>NC_089857.1:6049000-6360500 GCF_036373705.1 Amia ocellicauda | reverse complement strand
TGTGTGTCCAACAGGGGATTAGTGGAGCCCCAAATCCTTATAAATAGTTTTGTAAACTTTTTTTTAGACTGAAAAGCATCAGTAAGTGCTTTTCTGATGTCCTCAGATATTTATTTTGATCATGACATTATGTGTTTCCACACACCTGTATGGTGAAGACCAAACTTACAAAGTTTTGTATCTTTATATAGGGCAGGGCCTCCTGAAGATCTACCTAATTATTTAAACACCTGATTATAATCTCTACTGGATTTTTAAGAAAAGACTGGTTTTGATTCACGAAGGCTTTGCAGAAATACTATGGAATTTCTGTAATAATCATTGGGGTTCACAAACGTTTTCTCACAATTCAAAGATTATAGTGTCATTTTTCATATATAGAAAGAGAGATAATACACAGTGGTTGTAAATGAAAAAACTAATGAAAAACAATGGACAATTAAGAAAAACAGCTAATACCAAAATGTATACATTTTCTATTTTCCTGTCACAGTCACAATATTATCACCTTAACAAACAAAGAATCATCACCTATTTTCCCAGGACAATTGTGTTGGATCATGTTAATATCTGCAGGTTTGTTTTCTGCTTGCATGAATCTTCAAAACAGATACACACCAGTATATTTAAAAAAAAAACACAAATCACTTGTAGAAAATCTAACAAAGACCAGACCAGACAAATGTTAACTTTCACACTCCAAATAAAGCTATTAAAATCATGCAACACTTCCATGCATGTACAAAAGAGTATCCTTACTTAATTCTGCTTCTTCTACTCCAGTTTTTGTTTGTTGCAAAACCAGAGGCATAAAAATGTGAAATCAATGGCATATAGCTGAGCTGGCCAGACTCAGGTCCTGGAGAACTACAGGATACTCTGCTTTTTGTTATACAAACCATTAACTTTAGCAGTAGGAATGGTTAATGTATTTGGCTTATTTAATCAATATTACAGTGTGTTCAAGATATTCCCTGGTTGATGACTTAACGAACTCATTGATGCCTTCAGTATTGTATGCTTCCAAACAAAAGAACTCTTCTCCAAGCAGAAGAGGAATTCACCTTCCTGATGTATCAGAAGTGTTGGATCATGATAGACTTGCTTCTCCTCTACTCCTTTCAGGGCAGTGACCAGATGTGGAAAGGTTTTAGGAGAGTGTTCTCTGTGTCTTCCAGAATCACCCACACATCCCCGGTGTTAAGGTGACCTCAAAGGCAAGTCCAAAAAAGGGATTCTTTTATTTTCAAGAAGTCGGCCAGCCTGGTTGAGTCAACACAATCTAGACCAATAGCTATATATCACTGGAAATATCACATCACTGCCTCGATATTGCCTAACAAATTTGTTGCTAATTGATTAAGCCTAAAGTGATTTAAGTCTGAGGTTATCAGCTCTGTGTGAACATAAAAAGAGGATTGTGCCAGGTCAGTTTAATCATGGTCATACATTTGTGAACTGTAGCTCTGAATAAACCTTATTAGAACTAGCTTTTTTTGGTTTTTGTTGGAAATGTTATGCAAATTAAGTGGTTACCATCCCCCCACTGAGAGATGGGGATGGAATGCGAAATGTGAAGACCTAGAGAACAATAAAACGTTAAACATGCTTAAGAAGAGGTTGCAGTGCATTTTTGTGTGGTTGTGTTGTTCTACTGAAACATGAGCGTGGCACGTTTTATATTGTTAAGGGGCCTGCTACCAATCCCTCACAATAGGATCTTATTAACCTCTAGTCTTTTCCGGCCTGCAAAGCTGGAGGGGTCATTTCACAATCGTACGTAGGTCCCCACCTGAGCACTTAATATTCTGAGTCACGGAAACAGTAACTGTATGTGCTCAGTTAGGGGTTGGAGCATGCTACACAGGAAGGATTTGGACAAAGTCCTGATTGTTATGCTTGAGATCAATTACACTTTAACTGCCATCTTTTTATATGTGAAAGTCCCCCTTGAAGTAGAAACGTCAGACCTTAAAACAACGAGCAACAAGAAGAAACAACAACAACAATAAAACAACAGAACAAAACCGAGGTTTCGATCAACATTTCTATAAATATTTTTATGGGACAGTAAAACCTGGTAATGCTCTGTTCCTATCCTTAGTGGAAAGTACTACAAGGCTCTCGTGTGGATTGTATTTTGGTTCTTTATTGTGCTCAGTGGGCCTGTGTGCAGAAACTGTAACCCCTGTGTCAGCCTTTTCTCACCGGCGCTCGTCCAAACTATCGTCCGGAGAAGATTAGGTGAGTATTGCTTTCTAGGCGAGTAAATAACAACAGTTTCCCACAAAGACGCTGGGACGCAGATTGCAGGGCCTTGCTGGGAAGTTTAAATCATGCCGCTTTATCTGCTTCCAGTCAAAAATTGAAACCAGGTCAACAAGAGGAATCCAGTCCCGTAGTGTGAGCTGCTTTGAATATGGATTCTTACACCAGCTATATACTTAGCCTAGACTCTGCCAAAAATGTTTTTTCATTTTGTCTGAAGTATGATTCGTTTTTTTCCTCTGTTATTGATTGTGTCCTTTTGTATATCATTCCACTACATTACTTGTTCAAGATGTATAGATAACAAACTATTGTAACACTAGCACAGACATTATTATATTACTATTTGAAGTAGTAGCATGCATTTGTTTATAATTACTTGTCTCCTTTTGCATCCATCAGTTTGGTAAGAAATGACTATACAATCTGCAATTGCCAAACAGAGATGAAGACCTCAGGCACCTGACCTCAAACGTGTGCATTGCCAGCCCATCTGCAGGTGAAGAACTCAGACAATGGGGCCTTCATGCCGAGATGGTGAGGGGACACAGCCCCTACTGATAGTCTCCGGGCTCACAGGTGCCCACTCTGAAAGGAGGGTCACGTGCGCACGGGGGGAAAAGGACTCAACTTGATGACTGGTAGTGTGGTTCCCTCTGGCAGATCCCAGGCTACAGCCCCCATAATGCACTGGGAGCAGAGGCATTAAAACTCAGATGCTCGGGAGCCCTAGCTTAAAGCTAATCATATGTAAATAAATGAAAATCTAATTATTAGTGGCATCTAAGTGTAAATCATGGTTGGTGGGTACATTGGTTGATTCCTGATTCAGCCTCTTGTCAACTAAGTTTGTCTTCAAGAGCAGTAAGGGTAAAACCTTCCTCTTCTTCTTGTACACACTGTGACTATATTATAAAACAGAGGGCTGTAAAAAAGAAGAATTAATTAAACATCCATAAAAAGTTCAATTATCCATTAGGAGCTGAAGCAGGACCAAACTGTAAAGAAAGTGATTTGGAATCCAAGTTTTATTTTCCTTTGCACACAGCCAAGATGACGAACACAGAAGGGAGCTACTGAGCCCCCAGCAGGGCCTGCAAACCCCGCACAAAGGATTCTTCAAGAGAGCACTGAACCTTTCCATGAAAACTGCTGTTGTTCATTAGCTTATTCTGAAGTGAGGGGCTTGACCACAATCACACTTTATACTGCTGTTCAGGCAACTCAATTTGCATTGGGAGAAACCCTGCTTAGATATATACAAATTACGAATCTATAAATTAAGACAATTCATTCCTAACAATGTGGGGTGGTGGGGTGGGGAATCTGGACTAGGAAACCCTGCTTTGTTCTGAAATTGTGCATTTGTTACCAACTATATACACTAGTTTCCAGGTTATATAGAAAGCCAATTATATATATATATTGAAGCATATACCAAAATACTGACTGGATGCCTTTCTTCTTCCAAGAAGGCATTCTGGACCTGAGGTGCCCACCAGTAGATGGCTCCAGAGCCCCAAAGTTGGAGATGAAAGCAATATGTCTTCGGAAGAAGCAAAGGTATCTTTGTGAGATACCAAAGACTAAATATTGTTTGGGGTACAGAAGACCTAGTAGAAAACTACAGGGAATGCTTAAGATAAGATGGCCAATAAGGTAGTATTTTGTTTTGAATAATGTATAAATCGGTGTTGAAAAACTATGATTTAAGTCAATTCAACACACATGCAGAATTCTAGACCATGTCAGAAGTTGACCATGTCAGATATGTGTTCTTTCCCATATCGGTTTGGAATTCATGTTTTTTATGTTTTTTAATTTTATGTATGTTTTTTCATAGTTATTTAATAATGATGATATGAACTAATTCTCGCCACTTCCTTTATACTTGGAATTTAAAACCTACATCTTATTTTTACTTGATTCTTGTAGACTGGATCCATCAAGGCTACCCGGAGATGAAGTGCTAAACAGTTTCTTAATATGGTTTCTCAATGTAAGTGAAAATATTGTCTGACATTGTGCTGTGGCTTTAGGTAGTTTGTGCTTAATTCTTTCCACATTAGCAAATGTGTTCCTTAGCCATTCTGTTCTTGGACTGAGCGGAAGGAGAGAATTATAAATAATGTTACTGTAATTGCTTAATGTCCCCGCCTAAATCCTCTGAACACAACAAAGTTTAATTTATTTTGCCATTTGGTATCTAGCCATGTAGTTCAGAATAAGAAGTCTTCTTCTTCCTATTCAGCTGGGAACCAAGTCAAACAGTTGTCTAGTAGTCTCTCACAGTATTGTACAGTAAATTGAAAAAGGTTGCATTGTTTTTTTTTCAACATAACGTCATTTAATATTACTATTCCAGAACTAACTCAAGTTCCCTGAAGTCTCTTTCTTTATAATCATGGTGTTTTAAAGCTATATTTATTTATTAAAACAAGAGCATAACATAACAGGACACCCCACTATTTCCAATTGGGATTTTTCTGTAAATACAGTGTGAGAAATTGTGAGTACACGTGGCTAGTCTATATATGAGGTCATGCATTTCTCTTCATTTGCATGGGACAATAGGAGAGAAAATTCTTATTAAATAAAAAAAACATGTTCATGGAGAATGAGCCAAGTGATTCTTTCTTTTGTTTCCCACAAAATGTCTTATGTAGATGGAGAAATGGTTTAACGTAAAATGAATTCTGAATTGCACAAGATCACCAGATGCCTGCCATGCAACATGATTTTCCTTTTGTCTTTTTAGAAGGATGGACCAGAAATAGATAGGGAAATGCAGGCAAAGTATACTCTGTGAAACTCTCCAAGCTTTGCCAAGTCATGTAGAAATAGGCCCACTGTGTTATGTTTGAATGTCTGTTTTTACAAGAACAAGAAAAGACAGATAAAATGATAATTACACACAAGTTAAAAGAACACATTCATTGCCTCAGATTTTCATGCTACAAAAGAAAAAAAGAAAAGTCGCTTTTAAGTTGCTTCCAATATCGTAATTGAAGGCAGTGAAAAAGGGATGTTGGTGAATGTAATTATATAACTCAGTTCGGTTTCCTTTTATATTATTTTAATTGTTATTGTCATTAATGGTGGTGAGATAGCTTTTCAGAGAGAATGTAACTGCCTTGCTTTGATTAAAAAGTAAGGAGGAAGACAAGACACAAAATATCAATGAGAGAATCACACTGAAGAAAGTCGTATTGTGCATCAGGAATGACAAAACAGATTATTGTTGAGTTGTGCTGGCTGGGAAGACAATTCCTGTGCTTTTATAAGAGTTCCTATAAACCTTGGAAATAAACGTGTTAATAACAGCCTGACGATGACCTAGTGAGACAGTGTCACAGACATACAATAATGCAGGAGGGGAAGAATATCTTAATTTGGAAGTGAATCACAATACAGTGATCTCTGTGTAAGGCTATTTGGACCTTCATTGCGTTCATAGTTGCGTTTTGGTGCTAAAGCTAGCCTGCACTGGCTGAACCAATCAGAGACAACTCTCAATTTGGAAAGCGGCAGTATACACAGAGACACTGCAGAAACAGTAAGTCTTTATGGACGATAATACAGAATAGTGGTGTCCTTTCTCCCCTTCCCTTTTGATAGAGAGCAGATAGCCTTGTATTTTTAAATTTAGTTCTTCTTCCTCGGTTTACCTTTGAAGGACGGGCATTGTGGAGCATTCAGTGTCTATTCAGCATTGGAAAAGCAACATCTCTTGTCTCTTAAGTAGTCAGATCTCAGATTAACGTGCAGTTCTTGCAAATCTTAGCAGCAAACATACCAGTTGGCATTTTAATGTAATTGACCACGTTGTATGAATGTAATAGTTCAAAATGTTTAGTTTTTTCGTGGAGGTCATTAATAGAAGTGTGATCAAGACTACTGTAATTTGTTTTAAATGAGCCCCTTGGTATTCTGGTAGTTTAGGGTTGGGTATCCACACTTCTGCGATTCTCAGAGAGGGGCGAACATGTCCACAGGCAGCCGAATAAACATTATGTCAAAATTAACCCCGCAAACACAATGCAGTTTTTTTCCTCGGGGCAGTGTTTCATGTACTTCCCATGTGTTTCTCGTTAGGCTCCACACTGAGCGTCCAACAGCGATGGACTCAATCTGCAGTCTGCTGGCCAGTGGCTGGACATGACCCAGCAAGCTGTTTCTGTAGCAGCAGGAAAGCAGGCCAAGAACTGCCTGCCTCTAATTGCCTAAATAATCTGTCCTTATTGAGCCTAATTGTAGTCTGCTTTTCGTTTCATTTTTTTTTTTATTAATATCCAAAGTTTTAGTTTCCAACAGTAAAGACAGTGTGCAGTGGTGTTTAAATTGTCGCACTTGATGGTTATTGTGGAAAAACAGATATTTTTTGTAGTGATGGGTAATTTAATGTCTCTTTAAATACAATTTGATTGCATTCATGTGCATTCTGCAGCTTTTACAGTATAGACGTTAATATTTCCAGATTTCGTTTAACTCCTCTCAAACTAACTGAGAACCTTTGCATATACAATGCTTTGCAAAAGTACTCACACCCCTTTAAAGTTTCCACACTTTGTTGCCATCTGAGTTTGCAATCATGAAATGTTCAAATAGGACTTTATATTTAGACTCATCACAGTCTACTTCAAACTGATACATCTAATAAATGATGGTATTATGTAAATAAGTTAGATTTACTAAGACATTTTGTAAATTCTCAGTTCCATAAGTATTAAACCCCTTTGCTACAGCAACCCTAAATCAGTTCAGGTTCAAAAGATTAATTTGAAAGGTTACGAAGTCACTGAATACGAAGAAGACCATTAAGAAGTGGAATGTGCTTCATACTGCGCCCAATCTGGTTTTGCAAAGATCTGCAAAGTTCAGTGTCTGAGATGGGAGTCAGTGTTCATGCATCAACAATACCCAGTCCTATACAAAGCTGTCCTGTGTGAGCCGGTGGCAAGAAAGCAGCCATCACTGAAAAAGACCCATCTTAAATCTCTTATGGGGCTTGCGACACAACATGTAAATGATACTGCAGACATGTGGCGGAAGGTTTTGTGGTCAGACGAGACAAATTCAAAACAGTACATCTGGCTCAAGCCCAACACAACACGTAACCCAGTTTTCACCAGCCCATGGTGGTGGCAGCATTATGTTAAGGGGAGGCTTGTCAGGATTAAGTGCAGGTGAATGCTGTATTCAGCCAAGAATCAATGCTGCATAAAAAATAAATCTAATCTGAGCAGGACATTTACAGGACATTCAAGGCCAAAGCCACACTGAAATGGTTTAAAATGTAGCAAGTGAATGGTCCTAGAGTGGCCCATTTAAAGTCCAAACTTGAAGCCAATAGAAAATTGATGACCAGACTTGAAGATTGCAGAACTAGAGCCATTTTGCAAGGAAGAATGGGCAAAAACTACACCACCCCACTGTGAAAAGCTGGTAGAAACCTATACAAAAACACTCCCAGTAATTGCTGCCAAATTGCTGTGCTTCCAGCAAGTACTGACTTGGGGGTCTGAGTGCTTATACATTCAGTACATTTCAATTGATATATTTACTTTGTAGGTTTTGGTGACATTCAGCCTCCTTCACATAACAATTTGATCATTAGAGATTTGAATGAAAAAATGTAATTAAAAAAAATTGGTTTACATTATTTTTAATTTGTCAGAAATGTGAAAACTTTTGAAAGGCATTGTATATTGGTCTGCCATTTTCAATTATCAGCATATTTTTCTTAGTATTTATTTTCATAATTGTTAAGTAAATGCTTGTATCTTGCAAGTAGCTGTGGCTAAATTCCTGGCCTTGTTTGTTTGTTTTTGGCATAATATTTTACCCTGGGAATGATTGTGGATGAAATATCTGTTGTTACAAATAAACATACTGTGCAGTAGAGATTTATGATGAGGTTTTGAAACTCCCTCGGGTCTGCTTTCTGGTTTCCTATTTTCATCACTCCCTGGGGTCTGATTTTAGGTTTCCCATTTCATTTGCCTTTCTTTTATAGATCAGATATAGAGTTGAAGACCAAAAGTTTCCACATTTTTTTTTTTTCAGTAATGACAAAATGTAAATAATAATTGTGGTACATCATCATTCACGAAAAGCAATGAAACACGTATATAAAGGTTACGAGGAGGATCAAGTCTTAACACGCAAAGGATCTGTAAAGCTTTCTTCCCTCCAATATGGTTGGCCAGTAGCCAATCTGGATGTATCTGTTACTTGAGAATAATGCCTATTTTATAAAAAGGAAACACAATTTGGCTGATATAAAATAACATTGCCAATGAGCTATGGAAAATAATACAATTGAATAAAAACACACCATCTTATGTTATTGAATTGACTGGTCTAGTTCGTACAACAGTGTACATATATGAAATCAAGATTATTTATATTTGCTATAATTCTATTTGTCCTTTCTCCAACAAAGGCCCACTGAGACAACCCTAGTTTGACTGTTCTCAGATTGAAAACTCACTGCAATATCTGCGGTTTATTGGAGTTAACTGCATCCAGTGTGTAGTGTTATATAAATTAAATCCTTTCACAAATCTTTACAAGATTAACAGATTTCAGTTTCTGCTTTCACTTTAGTCTCTACTTGTTTTTTACAATAATTTTAACACTGACCAGGTAATTATGAGGAAACACAATATGTTAAGGATGTCAGTTCTGATGACAGATCATTGTCCTTCCATTCAGATTTTTAATAGTTTATACTGTAAATACATAATTTTATTCATTCAGGTTTTTATAGATGCTTGCTTGGTTTCTCCTGGCTTCATTTTGCTCATGTGATGTTGAAATCTACATCATCAATACACAATAAAATGTCCCCTCAGTTCAAGACAAATATTTACCCATTTCTCCTCTTCATGAAATATATGCAGGTTTTGCACCTTCATACCTTTTCCTCACCTGTGGTGTCCGCAGTTCTTCTGGCACATTTTATTCATCAAGTTAACTAACAAGTTATGATCATATAAAGATTTGCTCACTGCACTGTTACATGAAAGTGCAATTGCTTCCTTCCTATCGTGTACCGTGAAGTTTGAAAAGCTTGATTAAAAGAGGATTGCAGGTATGTGTATGTGTTAAAGGACAGATTATGTATTGCTTTTTTCTCTTGCATAAGCTCCTTCATAGCGGACATGAATCAGACAAGAATATGTAAAGCCTTTTTTCTTTTTGCATTTTTCTTCCATAGGCCTAAATTAATTAGCCAATGCAACTGTTAAAGCACATGGTGTCATTTAAATACAGAAGAATAAAACCCACATCTCTCGTCTCTTACTGCAGTAAGCGCCTCACTCTTGCTCTGGCAGTTTCATAACATGGGGGATCTTTCTCCTTTGTCTTTTCCACAGAACCAAACTGACTTTGAAATGACAGACTGGGAGAAACACATAGCAAACCTTTAATTACTTTTAACCTTTAGTTTATTTACTAATTGAGATCTGGAGTTAATTTATTTATGGTTTTGTTTTTTTATCCAAATGAACCAGGTCAGTGGTTCTCTCATGTCCTCTCAATGTCATGTCCTCAGGGTTGTAGGGTGCCACTTCATCAAAGTCCTCTTTTGAGAGAGTGAGGATGTCCCCCCACAGGACAAGACCACGCTGCTGCCCTGCTATTGCTGTGAAGAGCCTGGTTTTATTTGATTATTTGCAGATGAAATCAAACCTACGGTCCTTTTGAACAAAGTGATCTATTGCCTGATCGAAGTTTTCCTTTGTCTTTCAAGTCCACGAGAAGCTCCATCTCAATACCAAATACAGATAAACAGTTGGAAATAAAAGCCCGCCCACAACATGTCAACATAGGATTGGCTGCTCATACAACAACTGAGGTCACAGCACTGCTGAAATATGGTAACAATTATAAGTCGACCTGGATAAGAGTGTCTGCTTAGAAATATAATCATAACAATACAAAAGTTGCGCTGAAACACAGGTGTCGGTTATTTATTCTTTATTGAAGGTCATCTGATGCCGGCGTCTTATCCACAAACGTCCAGAAGATATTAGAAATGCCCAAACTGTAGCCACTTTTAAAACTAAGCTAAAAACATTCCTGTTCTGCACCGCATATACTTCAATTTTCCAGACTGTTTGAATTGTTCTTAACTAATTATTGAGATCATTTTAAATTGTTTTAACTTTGTTTAACTTATAAAGACTGTTCTTATTTCCATTTTTTTTTTGATGTAATGCCTCTTTGTCTCATGTAAAGCACTTTGAGTTGCCTGTATGAAAATGTGCTATACAAATAAACTTGACTTGACTTGACTTGACTAATGCCCCTGAACAGACCAGTAAGACAGGGGGATGCGCTCATATAGCTGCTGCTGGAGAATCACTGGGACGCCGCCCTGAAACAGCACAGCTGGGAGACAGCGGCCGGGACGAGAATCGGCGGACGCGCCTCCATCTGGAGGCCCCTGAAACACAGAGCGAGACACACGTCACGGTTTCTGTCCCTCCATCGCCTCCCCCAGCCTGTCATATTACCCTGGCTTCTGGGTTTCGATCAAAGCTCAAGTGTTGCAGGAAACGACAGGAACATCAAGTTCTACACCTGTGAGATACACGTCCAAGCAGCCCTTATGAAACCCATATAACCCACTGGAGAGAACTGGCACATTTCCCACTGAGACACCCATCTCATCAGAATGTACCTGCTGGGAGATGCTCAAGCGCCTGGTCCTCTGGCGCAGTTGGGCGGGCGTGGGGTCCAGTGTTGGGCAGCAGGTTTCTGACCACTGCTCTGGCCACTGTCCGCTGCAGGGCCGGGCTCTGCTCCAGGTCACTCACAAGCAGGGGGCCGTCCATGGGCAGGGCCTGACACAGCTCCAGGAGCAGGAGGTGTCGGCCCCAATGTTGAGCAGGTAGTTGACGATGTCCAGCTGGCCCAGCTCACAGGCCATGTGCAGGGCTGTGGTCCCGTCAGCAGTACACTTATTGACATACATCTGAGAGAGAGAGAGAGTCATTCATATATCCACATCCACCTACAGATTAGAGGTCTTCCCGGGTACAAAAATGTGTGCCCGAACCCAAAGAGACCCGGAAATGTGCTACCTGGACCCGACTATTACAATGAGGGAAAAAAGTATTTGATCCCCTGCTGATTTGGTACGTTTGCCCACTGACAAAGAAATGAGTCTAAAATTTTAATGGTAGGTGTATTTTAACAGTGAGAGACAGAATAACAACAAAAAAATTCAGAAAAACGCATTTCAAAAAAGTTATAAATTGATTTGCATGTTAATGAGGGAAATAAATATTTGACCCCTTCGACTTAGTACTTGGTGGCAAAACCTTTGTTGGCAATCACAGAGGTCAGACATTTCTTGTAGTTGGCCACCAGGTTTGCACACATCTCAGGAGGGATTTTGTCCCACTCCTCTTTGCAGATCCTCTCCAAGTCATTAAGGTTTCAAGGCTGACGTTTGGCAACTCGAACCTTCAGCTCCCTCCACAGATTGTCTATGGGATTAAGGTCTGGAGACTGGCTAGGCCACTCTAGGACCTTAATGTGCTTCTTCTTGAGCCACTCCTTTGTTGCCTTGGCTGTGTGTTTTGGGTCATTGTCATGCTGGAATACCCATCCATGACCCATTTTCAATGCCCTGGCTGAGGGAAGGAGGTTCTCACCCAAGATTTGACGGTACTTGGCCCTGTCCATCGTCCCTTTGATGCGGTGCAGTTGTCCTGTCCCCTTAGCAGAAAAACACCCCCAAAGCATAATGTTTCCACCTCCACCTCCATGTTTGACGGTGGGGCTGGTGTTCTTGGGGTCATTCCTCCTTCTCCAAACACGGCGAGTTGAGTTGATGCCAAAGAGCTCGATTTTGGTCTCATCTGACCACAACACTTTCACCCAGTTCTACTCTGAATCATTCAGATGTTCATTGGCAAACTTCAGACGGGCCTGTACATGTGCTTTCTTGAGCAGGGGTACCTTGCGGGCGCTGCAGGATTTCAGTCCTTCACAGCGTAGTGTGTTACCAATTGTTTTCTTGGTGACTATGGTCCCAGCTGCCATGAGATTATTAACAAGATCCTCCCGTGTAGTTCTGGGCTGATTCCTCACCGTTTTCATGATCATTGAAACTCCACAAGGTGAGATCTTGCATGGAGCCCCAGACCGAGGGAGACTGACAGTTATTTTGTGTTTCTTCCATTTGCGAATAATCGCACCAACTGTTGTCACCTTCTCACCAAGCTGCTTGGCGATGGTCTTGTAGCCCATCCCTTTAAGAGAGTGCTCCTAATCTCAGCTCGTTACCTGTATAAAAGACACCTGGGAGCCAGAAATCTTGCAGATTGATAGGGGATCAAATACTTATTTCACTCATTAATATGCACATCAATTTATAACTTTTTTGAAATGCGTTTTTCTGGATTTTGTTGTTGTTATTCTGTCTCTCACTGTTAAAATACACCTACCATAAAAATTATAGACTGACCATTTCTTTGTCAGTGGGAAAACGTACAAAATCAGCAGGGGATCAAATACTTTTTTCCCTCACTGTATTTGAAATCTGGATCCGAACCCGGCCCGGACACACAGACCCAATTGAACCCGATCGGCACAGATCCCACAGCTAATTGCTATTAACAAGTTAATTACCTAATGTCTTACCTAATGTAACGTTAGTATCTTCTCACCTGTACCTGACCGTGATGCACAGTCCATCCTCCTTGCCAAAAAAGTTGGTAAAATAACATCCATGTTGCTCCTCTTGCTGATTGAAAGCGCATATAATCCACTCATTATTTCAGCTCAAAGTCCACTTGCTGTCACGGTGGTGGAGGACAAACGTGACTTTGCAGCTTTGCAGTTTTTTGTATCTCGCATAATATGATAATTTCCCGTTTGCCATTTTGAACTATAATAACGATGCTGGTTCAGTGCCACGGCGCTGACGTTAGCATGACTAATGTGCTGTCATCTGTGCGCTGAGACGTGTCTGCTATAGATTTTAGATACAAAGTGACCGAACTCCAGCCACGGTATCTCAAAAATCGCGACGACGCCCATAATGCACTTCACTTTACGTCATCTGTCAAATACCGATATGGCGGAATAAGTCCCGCCTTCTAAATAAAAGAGCCAATCGTCACTCGGGTATCACACACAATGTTAAACAGACCTGGGACCCGAAGTACAAGAATGGGACCCGACCGAACCCATACCGGTCCCGGGTCCTCGGGTTCGGGTGGACCTCTACTACATAGACAGCAGGACAGCAGGACAGCACAGACACTAAGGGACCGGACACTATGGCACCCTCTTCATCAGTCTCTCTCACTCATTTCATGATCTCCTGCAGGGCCGGCAGGTCACTGTTCTGCACCGCTCCCAGTGCGAACGATGGCATCAGATCATAAATGATCTTCTGCCAGGCCTGAGAGAGAGAGGGGGGGCTAATACAGTACAGACACACTGACTGGCTGGACACTACATTAACACTGCACTGAGAGAGAAAGAAAGGGGGGGGTTAATACAATACAGACACACTGACTGGCTGGACAGAGAGAGCAGTACAATGTACCTGGTTGTCCCTGTTTGTCAACCAGGGCAGCTCCAGTGTCTCTCTGACCCGCTGCAGGAACATCCTGTTGTTGATGCAACTGTCCAGTGTATGAAATTGCCTCTCCGAAACCACCTGCAAGCCATTTAGTACATTTTAACACAACGTTGTGAAAATGTGATCGCATTCTGGCATTGCAGATTTCTGCAGATCTGCACAGAATTTGACCGCACAGCCAATGAATTCACAATATTTGTGCAGATTCTGTGCAGATCTGTGCTACCAGAATGCGACACTTGGCTAAATGAATATCAAATAGCAGAAGCCTGAAATGCTACAGTACAAATAAAATGAGGAAATCGTGAAGAAAAATTAAATAAAAGCACATTTTCAAAAATGTTTGCATCAGCTGTTTTCCCGCAGCTTTCTGTATTAGGAGTGCAGATGAGCCACACTTGAGTTTGTGTAAGACTGAAAATTAACCAACAGTGCTCGCTTTGACCATTACAGCTTCCTTACTATCAGCTGTGGAGTGTCAAAACCTCATTAGCGACTCCAGCACCTTCTTCAAGATGTGAGTGTTTTAACCTTCACTTCAAATGACTCAAGGAGAGCATGTTACATTACTGAGTGAGTGATCTGGGCAACAGAAGCAGAACCTGACTTTATTCACTACTGTACTGGTCAATGGCAAAGTCTCAAGCTTTATGCACATTGCCAACATGCCATTAATACCGATTCCTTTTTCTCCCACAACACGCCTTCGAACCCTTAACAGAGCTAGTTTATGTGTTATTGGCTTACTCTGGTATCATAACAGATGCCAATTCACAGCCAATGACTGCGCAGTTAATGGATACAGATAAACAGACAGACTCTTACAGCTACAAACAACAGCTACACAACCACCACTATAAGGATGGGATTTGGAATGATCTAAGCTCACACGGCCTTAATAAATGTATGTTTGTCTGAATTTGACATGTTCTACGATCCCCTTTCAAGGCCATTCTGCTTTGAAATAACATTTTTTTATGATTATATATATATATATACACACCCAGTGAACTGCCTGAGCTGGGAGAGGAGGAGCAGCTGTAAATCTGGGGGTTCTTACCTCGGATGGAAAAGGAACGATTAACACCACCTTATCCATGGCGATGTTCCTAATTTGGGGTTTCAGTGCCCCCAACAGTATGGAGACGTCAGACTCCCCGGAATGAGGCCCAGCTTCGCCCAGCAGGAGTTTCAGACCAAGTGTCCGGCCTGGCACTGCAGCACCGGTGGCCGCACGTACTCGTAGCACACCGGGCATAGCAACACGGCGGCCACTTCTTCTGCTTGGGCAGACAGGGCCTCGGCGGCAGTCATGATGTTACAGGACTAATACAACCTGAGGAAAAAGCACATCAGAAACACATCAGTAATGAAGGAAGAAAATGGCACGCCAATTTAGGAGCATGTACAAAAATAACATTCATATGAAAGCATGTTTTCTGCAGATTTAAGTTTTTCCTCAAGAAATCAATAGTAAGTTTTGAACTGGGTCTGTATATTGTCAACGGCAGGACAGGGGAGACTCTCTGGGGAAGTCCAGACTTACCTGGGAGGGAAAACCAAGAATGGAAGCCACCTCCTCCAGGGCAATGTTGCGGATGCTGGGCATCAGGGACCCATGACAGGTCGGGCAGGAGTCACAGCAGCTCCGCTTCTTCCGGCATGGCTTACAGACCAGATGCCCATTAGGACACTGCAGCATTGGGGGCAGCACGAAGCCCAGACACTGGGTGCAGGTGAACAAGTCTGTGGCTGGCAGGGAGGCAGAGACACTACCATACTAAAATACAACGTAAGGAAAAAAACACATCAGAAACACAACCGGTCATTAACTGAGGAAGACACTGACACATCAAATATTGAAAAACTCACGTTTTTCTTGGTGCTCTCGCTCTCCATTGCTTCACTGGTACTTCTTGCACAAACTGTTAACCAGAGGATGGAAATGTATACCTTTCTCTTTAACGTGTAACAGTGGAATGAGGTCAGGGTCACAGGCCAATTGTACAAATGCAAGCTTTCCCTTTGTGTGATATGTAATTAAAATCAAGTCCTTCCACTGCACCGCCCCGCTGTGCGCTGCACTCAATTATCCAATTAAACATTGCACTGCACGGGGACTGGAGGGGGAGAATTAAATAATATGTGCAAATGTAAAATACGTGATTCTAGTTTAAGACATACAAAATAAAAACGCACAGTGGGCTACACCGTTACACTTGTTTATCCATTCCCTATTAATATGTTTATTTGTTTGTTAATTGCCTGTTTCTTCACATGTGTTTTCTTTAATTAATTGAACGAGTTTATTTTGCATTCCGGACCAGCGTTGGGAGCGTTTGACCATGTGCCAAAACTCACCAGCCAAAAATATAACATGCTGACCAGTTCTGCAGCCCAGCCAAGCTGACCTTTTAATGCACTCCCTGGCAGTTAATAAATAAATGGGCATGCTTGTCATTTAACGACAGGAATATTAGCTCTCTTAGCTTGTCACACCACATGCCCATCTTCCATCTTTGATACCTGATGTTCTTGATGTGATCCCACACTCGTTTCCTTGTAACGAAGAACAGGATGCTGAATATCCCCCAGCAGCAAATCACTGAATCCTGATCCCTGCTGGTTAAAGATTGTAATGAACGATCTGTATGTCTGTGTACTGGTAACTAAGTGTAATGCTGGATTTGTGAGACTTGATCCGTACTTAAGTTGCTCCATTCCTGTGGGACAGGAAATGTTTCTGATTACAAACCCAATTAAAACAAAAAAAAACTCTCAGCCTGCTTCGTGTGAGTCAGATTTATACTCTCTTTCAGCTTAATAATATATTGGCCTAACATGCAAGTCCAGTCCAAAATGCCTTTAGTACTAAGCAAAGGTCACTGAGTACCAGCATTCCCTCACCACATCAATATGTCTTGAACTCTAAGAAGAGTGAAACGCAAGAGAAGACTATTTAGTCTTTCTTGCCTGTTGCCATGCCTTACTTTGCTGTAATGCCAGCGCCAGTCTGTGTATGGGAGAGGACCCTGCAGTCTCTACAACACATTTTGACTTGCATTGTCTGGTCCAGCTCTCCAGAGAGTTGGAAGAACTGACCAGAGATGATTTTTATGAAATGCCAGCACAGTTATTCCTCACAGCTACCTTATTTGTTACATCAAACTATTTCACATTCCAGTCTAATCTTTGTTTATTTTAATATATTAATAAAAGTGACATGCAGACTGTAAGTTACAAAAGTATGCATTGTTGACCAGACAATGATGCCATTCTGCAGAATAAAACCCATGATAGGTCCACAAAAGCCAAGATCCATGTCAAAACTCTCCAGCTGTTTTATTTAAAATCAACTCAATTATTTTTATTAATTTATTTTATTCATTCTGTCTAAATAATAGAGCCGTCTTCTGTAGTAAGGAGAAAATGGCGTAACCCTTTTTTTTTTACCATATTTGGTGACTTTAAATGAGTCTTCTTTTGTTAAAGCAGGTGGAATGAAAAACAAATCTATTTTACATAGTTCTACAAAATACTGAAGACACTTTTCTGGTAACATCCATGTCAGCTATAGATGCAAATAGTAAAAGTGCAATTCACTTTATATATCTTCTCTGGTACCTGTACAGCAAATATTCCCATTAAAAATAATGGAAGACAGTAATTAGTGTCAGTTTATTTATTGTATTTGTTCTTACGTGCTGAAGGCAGTTCAACACTTCATGTGTAGATATATCACACTGTTTATTTCTTTAAACTCTAAAGTCCAGAGCAGCCAAAGAACCCACACAGTTGTGTGGTTTGAATTTGAGAACATTTCTGCACTTATTTCTTTGCGTGTAAGCATGTCCAAGGTTTGGGCAAGCCGACAGATAGACTAATAGAAAACTTGAATCACGGGTGAATGTAAATTAGAAATGGTAATATCAAATGTCACTGGTGAAATCACAGCTTTTTTTTGTTGTTGAACTACACAAAATAAATCCATAGAAGCAAGAGAAGACACTAACCTCTCAGTGCTAGACTATAAAAAAAGAATACAGACGCTTGTATCTGAGAATATTTGAATAATAAACATTTGACACTGATTAAGGTCTTGGAAAATGGAAGTGTGTCCTATATGTTATTTCTAGACATTTCACAGACACTAGGGATAGCGTGGAAAGATAGACCAATCTGCCAAGCATGGGTATAGACAGTTTGTAACTATTGGTCATTTTAAAACAGATTAAATGCTCTTGTTTACATATTCATTAACAACTAGATAAGATGTTAATGGAAGAATGAATTCCCTCTACTATTTCATAACTGCTTATGTTCATCGACTTTAAAGTGATCTTTAATTCATCAGTGTCTCTTATAATTATAACATGCAGGTGACTGACTGAGTCACTTTATTTCCCTTGTGTTGTTTGTTTTGAACACTTTAGATGAAAACTGCCATTAAATCGAAAATGTACAATGTCTGTTTTATCTCCCATATTCCCAAGGATGGGCAAAGTGAACAATGTTCCAATACATCTTTGAAAGAAAAGGCAGTGTTTCTCCACAACACAGCTGTGTGACGCTACACATACTGCTTGGCCAGTCCTCTGGCTCTGAACTGAAATGTGTCTTGTGAATTGTGATGTCAGTGAATTATTTTGGTCAACCCCAAATCAAAGTGCATTTAATGCCAATGCTTCTTTGCTAAACTGGAATATTTTGGGGGCAAAAATAAGACTAAATTGTAGACCATTGTTGGTAGGCGCACACTGAATCTGTGGGGTAAGATTTACTCATAAGTGTAATTATTGATGTGAATGGTGTACATATCTCCTGACATTTGAGTCTTCAAATTTTAAAGACAAATTCTTGAGAACCACAAATGAAAGTAGTCTTCCATTCCCAGTTATACTCCCATAGTTTAAATCCCTCTCTTTTAAGTGTCAGATAGAACTAAAGGCAAATTATTTCCCCATTATGCAAATACCCTTTCCTCATTTCTGCTTCTAAATTAACCTGAAAAAATATTTAAAATCATGCTAATCAGATTCTAATATTGTGGACTTTTCTTTTCAATATTAATAAACAATATCATCTACGAGTTCCTTATAAAAGAACAAATACAAAATAACATACAAGACAAATAATTATAATTAAAAACAACAATTAAAGAGACAGTAGTAAGTACGTAGTGGGCTTGATTTTGTGAGATTTAATTATAAACCCCAAACATCTGTCAAATATTTACAATTTGTCTTTCAAGGCCCTGGGAGATGTTAATCTCAACTCCATATAAATGTCAGATTCAAATGCGTGACAATCCCAATATTCCCAGACTTTTTGTTGGGCCGATCCAAAAGGGCTCATGTTGTTTGTTTAAAGATATTCCCTTATGTTCCCTTGTGTATATAAATGCAACGTTGTCATCTGATGAGATTCCAACATGCGTTATTGATTGCAGATTGCATTAGAATATGTTATCCTAATAATAGGATATATTTAGACTGATACTGTTACAAACACTATAATGCCACTGATTCAGGGACTAACAAAATGCTGTACATATTATGTACATGTGGAATAAATTACTCTACAAGGAGGGTATTTTTTTAATCAGCGGTCTCACGCATATTAAAGATGGAACCCACACAAAAATGGGTCGTTGCACAACTATTGTCTAATGCAGATCCAAAATGGAAACATGAAATACAAGCTGATGTGTTTTAACCTGACAATAAGCATTATTGTTTTAACAGACCAGTCATATGGTTCATTTGGACGTGATGGTGAGAAGGAAGTTATGGGAATTGCAAAATCCCAAGAACTTGACTTCTTTCTCACCACCTCTGTGAGCTTCCTATTGGCTCACACTGAATGAACACAGCTGAGGAGTTCACATGGGTGTTGTAAGAAATAATCTGTACATCGCTGATATCCAGTCTGGCATTCAGCTCAGTCTGGGTAAGTGTACTGTGGTGTAATGCAAGGTATGAGAAGACACTAGATGTCATGCTTGTCCTGACAAGGAATATCTGGGTAGGGATATTTCTGCAAGGTCTACAAGAATACATCTAGGGTTTGAGTTGACTTTGAGTTTGCTCATCTCAGAATGTGATTAGTGGTGCTTGATTTGTCCTAATTAAAAAATAAACAAAAGAAAGAAAACTTGAATGATTGGCTGTGGATTTGAGTTCAGACAGTGTTTTAGGTATGTTGTCACCTTACATACAAATTTAAAATCATGTGCATGCCTGAAAGATAGAATGATAGACAGATTGGATCGATAGAGCATTGATCTCTAAAATACATCAGTACCTCAACATTCCTGACATGTGAATGAAACTTGGATTTACAACATCATGAAAAGTTCAGACATTTAGCTAGCTCTGTAGGATGGAGCAATTAAATAAGCACTGTAATTAATCTGAGTTAAGACATGTAGGGCATGCTGACATTCTCACCGAATCTGGAACCCCATCTGTGGTGTAAGAGTTTTTAAACAATAGACCTAGTTATTATCTTGACTTACTTGTACCAGTTGATGTGCTGAAAAATGCTTTCCATCTGTTCATTTTGCATAATTATTGCTGTGCAGTTCTCGCTAATGTTTTGATTTATTTGGTAAAGCTTTTACCAGTTTGCGGTTGAAAGCCTGACTTTTAATAATTGCAATTATGTACTTTTAACGATGTTGTGACACTTAAGCAGTCTCGTTTTCCTAGAAATGAACAACTTGTGTTGCTCATCATTCTGAGTATGTTTTGTTTGGCTTTTGCTTTGTTTTATTTTATTGGGGTCCTACTGTATCTCAATCTGGATTGGGTGTGTTTGACTGCTTTTAATGTTTTTTCACAGGTCGTTGACTTTCAAAAGCCATTGTTTTATTGCCATTCGTTCCCTATTACAACTCAAGAAGTGGTAACAGAAAAATTTTGGGTGGTGGATTTCAAAAATAAAGCTGAAAGAAATTAATTGCAATATAATCTTTATTCTTTTCAGTCTCTTCCTCAGGATTACTCACTGTATGTGTTTCCCATGGAAGCAGAAAACAGCTAGGCATCAGTGTGTGTCCTGAAATGTAATTCTTCAATTGACTGTCAAGCCTTTCTGACCTTACGCCACAAATTTGTGTGGGGCAGTTAATTGGGTCCCAAGAGAGCCTTCTTTGGGTGAGGGTATTATGACATAACATCCAGCCCAGGCCATGTGTTATTGTAAAGATCCTGTGTGCAATCCTTGTATATGAGAGCTCTGTTCTATTGAATCTGTATGCATGTTGGGAGTGTGTTTAATGAACTCTCTGGCAATTAAGTCATATAATGATATGTCAGTTACTTGGCTGACAGAGCTTTGGTTCCTTCAATTGTGCAGGCTGGGGTCTCACCTTGTCATTGGATGTTCTTGGTCTTATTCCCTCTAATACAAAAATCAGAATGCATAACCAAGCATACATATTGTTTTGCACACAGTTACTCATCATGCCAAGAAAAGTCAAATTTATAAAACAAATTTTGATACAGAATGGGTAAACACACAGATATGATTTACACTGTGACACCATGTTGGACTATGCCTGTGTGTGTGCATGAAGTCAAAGGTTAAAGGTGATTCTCATGGATGTTTGCATTTCCCTTCTCCTTCTCAGAGTATCGAATTCCAGTTGTGCCCAAACTCTCAAAGTGGGGAGGCAGAGGCTGAAATCTAGAAAGAGAAACAAAGCATGTTCTTAAACCTACAGATTGGTGTCAAATGAACCACCCTTTTCTCAAAGATATAAAGTATAGTATTAACTCATTAGTGTCAGAAACAATAGTGCATTATTAAAATCAGTAGCCTAAACTTCTTTTGATCTAATTATGGCAGTTCATTTCATACTTGTTGTGTTTCTTCTTTCTTTTTGAAAAACAGAAGAAACACTTTATAAATTGCTCCTTAATTTATATAGGCACTTCCATCTCAATGAAGAACATTTACTGAAAATGAATGAATAATTTCAAACGCAAAGAAAAGGAGCTTGCTGGTTTATCTTTTTTGCCAGTTTAGGTCCTTGTCATGTGATTTGTTATCTAATGATCATGTTATTAAGTTAGTACCTTAAATAAGCATCTAATTCTGTATTAGATTATATCACTGTCTGTGTTTTCATGCCTTAGGCAAAAAGAAAAAGGATAAATTAAGCTGACCTTTCCCAAAGCCCAGATCTTAACTGCGCTTAGTGCAAAACAATTCAGATTTTGTATTTCTTAGAATCATATAATTAGAATAGCAGGATGTATTTGCCATCTGTATTTGCAGTTTTGATCAGTTCTCTTCCAAGAATATATTAAAACAAAATAATAATGTCTTTTCTGTTTCCAAAAAAGAATGGTTTTAAAGACCCTGCTTTATTTTCTGAGAGAATCAATGAAAAATCAAACAAATGTTGTTTTTTGTGTTATGAATATGACAGTATCCCATAGTCTTCAGTAACTTGATAAATAGTGTTATCCAATGGACATCAGCTGACCAGGGTCCAAATCACACGGCTGCAATGACCATTTCAACAGTCTGACCAAATCCACAGCTCAAATCCAGTTTGTGTTCCTTCAATTGACATTCCAGTATTATAACAGCACTGTATTTTGTTACTGGGTGCTTAATTCATACTTTATTCATTTATAAACTGCAGGTGTCTCATTTTGGATGTTTTTGTTATAGAGGAGTTTTTCAATGTATTCATTATTCCAAAAATGCTCAACTTAATGAATTAAAATGAAGCACTTCACAGCTGTTTTATTTCAGCAAAGCACGCAAAATAAAATACTTAATCCAAAACAAACGTTTTCCTAATGCTATGTAAGTCAAGACAGCACATACACATGATGCAGGCTAGTATTTGATAAGATTGAGTCTACTCAGTACGTAGTAGAATCTTTTAAGGTTGAATTGCTGCTGGTCTCCTTCAGTCTTTCTACATTTGTGGTGATTAATCTGACCCTGATTGGACTGTGGCTCTGCTGTACAGCATTCTCAGCCATTGTAGTCAGACATCACTGTCTGTGTTAGCACCATTTCATCTATATAAAGAATGAAAATACAAGGTTATTAACAGTAGACTTAGAGGCCAAACATGAAAATGGTGATAACCCCAGTCAACTCCATATTACTCAAGCCTGGTGGTGCACAGCCAAGTTGGCTTGGGCCACAGCCTTGATTTCAACAACAACCAATGGGCTACAAGATCAATATGTACAGAGTACAGCTGGCTGGTCTTCTCCATTTAAAGAAAAAAATGAAAAAAGAAAAGAAAAATTAAGCATCAGTCTTCACAATGGACGTCTTATGTTCTTGTCTCTCCTTAGGAGGTCTTCATGGTGTGTCAAGGGGAGGCAAGGAAAGCAATATAAAACATCCCCTTCACCAAAAGCCTCAGCTTGGGACGTCTTTCCTGCTTTTTGGATCGCTGGATCCTGGTTGTTTTCTTTGCTCAGTGTAACATGTTTTATCTTTCTGTGTGTTTTGCTCTCTGAGTTTATAACAAGCCTGGAGATAATCCAAACAAATTGGGTTGAAGGTGAAGGCATTGGCTGAACACTGGACAAGGATAGTTATAAGGAATGTGATGAATGAATACGGAATAACAATGGGTCATGAAAATTGAAGTTTCCCTAGTCGAATGTTCTGCCAAATCTCAGTCTGGGTGGGTGTTAGTATTTAAATTACAAACCGTGCGAAGTAGCCAACTGTGGCCAACATAGAAATAGAAACACATAATAAGTGTGTTTGGTAGTAATATTAATATTAATACATATTTGTAAAAATAATCCAAATATGCATATCATTGCATTTCACATTGTCATGCTTCTGTTGAAACCTATAATACCTAATTGTATATAAAGATATTCTTATTCAATGCCATTGTTAGCAGATTTCAATTCAATGTGTGTCTGTGTGTTGTTTTTTTTATTTACTGGGCTGTATCAATATTTCTGTCAACGTGCTGCTTTTGCTTTCTCTGTGTTTTACTTAGAACCTTTGGATCGTGACTCATTACATGTTTAAATGTTGTAAATTAAATTATATTTGATGACTTTTACAATTTCCAGTACAGGAAAAGGTTGTAATTAGTCACTGGCTCGGACAAATCCAGCCTGGCTATGTTTTTCCGAATTTGCTGAAACTCTGCAAAGTCTGATTTGCAGAAGATGGATTTCTGTTTGCTACTCCTTGTCCTCAGTGCCACAAAGACACACAAGAGTAAACATCTGTGCTGTTCAGATCACTGCAGCTCCTCTTGATTGCTTCAATACTGTGAACAGATTCACTGCAAAGTTTCCAAATCTGAACATATCTTTCTTTCCAGGAACAAGTTATTTAAGGGGATAGGGATTTATTTATAGGAACCTCCATTAAAGGGTTGCGATTTGAGAAATAATAACTAAGATTTATATCTGCTGCATCATATTAAATTCATGACTGATTCTTTTCATAACAGCCCATTCATTTTTACCGGGAAGAATGGGACTGGAGATTCTGGTTTCAAATACAAAAAACGTATTTTCAGATTTTGGGGTAGAAGAAGGTAACAGATGAAAGCAATTATTTTCTATTTTCAATTATTTGCTTTTCCCACTTGTATAGCTCTCAGATTTTCTTGGTGTTTCTACATCATATGTGTTCTTTCCCAATGATTGTAGTTCTCTAATATATATTTATATCAGAAAAGACAGATTTGGTAATTAAGTTAAATACTCACCACAGTGACACATTCCATTTACAGTGCCGATTAATATAAAACAGACAGTGATACTCCCTCTGTGCAGATCAGTGAGATTTGCATCCCAGGCTGCCCATAAGCTCACAGCCCTGCAGGCACATTTGTTCTTAACATTATTTCCCATCATGAAGGTGCTGAGTAGACATTTCAGTGAGTCGATCGCCCTGGAGAAGTGTGCTGTTTGGGATAAGCTGTGTTTGTCTGCTGCTGAGTTTTTATAGAGCAGAGTTCAGCCTTGTCAAAGAGACAGGTGTCTAATAAGCCATCTTTGCCACTCAGGGGTAAAGGCTCAATTTAAGTTTTTTTGGTACAGTACATGTCTAAGATAGGGCAGAAGCATGCCAGATGACAAGGTTTTGTTTGTTAAACTTTTTAAAAGTCCCTACGACAATAGCGATAGTGATCAGACACCGAGCAGGTGCCTGCAATCTATTCAAGAACAGACTAAGTGTTTCTCTGAAAGACTGCTTATCAGACAAGCCTGCTTTTGCTCCCTGCAGAGTCGTTAACAAACCTTGCTGGACCAATATCAGTGTATTGAATTCATAGTGTTCATGCTACTTGTAATAAATCAGAAATATATCATACATACATACACATACATTTAGATAGATACATCAGGATATATATATGAAGAACAGCTTTGGATAAGTAATAAGTAATAAATAAGTATAGTTTAAATGTTTAATAGCTTTCTTGCTCTCACACTCAAACATTCATGATACATAGTACCATGGGCATCAGTATATAGAAAGTTTTTTGTATTTTGAAATATATATATATATATATATATATATATATATATATATATATATATATATATATATATATATATTCTGTTTTGCTGAGGATTTGAAACAAACTATAAAAATGACATTTGTGTCTATGGTTAAACATAATGGAAAAGAAAAGCACTTGTATTTCAGAGCAAGAGCGAGCAATTCATATTTACTAAATGAATCACCACATAACATTGTATTAAATGAGGGGTGTGAATATGTTTGGTTACTGTGTAGAAACATTTACCCTCATCACATCAAAATATTCAAAAAATAATTAGATTGTTATGACAATGACCCTAAGTGACCTCCAAGAGTCATTAACCAACTAATCTGTGGAATCCAATCAAAGTATATGATCATGGTTTAACAGTGTGCTAACCACATGAGTGCCATTCTCTATAAAAATAAAAACACATCCAACAAGCAGATGCACCTATATCGCGTGATCTCTGTCTGAAGGATTTCCCTTTTGTGCACCAAAGAAAGAAAAACTAACCTTTATGTTTATTCCAGCAAAAAGTCCTATTACAAAAATAATTACTACTGGTATAACACATGGCATAATATTATTAAAAGTTTTATTGCAGGTGTAATATTTATATTTTGCAACATCCATTCCATAGAGTGAAGGTACAGTAGTTTAGAATGTTGGGACCATTCCAACACTACAATGCTTCCCAACCATGTTCTAGGGCAGGGGTTCCCAATGTCTGGTGATGGAGGGCCAATTTCCAGAGATTGCATGGGATGGGGGGGCCGCAGTAGAAAATGAACCACAGATGAAAACGAAATATGTCCCAAATCATAACTTTTTATTTCATATACATTTCTGTTAGGGAACATTTATGAACTTTAATTGTTGTTTTATTATTTCCCCACAAATTACATGTGCAATTTGAAACAGAAAATGTTCTGAAAGTCTACAAATATAGCAAAGGTTCAGAAATTGGGGGGTTGAAGCTTGGCTTTGGGGGGCCACACCAAACATCCTTGAGAGCCGCATTTGGCCCCCTGGCTCTAGGGGGTTTCAGGTTCAGTCTTCTTGGCCTACAGTTTTTGTTTCCCAGAGTTTTTTAGTTGGTTAAAAGGTAGATTAATATCACAAGCCTGAAGGCTTAATATATAACTCATACTCAAGATGTGAGTTTATGCCTCCAGTGGTGAACCAATTGAAGCAAGTTATCCACAGGATTAATTTAAACAGCTAGGGAGCACAGACATCCTTGACATTATAAAACATTTCAATTTTTGTATTTATTTAAACCATTTCAGTTTTGACTTTGGCAGTAACCAACCTACTGCATCTATACTATTTCCACTAATAAATAATACATTTAAAAACACTAAGTTGGGAATAGAAACAAATCTTAACTTGCCTTGAAACTGAGCTTTACAATTGGCAGATGCTGTCTGAAACTTGCTCTTCACTGCACTCCCATATGCAGCTGATTAGTCCTGACCTTTGATGGCTGGAATCGGCCCAAGATAACTAACCCGAGGCACAACTGGTAAAGGCCTACAATATAATTGTTGCTGTATCAGCCATGTATCAACCCTCCCGTCCAGTTAAATGGTCACCTTGATGGTTTTGGAAGAAGGCTAGATAGAGTAAGATCTCAGGTTCCTAGGGAAGAGCGTCAAGCCAGAGCATTTGAACAAACTTGAGGGCAGACACATTTTTACATACCAACCTCCCACCCCCCACCAAAAAAGTGCTACCTGCCTGCATTCACCTTCTTTAACCACAGTCCTCAATGACAGCTGACTCAGTGGTCACAAAGATCCCCTTTTATAGGAGGAGCTATTAAGTCAGACCCACTCCAATTACTTCAGAGCAGGTGTTTGGAATTTGGCAAGGGTAAAACTGGCTGAGTGATCTGGGATTTTGCCGATCAGAAAGATGGTAGACTTGGCGCTGAATCCAGCATTTGTCTATGTTCTTTCTTTTGCAAGAACATTTTTTGAAAATCGTGTCATGGATAAATTGGTCCTGAGCAAACGGAAAAACAGAGGTGAGCCAACAAGGTGCTGAGCAAATGCCGAACTAAACAAATTATCCAAAAACAGCACAGACTTGTTCAGGAAGCCTGGGAGTGATCTTTTAATTGAAACGAAGGAAAAGATGTGTTGCCTTTTTTGGTCAAGCATTTTTGTGTTCAAAGCGTACAATACATAGAAGATGATGAAATAAGATTCTTGGAATTTAAGTAAGACATTTCTGCAGAATTAAAAAAAAATAGCCCCTTGGAACAGGGTCTGGAAAGACAGACTGGCTTTGAAAACATTATTGAGAAATTGTCACGCTTGCTTCCTTTCGAATATGTTGGCCCCTTGAGAGAAATGCAGACGATAACACCCTCTTGCGTTGAAATCTTGAAAACTACCAGATAAAAACTGCTTTATAGTCATGCTGTAAAGATGTTCAGTGTCAAAAAAAAAGAAGATAAAACAAAAGAAATGCACACTCCCGAATGGTCCAAGAAATAATGCCTACAACCTAGCACAGGAAATAAAGTGTAGTCTCAGTAGCAATAGAGGATTATGGGTTAATGTCCTTGGATTCGTGTCACTATTCATAATGTCATACATCACAGTGCACTTCATTAAGTCTACACTGTAGGCCTGCATTGAAAACTGCATCTGGCTCCACCTCAGAGGGAAAAGGGTCACTATGATTGCATTCACCAGTATGATACCTGGATCTGTGGCACTAATTACTCCTTCTGAAAGCAGTTGTTAGGGGAATCAGGGGACTGGCAGCTTGTGCTCATACAGACCTGAGAAACAAAGGGGGTCCTATTCATCAGAAAGCCTCTGGCCATAATTAGAAAAAAGTGAGCATGTCCTTGACCAGCAACATTAGAAATTACTCAATTATGGCAGCCAACTGTTTTTTATTTAATTTAATTAAAACAAAAAAAAATCCACCCTGAAGTAGTTTGCTTAAACAATGTTTGTATATGCTTGCTTAAGCCATAAGGGATGTTTCTTTGCCCTACATTTTATTAAAAAAAAAAAAACTGGTAGTCTTTATGTCTGGCTGAGCATAAGTGAACAGAGCTTTGTTTTGTGAAGGATGGGAAAAGCTTTCAGAGATCAGAGCAGCCGTTTCATCAGCAGGAAAGAGCTTGATCTCGAAGCAGCTCAGAGTTTCCATGATTCAGAAAGCATGGATTTGAGAGATTTGAGAATTGGATCAGGTCAAAATGGAGCTGTATGTATTGCATTCTAAGCAGAAAGATGTTGCTTGGCATTTGTGTATTTGTTTGTTTTATGATACGCTTATAAAAACATTTCAACACAATCTTTAAAAAAATATGAAGACAACTAGAGTGTTATATGGAAATTGATGACTGCCAAAAAATCACAAAACAAGGATTTTCTTTCAAGGTGAGGGAAAACTTTGTTCTTTCCTGTCCTGGGGGATTATGGAGCAATATGGCTGCGCTAGCTAAGGGAAAAAAATCTTTTCACACTCTTTACTCAGACCTTCTACTCTCTTTTACTGTCTTGCACAATCATTTATATTCCTTGGACTAAACTCACGTGAGACTCCTGTGTCTGTGGGTGCCCGTTTGATCCATCGTTGTCAATATGGTTATAAAGAAGCCTGAGGACAATAGGCCTGGCAAAAGGATGTGACTGGAGTATTTACACTGGTAATGCCACTTTCCCATTTTATTAATGCTCCTTTTTCTTTTTTCTTTTCCTATCAAAGGGCTTTCAGTATTAACAAAATGATCATGCTGGTCCTGTTAAAATACACCCTCCGGTTTTCATTACAGCATTAGGAAGTAGCAACATATGGATCACGTTATTGCCCAGTGAAGTTGACGCAGGCATTGTGTTTCAGGGAGAGCTGATTAAGAGACTCTTGGTAATTTGAATAAAGCGCCACACTGTTAGGACAGGGAGTATCCCAGAGAGGCAACACTGGGACTTGCAATGTTTTGTCTTATATTCCTCATAAATCTACCCCATGACACAATTATTATTATTATTTTATCTTTTACATATCTATATATAGTTTGTTTTGAATTTGTTGGGAGCATATTTTACCATTTCAGGCTTTTTGGTACTGGATTCACCACAGTAAAAAACAACAAATAATAAGACAGTCAGGTTCCTGCAACAGATTTATTTCTCAGACAGCTTTTTAGGGAGCAGCACTGAATTTTGTCTCTCTCTAAACTACTTTTCTCTTGTGGGAACCGGGGTACCCCTACATAGCTCCTTGCAACCTGTGACGGTGTAGGATACAATACTTCCCGGCCAAACGATAGTTCCCAGTCCCATTTCCAGTTCCGTCTCCTAGATTTCTACACAATGCTGCGCATGCGTATTTTATAAAAAGACGAAAACTCATGAGTAAATTTTACTTCCCAGTGGCAACTGCGTATTGATCTCGAGGGGATACGCTGAAATAGTTAGAAAAACTGTGCTTATGTTTTACGTATTACGAGTAGAATTCATAATTATTTTCCCAGCGGTAAAGTGGATGCTGATTATTAAAAATATATAAAATAATAATAATATTTTTGTAATAATGAGCATCCACTTTACTGCTGGGAAATAATCATAATAAACTGGAAATGGGGCAAGGAACTATTGTATCCTACAACGGGCTTCCCCAATCATGGCACCCCCTCTGTTCCCACGTAGGGTTCATCTTCAAGCCTCGGAAAGTAAAATAATTCACCTTAATAATCAGATCCCAAAATGATCTGCCCCACACCCCAACACACAACTGACAGACAGACACACAAAAGGCCCACTATTCTCCTATACCTCATATTGTAATGTGTGAGTGTGTGTAAAATGTCATTCCCAGGTTTTATTTTAGTTAATGTCGGGCAGCCAGGTGGCTACCATTGCTAACTGATGTGCAGAACATTCAAAATCCTCTGCCGAAGAAGACAAAGTGTCATCCTGCATCGGTTTTAGTCTGTGTCTGCCATGTTTACCTAAATATGCTCTCTTAGCAATATTTGATTCAGTCTCTGGTTGGCTGAGCTCTGGGCCAATGAGATTGCTCAGCAGGGTACGGCCCCATGGATTGTTCAACCGCTCACATGCGTCGTAACTACTCCATCATTGTCATTCAACATTTGCAGTGCATTAATGATCATATATGATGTGCATAGTATTGGAATGCATTTGGGAGAACATATATGAAAATCTGAGAACTAAATACATTCCAATACTATAAAAAAGCAGCAGCAGAAACAGAACTCCTATTTTCTGTTGTTAACCTTTTGTCCATCTTTGATCTGTTCTTCTTGGAAAATAAACTTCTTGGAATAAAGGAAGCTATTGAATGGATCCCAAGAGATGAAAAAAGACGACCACATAGAAGATGGGAAGATGAAATCATACACTTTGCAGGCGTGATATTGAAAAGAGAAGCTTTAGATCGAAGCGAGTGGAAACATCTTGGGGAGCCTTCATCCAGCAGTGGATCAATGTAAGCTGATGCTGATGATGATATATATACAGTATAAATATATTTAGCTCTATGTCGGTAACTGATCTTTGTTGTATAAATCATGGACCGTGAGCTTTCCTGTTTGACTAAAAAGTGCAGGAGGGAATATTTGAGCCAATATGCAGCAAATGAGAAAAGAAAATAGAAAATTAGTAATAGTCTGCGGTGGTCTCTCATGCTGTTCCTTCGCTGCCCCCCCCAGCCCCAGGGTGTATGAGGACAGAGCCGCGTTATTCATCGCTGCTGAGTAACTGAGTGTAGGTGGCTGAGGTACCTCTCTGGGAGAGCAGGGCAAGGTCCCCCAACAGTCGCCCTGTTGTCAGTAAAGGCCAAAATATGTTCATCCTCATGATAAATAACAAACTCTCTGATCCCCGGGTGACGGCTCCGGGGCGGGCACCACATGACTCAGTCCCAAAAGGAGAGCTTCTTGCTCCCGCAGTGTTGATGGAGAGATGCGCTTCTGCACTGAAAACACAAACAGACACTTCAGGGTGCTGGCAGAGGGGACACAGGGTAAAGAGTAATTGAGGTAGAGCATGTTGGGCTAACATAGTACATTATCCCTAACGTCTCTCACGTAGACTCATAAAGCTTTCAGCTGTAGAGAAACAGTTATTTTACATAAAACGATATAAAAATGAAGAGGATGGACTTTTTTTATGTAAATCACTATATTTCTTCTTCTGCTGCTGTTGTGTTATTTAGGTTTTTTCTAAATATTTGAATGCTCTTTGGAATACATAATACATCACAATAAATATCATATTTTGTTGATTTGTTGCCTAAAAACATATCTGTAGTCTTTACCTGGAGGGCAGGCAACCATTGGGCCTTGCACCCCCAGAGTGCATGATCTCTTCCAGTTATTTTGGGCCTAACGGTTTACTATATATGTGCACTATGTATAACATTTAACTCAGTATAGTGCTCTGCAGGAATTCCCTTGTGAAGGGCGCTATATTATGTATATTATGTATGTTATTAGCTTCATATCTAGCCCTACGGCAGGCTTTCTGAGTCAGAAAGTCTATTAGCTAAGCCACAGACACATGCTGATATTACTCAGCTTCCAGGGAGTTCATTAAATTTTCCCCCTGAGAAAAGAGGTTAGCCTAAATCATAAAAAAACAAGTCTACAGTCATATTGCAGGCTCAGGGAGTGTCGCCTTTTTCGGATGCAACCCCAAGCACTCAGAGTTCAGAGATTTGCCTTAATGTCTGTAAAACCCTTGTAGTGACAAATGGCCGTTGACTGAAACCTATACTTGAACACACCTTGTTACATTTGGGTCTTTGCCGAGAGAATAGTGTTTCGATATCTCCAAATAGTTGTTTGCTTTGGATTTGGGTATTTTAAAACTCAAAACGCAATCTTTAAAATGAAATACAATCTTTGAGTTGTAGTGTTGGTGGTGAGGATAGAGTTGTATTTTTTACCAATAGTGGAGTGGCTTTTTGATCTGCTGAAAGTGAGACTAAACAACCCATTTCAACATTTTCACAGAGGAAGCAAGGGGGATTTGGGGCTTCTTTTTCCTGAAATGCAAAGAAAATAAACCCAGAAGCTTTATTTGCAGTAACAGTAAGCTGTCTGCAGTTTAAAGGTTTGGTACTGCAGTCGAAATGGTTTGTAAACTCGCCTTAAGGATTGTTTGTTTTCAGTTCTTGATTGAAACTGAGCTATACAGCACTAGGTCAAAAGGTCAGCCATTATCCATGCCTGGATGGCCCAGGACAGAATATTACTGTACAGCTCCTTTTACTGAAACTTGCTAAATGAATCTTTTTTGTAAACAGTGTTTTTTCATAGGGGGTCCCAGAAAAGCCAAGACTTAAGCCTTTTTGTTTCTGTCAACTAAACTTTATTGCAAAGTGTGAAAGTGAATCTCTCTCCACATGTCTTAATAAAAGATTATGAGAAGTTGTCTGGCTCAATGGGATGGAAATGTCTAGAGACGAGAGGTTTTTCATGTCAGAGGAAAGGTTTAGATCTCATCCTGTCAAAGACGTTATCTTAAACACATTTTCCTTTTCTTACCTTGTATGCAAAGTTTATATATTTATTTTTGTTTGCTAATAGCAGAGTTGAAATGAAGAATGTCATAATTATAACTGTATATTAGGTATTATAAATGCTACCCTGTTTGCAAGTATTTTTTTTTAACATAAGGATTACTAATAAATACATAAACCCATAAATGAGCTGATATGTACTTTCAGACCAAAACTAAAAATCACGTATCTGTCATTGAATTTATTAATATTTGAAAAGGCTTCTGTTTAGGTGGTTGCAAATGAGATTTCAAGGATACACTATTATATGTCACCTTCACTGCCAGACTCCAAAATCCACATAATAAGAAGTCTACATGCATTAATTGTTGTGTCTTAAATGCAGACAGATGTAATCACTTGCACAACATGACTAGCCCCCATGTTTTATATTTTGTTATTAAAATATCATTTCTGGACATCTGATATAAGTAGGTCTACTACTACTTTTTTTTTTTTTTCAAATAAATCTTTCAAAACCTCCAGATGTTTGAAGATTATCCTTAACAATCTGCTTCAAAGCAAGCAAACTTCTCAATCCTATATATATATATATTTTTTTTTTTGGGGGGGATACATTATAATTTAAAATAAGAATATAATTATTTTATGTTTTAGGTTTCTTTTGCTTTCACTAAAATGAAAGTAAGAAAAAAAGTGTTTGTGCTAGTAACTAGTCACATATTTTGAAACCTGAAATGGCATACCATTTGAATTGTGACATCTTCAGATCTGCTGGACACTTAGACGCTGTAGTAAAAATGTATAATCTACTTATTTATAAAGTCCTGGCTGCGATGAACGTGTGTGTCATGGTCATGAGTCATTAAAAACACAGGACAAGTGGTCTTCTTTCATTCAGCTACAAAGCTGTTTAGTTTTCTGTTCCACCCTTTTATTTATTGTTTATTTTTGTTACATTTACTTCAAGGATGTAGGGTTTTCGGAAACATTAAACTGATTACTCATATTATTTAAAAAGCCATTTTGTACTTGTGCACACTCAACATCATACAAACAAGAGAGCTACCTGACTACCCATACAGAATAAATATATATTTTCAATATGTAGTAGAAATGTGTAATCCATAAGTTTTTCATATGCCAAGAGTGGCCCCTTTTGTGTATATTTGAAAGATATGAGATGTATTTTAAATATATTTTAGTGTGTAATCCATGTATCTGTTTTATTGATTGAAAAACTGTACTGAGGTTAATTCCTGGACAAATTTTCAACATAAAAATAATATATGGATTACAGACTGAAATATACACACACTTATCTTGTGAATTGGAAATGTACCAAAAAACTGGCCAGTTTGCCATTTGAAAAATATAGAGAATACATACTTCCACCATATATTCAAATATTGTTTCCATATGGGTAATTCAGCCTTTTTTATTGACCCCTTTCTTGATGTTTCTTTTAGAGAATCTGTTTGTAGATTCAAATTAGAGTATTTGACACCCTGTATGCACAGCTTTCTGTAAAGTAGTGTCTCCTATTTGTATGTAATCAATTTGCATTTGTGTCATTTATTCCTGTATATATAGTACTTTTGATTAACTTTCTTTCAGTCGACACTCACAACAGTCTTCTTTAGTCTATAGTAAAGAGCTTCTGGGATTTTAACCACATTGGATTTATATTAGTCCTGTCACCTAGAACCTTTGCTGCAACATGTGTTTTGTAAAACATGGGAAACACTATGATAAATGATACTCCTCAAGTATCAATGGAGTGGACCAAAATAAAACATTTCTAGTATATGGGCACATATGAATCCATTAAACTTCTCTCTCGCTAAAGATGGATCATGTTTAAAGAATCGTGCAAGATTAAGGTCACTGATAAGTTGAAAAATACAATGATACACTCTGTGAAACACGGCACAAGTTCTTAGTCTGGATACTTTTATGTCTGCATAAGATAACATGACATGTCAAAAGGTTTGTTTCGTGATAAAATCTCCTTCAGTCGTCTAAAGCACTTTCCACAGTAACCTTTGTTTACCTGATGTTAAACTGCCATTGCCACTTCTTCTAAAAAATATAAACTTCTATATGAGGTGTTTGGTTTCAATTCTATAGAAAAGATGAATATCAGAAAACAAAAACTTGGAAATAAATCCTTTGAAATAAGGCAAAACAACAACAACTGTCATGCTGTCTACCTGCACCTTCCCCAGCTCAACAACAGGTGTCACCCTTCACCTGTTTCATGGCATTATTCTATTATCTCCTTCACCTGTTTCTGATTTCCCCCATTCGTCTTGCAGTGTATTTAAACCCAGCTAAAACCCCAGATCATCGCAAAGTCATTGTTTGCATCTGCACCAATTTCTAAGCCTTGTACCTGTCTCTAATCTCCATTGTGTTTGACCCTTGCCTTCCTCTTGACCACTGTTTTTCAGATCACCTTTTGCCTTGTTCTTCAGATACCTGACCTTTTGCCTGCCTGTTTTTGACCACAACTTGTATTCACTCCCTGTATTACCCTGTTTGCCTGTGACTCGAACTCTGCTTGTTCTACTGACCACAATTATGGAACTGTCTTTGTCATACCTGTCTGCCGGCTCTCGACCTCCCTGCCTGGATTGTGTTCGCTTCGCACCTGGGTCCCCTTACACCCAGTCTGTTCACCACGACAGACATGACAGATGACTTAGCCGCCGCTGCAGACCCAGCGGAGTGCACAGATGTTTACGCAGCTGTCTCCTCCCAGGGTGTTATGCTAGGATGGCATGAAGAGATGTTAAAGGAGATCGCCACCACTCTTAGCTCTTGTTGCATACATAGTACCATCCACCATCCACTTCGTCTCCTGCAGTACCTCCCTGTGTGGATGTTTCCCCTGTGACAGAAGCAAGAGAAGTTCGTCTCACAGTACTAGAGAAGTATGACGGCTCCCTGGATTAATGCGAGGGTTTTCTCCTACACTGTTCGTTATACTTCTTTCATCTGCCAGCTGCCTTCTTCACTGAGGAGTTGAAAATTGCTTTCATGATCCTCCTTACATCCTCCTTACAGGGAAAGCCCTAGAATGGGCATCGGCCTTCTGGAACCAGAAGGGAGAAATCACCCGGTCCCTGACAACCTTTCGTGCACACTTTAAGGAGGTGTTTCATCATCCAGCTGAAGGAAGGGGTGCAGGAGAGCAACTCCTTACTCTCTGCCAGGGCAGCCTGTCAGCTACAGACTATGCACTAAAATGTTGTAATCTGGCAGCCAGTAGTGGATGGGACGAGCAGGCATTGATTACGGTCTTCCGACAAGGACTTCATGCCAATCTACAATCTGAACTAGCCTGCAGAGATGAGAACCTTGGCTTGGAACAATTAACCCAGCTTTCTGTCCGTCCACATAATCTCCTGAAAACCAGATGAAAAATGCCCACCTCTGATTATCCTCGAATGCATACTGCACCATCTCACACACCCACTTTCCAGTCCGGACCCGAACCAATGCAACTCGGCTGAACCCACTTGTCTGCTGATGAAAGACAGAGGAGGTTCCAGCAACGGCTCTGTATGTACTGCGGTCAGTCTGGTTGTTTCTGAGGGTCCTGTCCTGTCCGTCCCAAGGCACCCACAGAAACGCCGGAGAAGAACGTAAAGTACAAGACACTGCCCTCTGGTTTCTTCTGGTCAATGTTGTATCCATGTTAAACTCCTGCTTTACTCTGATGGAACACTTGTCTCTGCTCTCATAGACTGGGGGTCGGCATGCAACTTTATTGACCAAGCAACAGTAATTTGACTACAAATTCCCCTTGTTCAGTGTGAACCTCCACTCCGAGTCCGAGCTGTCAATAATCAGCCAATTAGTTCAGGCCAGGTCTCCCAGAAAACCATTCCCATAACCCTTCAAGTGGGACTACTACACACAGAACAGCTCCCTCTCCTGGTCATCAACTCCCTGGGAGTGGTAATCATTCTTGGAATTCCATGGCTCAACCACCATAACCCTGCAATCTCCTGGAAAAGGAGAAATCCTCTGCTGGGGGCCTGACTGTTTTTCTTACTGCCTTTGTTTTCCCTGCAGAGCCACCCACATCGAGAGTCCACTGCTGTCCATGCCCGTTGAGTTTCCTTCTGAGTACCAGAGCCTGGCAGCAGTTTTCAGTAAACCCTGACCTCCCGTCTACCTCCCCATCGCCTGTGGGATTGCGCCATTGATCTGCTGTCGGGTACCACTCCTCCTAGGGGGCGCATATATCCTCTTTCTCTCCGGGAGTCCCAGGCCCTGGGGGATTACATGAAGGAAGCCCTGGAGCTGGGCATTATTCGACCATCAACATCATCTGCTGCAGCAAGCATCTTTTTCATGGCCAAGAAGGATGGAGGACTTCGGCCCTGTATTGATTATAGCAGTCTAAATGCAATCACCATCAAATATCGATACCCTTTGCCCTTGGTCCCTGCTGCCCTGGAACAAGTTCGAGGAGCCTGATACTTTACTAAGCTGGACCTGCGCAGCGCCTATAACCTCATCAGAATCCGAGAAGGCGATGAGTGGAAGACAGCCTTCATCACTCAACTCGCTCCTTCTCATCCCTGGCCCCTAAATGGTGGAACAACCTTCCCACCGAAGTCAAAACAGCAGAGTCCTTGACGTCCTTCCAGCGCTTACTCAAGACGCATCTTTTCAGACAGTACATGTAATATTATATATTGTAAAATCCTTCACAGAGTTTTATTATGCTTCTTGCGTTTTTGATTGTTTTCCTCCTTGCTCCCTTTCACGTAGCCCTTGACTGTGACCCTACATCTTGACAGCAGTTAGCTTTTACCGTCCAGGATGTAGGACCTCACTTACTGTACTTGCCTGTGTAAATTGGAAGTTGTAAAATGTATTATATTTTGAATTGCTATGTTTTATGTAATTTGAATTTGTATTGTTTGATGTCTTTACTTAACTGTATTTTTGCACTTTGTTTTGCACTTATGTTGTAAGTCACCCTGGATAAGGGCATCTGCCAAGAAATAAAAATAATAATAATAATAATAATAATAATAATCACTCAGAGCGGGCATTATGAATACCTGGTGATGCCCTTCGGTCTGGCAAATGCCCCATCTGTATTCCAAACTTTCGTTAATGAGGTGCTGCGCCCTTTTCTAAATAGCTTTGTTATAGTGTATATAGATGATATATTAATTTATTCCCCAACCTTGTCCGAGCATGGTTCTCATGTACACCAAGTTCTCCAGTGTCTGCTAAAAAAATAACTTTTCATCAAGGATGAAAAATGTGAATTCAACTGGCAGCATATCGCATTTCTGGGACACATCATTGATGCTGCAGACGTCCACGTGAATCCAGACAAGGTCCAAGCTGTCAGAGTGGCCAGAGCCTCACACAGTCAAGGAGTTGCAGAGTTTTCTCGGATTTGCCAATTTCTACCGGCACTTCATTCGTAATAACAGCACCATTGCCTTGCCTCTCACTTCCCTTCTCCGAGGAGCTACGCGTTCTCTTTCCTGGTCCAAGGCAGCTATAGACACTTTTCATCTTCTCAAGACAGCTTTCACCTTGGCTCCTATCTTGAAACATCCTGACCCCTCTCTCCCTTTTATGGTGGAGGTGGATGCATCGGAATCCGGAGTGGGTGCAGTGCTATCCCAACGACACGGTCTGCCCCCCAAAATCTATCCATGCGCCTTCTTTTCCAGGAAACTTTCTTCTGCAGAAAGAAATTATGATATCATAAATCGGGAACTCCTGGCAATGAAATTGGCACTGGAGGAAAGGCGGCAGTGGCTGGAGGGTTCTACACATCCCTTCCTAGTCCTAACAGACCACCGCAATTTGGAATATATACAATCGGCAAAGCGTCTCAACCCACGTCAAGCTCGATGGGCTCTGTTCTTTACACAGTTTCAGTTCCATCTCACTTACCAACCTGGATCAAAGAACACAAAAGCCCTCTCTCGACAGTTTGACAGTCATTCAGTTCCCTTCTCCACAGAACAAATCTTACCATCCACCAACATAGTGGCTCCTATTCCTGGAATATTATGGACCAGATCCATCAAGCACTCACCACAGAACCAGCCCCGTCTACCAACCCAGTCAATCACACATATGTACCCACCTCAGTATGCCCTCAGTTGCTTGACTGGTTGCACTCGTCCCCTGCCTTAGGTCATCCCAGAGTTAAATGCACTACAGCCTTAGTACAAAGGATTTTCTGGTGGAAGACTTTGGTTTCTGACGTAATACGCTTTGTTAACATATGTGGACCCTGTGCCCAGTCGAAAACGCCTCGCCAAGCTCCTGCAGGTGTCCTCGAACCACTCCTCATTCCTCAGCGACCCTGGTCACACATTGCCATCGACTTCCTCACTGACCTTCCCAGCTCCCACAGTTATACCACGATCTCGGTCACTGTCTACAGATTCTCTAAATTGTGCAGGTTAATACCACTCAAAGGACTCCCCACTGCTTTCGAGACTGCTAATTAAATTTTTTCTCAGGTTTTTCGCATCTACGGGCTGCCAGAAGACATAGTGTCAGATAGGGGTCCCCAGTTCATGTCCCGGGTTTGGTCTGCCTTTTTTCGTTCCTTAAACATTAATATCAGTCTTTCCTCAGACTATCATCCACAGACCAATCGGTCGCTTTCTCTGAACATATTGCAGCCATCATCAACAGGAATGGAGTACATACAGTGAGGGAAAAAAGTATTTGATCCCCTGCTGATTTTGTAAGTTTGCCCACTGACAAAGAAATGATCAGTCTATAATTTTAATGGTAGGTGTATTTTAACAGTGAGAGACAGAATAACAACAAAAAAATCCAGAAAAATGCATTTCAAAAAACTTATACATTGATTTGCATGTTAATGAGGGAAATAAGTATTTGACCCCTTCGACTTAGTACTTGGTGGCAAAACCCTTGTTGGCAATCACAGAGGTCAGACGTTTCTTGTAGTTGGCCACCAGGTTTGCACACATCTCAGGAGGGATTTTGTCCCACTCCTCTTTGCAGATCCTCTCCAAGTCATTAAGGTTTCGAGGCTGACGTTTGGCAACTCGAACCTTCAGCTCCCTCCACAGATTTTCTATGGGATTAAGGTCTGGAGACTGGCTAGGCCACTCCAGGACCTTAATGTACTTCTTCTTGAGCCACTCCTTTGTTGCCTTGGCTGTGTGTTTAGGGTGTTTGTCATGCTGGAATACCCATCCACGACCCATTTTCAATGCCCTGGCTGAGGGAAGGAGGTTCTCACCCAAGATTTGACGGTACATGGCCCCGTCCATCGTCCCTTTGATGCGGTGCAGTTGTCCTGTCCTCTTAGCAGAAAAACACCCCCAAAGCATAATGTTTCCACCTCCATGTTTGACGGTGGGGATGGTGTTCTTGGGGTCATTCCTCATCCTCCAAACACGGTGAGTTGAGTTGATGCCAAAGAGCTCGATTTTGGTCTCATCTGACCACAACACTTTCACCCAGTTCTCCTCTGAATCATTCAGATGTTCATTGGCAAACTTCAGACGAGCCTGTACATGTGCTTTCTTGAGCAGGGAGACCTTGCGGGCGCTGCAGGATTTCAGTCCTTCATGGCGTAGTGTGTTACCAATTGTTTTCTTGGTGACTATGGTCCCAGCTGCCTTGAAATCATTAACAAGATCCTCCCGTTTAGTTGTGGGCTGATTCCTCACCGTTCTCATGATCATTGAAACTCCACGAGGTGAGATCTTGCATGGAGCCCCAGACCGAGGGAGACTGACAGTTATTTTGTTTCTTCCATTTGCGAATAATCTCACCAACTGTTGTCACCTTCTCACCAAGCTGCTTGGTGATGGTCTTGTAGCCCATTCCAGCCTTGTGTAGGTCTACAATTTTGTCCCTGACATCCTTGGACAGCTCTTTGGTCTTGGCCATGGTGGAGAGTTTGGAATCTGATTGATAGATTGCTTCTGTGGACAGGTGTCTTCTATACAGGTAACGAGCTGAGATTAGGAGCACTCCCTTTAAGAGAGTGCTCTAAATCTCAGCTCGTTACCTGTATAAAAGACACCTGGAAGCCAGAAATCTTGCTGATTGATATGGGATCAAATACTTATTTCCCTCATTAACATGCAGATCAATTTATAACTTTTTTTGAAATGCGTTTTTCTGGATTTGTTTGTTGTTATTCTGTCTCTCACTGTTAAAATACACCTACCATTAAAATTATAGACTGATCATTTCTTTGTCAGTGGGCAAATGTACAAAATCAGCAAGGGATCAAATACTTTTTTCCCTCACTGTATCTCCCATGGGCGGAGTTTTCCCAAAACTCCCTTGTCAGCTCCTCTACAGGTCTCAACCCGTTCCAGTGTGTCCTAAGATACCAGCCACCCTTGTTTCCCGGGACTGGAAGCTCTACTGACATCCCAGCTGTTGACGACTGATACCACCGCAACAACGCAGTCTGGCAGATGGCACATGTTCGGCTGCAATGGGCTGTCCGGCATCAGAAGGCGCAGGCGGATCGACATCGGCATCAAGCACCACAGTACTAGCTAGGTCAAGAGGTATGGCTTTCAACCCGGAATATTCATCTCAGACTATCATCCCGAAAGTTGAGCCCACGTTATATTGGTCCCTACAAGATTCTACGACAAATCAAATCGGTGATATATCGCCTTCAATTGCCTGTACACTTTCGTATCTCTCCATCTTTTCATGTTTCTCTCCTCAAACCAGTCATGGCTGATCTTATTCATCCTTCCGCTGCTGCTGTCACAATAGATGGATGTGCTACACCTCCCATTGACCTGGAGGACAGTCCCACTTATGCTGTCCGGTCCCTGTACACGTCTCGTCACCTCAGAGGACGCTTGCAATACCTTGTGGACTGGGAGGGCTATGGTCCGGAGGAGCGCTCCTGGGTCCCTGCCGCCGACATTCTCGACCCTTCCCTTATTGCTGATTTCCTTCAGGACCACCTGAGGGATCCTGCCCTCTGACCCCGTGGTTGTCCTCGTCCACGGTAGTTTGGAGCATCCCGGGATGGCCGTCGGGAGGGGGGTACTGTCAAGCTGTCTACCTGCACCTTCCCCAGCTCAATGCCAGATGTCACCCTTCACCTGTTTCATGGCATTATTCTATTATCTCCTTCACCTGTTTCTGATTTCCCCCACTCGTCTCGCAGTGTATTTAAACCCAGCTAAAACCCCAGATCATTGCAAAGTCATTGTTTGCATCTGCACCAATTTCCAAGCCTTGTACCTGTCTCTAATCTCCATTGTGTTTGACCCTTGCCTTCCTCTTGACCACTGTTTTTCAGATCACCTTTTGCCTTGTTCTTCAGATACCTGACCTTTTGCCTGCCTGTGTTTGACCACAACTTCGGACTCCTGTATTGCCCTGTTTTCCTGTGACTCAAACTCTGCTTGTTCTACTGACCACGATTATGGAACTGTCTTTGTCATACCTGTCTGCCGGCTCTCGACCTCCCTGCCTGGATTGTGTTCGCTCCGCACCTGGGTCCCCTTACGCCCAGACTGTTCACCATGACAGACGTGACAACAACAACAACAGCAACAACAACAATAATAATACTAATAATAATATGCTCCATGATGGACTGTTGTCCCTGCCTGTGTCTACCAGGTTAGGCTTTGGCTCATTGTAAACCTGTACTGGATGAAACAGTTATAGAAAATGGATAGATAACAATAATCATAATACAAGACAAAAAAAAGGTAGTTGAATAAACATTTTCCTGGTATTGTGAAATACAACAGGAACATGACCAGAAGCAATATGAGTAAAGTATGGTAGTGCACCGCCTGCTGGTTTACCAGTGATGTCTTCAGACCCTTGTAGTTCAGTGAACCGGGAACAACCATTGCTAGAACCAGGTCCCAGTAGCCTGGGAATCTCTGTGAATCATGGTACGATTTATGAAGGACAGACCCTATCTGTTTATAATTTGTGGCCACTGGCAAACGGTCAAACAGTCGCCCCAAAACCCTTGAGGTACTTTGTTCTTTTTATGTACTTAGTAAATTAGATCAAACAGTTTGTAAGAATATTATGTTAGGCAATGTGTTTTTCTTTTTACTTTTTTCAGAGTGGGAGTCACATTAATCTTGACTTTTCCTTTACCGTAAATGCCTCAGCATCAGCCGTAACGTTGTGTAAGTATCAACTCTTCCTTAAAAGAGATTGCCTTTTTACAGTGCAATAGTCTCTTATCATGTGTGAACTCAAGACATAGTTAAACCAGTAAGACCAAAATAAACATGGTTATAAGTTTCTGCCCATTAGTTTTATTTTCTCACAACAAGAACAGGTGTTCCAAGTATGGATGACTTTGTATCCATCACTGGCATTGTCTTGCATCTGTATTATAATAGATTGATTGGACTTTTCTGCATCATCCTTAATCCTTATTAATCGCCTTCTAATTGTTAATTCTACTCTGATACTGTTTAACTCCAGGAAATTATATATTTAAAAAATAATATTAATAATCTACACATAAGAAAATTATATGCACTGATCAGGAATCAAACCTGGATTGTTGGGTTCACAGCATTGTTCCATAACCACTGCACCAACTGATATACAAATTTAATTGTTGGGGACGAATTGAAGGGGATGAATTGTCATGGACCCCTTTGGCTACCTTTGGAGCTATTCCAGGCATGGCCCACTTCTTACACATTAAGTACATTGTAATAATGCATAATTACACTGAAAACATACAATGAAGCCGAGACATAACTAATAATAAGGGTATGATTTTCATTCCTGAGAATAAGATCTTAATACTCACGAAATCATTTTTTAGAAACTCAAAACTTTAGAAAATCAATTCCTAATATTTTATTTCTTTTAACATTTGATGACCTACGTATGCACCTACAATATCCTCAAACTAAAATTAGATTTATTTTTTCTTCCTTTCTACAGAGTCAGAGGTCTGTCAGTTCAGTTTTATAATTAAAGCATTTCATGTCCTCTGGGTTTTTCAAGAAATGGCCTTGATTTTAATAAGGCCTCTCAGACCCCCTACCATGAAGTGAGCACCCCCAAGGCACACTCAGACCACAGGTTGGGAAAGTCTGATAAGAGTAAGACTCTCCACTACAATGCACTCTCTCAAGGGCTCCTCTGTATTCACTTCTTAAACATTTTGTAACGCAGAATCTGAGGATCAGAGCTGTTGTGGCCATTGACTGATGCTAAATCTCAACCAAATCAACACATTACTTTTTTATTTCAATCTGACTGCCTCCGCATTCTGATTACCTTCCCAATCTCTGAATGAATTGCTAGAAAGAGATTTCTCATCGTTATTACTAAGTTATAGACCTTAAATGTCTATAACTTACAATTATAACATTATCACAATGAATTCAACCAAACCACATTAATATAATTGTGAAAGTGGTACAGCAGTATAGTCCACATGCTTTCACTGACAATCAGCCTCAGTATTTCACAATGGTTGTGTTCTGGTATTCAATGCTTCATCGCTGCAGAACAGGGGGAGTGCAGAGCAGGGGGTGTCCTCTGGTCATACCATGCAGCCAATCAGTGCTTTTCATAAACCAATAAATAAATAAAAATTACCCAGGCAGCTCAATCCAGGAAGATTTTGGTCACTCTCCATTGCATTGGCCTTGTAGGTGGTCTCTTCCTTTAGAGATCACAGGTGTGCTAGTAAACAAACCCAGCTGATTCCACTTTCTAGCCTAGTGCCGGATAATAGACCCTGACAAGACAATGATCAAACAAATTACTTCCAGGTCACATGAATTACCTTGACACTGGCTCTAGTGAAGCGTATTCAATCTCGGATGAGTTTTACAATTGAGTGCAAACAGGTACAGGATGAAAGGAGGGTGGGCTTCTGTGCTGGCATGTGTAAAACTTTTAGTATAGCACCTTTACTCCCCCAAGTCTCCCTACCTTTCTGTAGCAAATAACTGGAAACAGGACCACAGATCTGAAGTGTTTATTTGTCACTCAATCATTAACACCAGTGTTTGTTCTCACCACATCTGACAGTACACAGGAGAACTCCAACCTGCATTTGTGCCTTAAAAAATGCTGAGAACAACCATTTCATTAAGGATAATGCATATTTTCTTTAGGCATTTTTTTTAAAGCTGTAAATTATATCTATATATACAAAAAAATCAGATGAGAAAATGTTACAAGGAAGTAGTTGCAATTAATGAGGATTATAAAAATGAAGTGACCAAATATAAATAGGTGTTAGCTGAAGTATTTCATCAGCAATTGGACAACATTTGCCATTGCTGTGAGTGTTTCTCTAAACTATGGCAAGCCGTTCTGACATTTAATCCACAATTACTGATATCAAAAATACAATTGCTGATATATATATATTATATAAAAAATACATGTGTTGATATCAACAATTGTTGGTTAATTCTTGATCTCAGCAACTGTATCTTTGATATCAGTAATTGTATTCTGGATATCAACAATTGTATTTTTTATATCAAAAATGCATACTAATTAACATGGCATGCCATGAATTGCTGATATCAGCAATTGTATTTGTGATATCAGAAATGATGGATTAAATGTCACAAAGGCTTGCCATACTAAATCTTTTCACATCAAACATTTGAACTTAATCAGTGCAATAAATGTAAATGCAGTTCTCATTTAACTAAATAATGAAATATTGACATTTTAAAAAACAGTAACAACAATAACAGTTAAAAAAATCTAATAAAGGAAGAAACTTCAGTAGGTTATTCTACAGTTGCAACTTTAGCCTGTAACTGCAGTTATTGTTCAATTTTGAGATTTCCCAAGGGACTATGGAACATCACCATAGAGCAGGGAGTGGGTCACTGCTCACAGAGGCCCGGCAGCTTTGCTATAAGGCTTTTCATGTGCTTCTATGTGAAAGGTGATGTCGCAGAGTCCCTTGGGAACTGTTTCTTCATTTCAGATAATCAAAGTTGCATCCACAACACAACATTTTTGTGTTTACCCTTTTTGCAGGTTTGCTTTCTTTTAGGTGTCAAATATCTCCTATAAGAAATTATGCCACTAGATGAAGCAAATATTCAATATATGTTGGATGGCTAGTATTATCACCTGCAAAAACAAAGATTAGATCACTTTTTCCTTTTACATAACCTTCAACAGTAAAATGTACTACAGTTTCGGTAAGTATTTTAATTTTCAGATCATTCCCATAGGTAAAACTATATGAAATCACATTAAATTAAGTAATTGAATGAGAATAAAAAATATTCCCAGAACTATCAGAAATATGTCGGCACACCATTGTGGATCCCAGCATTACAGTAATTAACAGTAAATCATCTGCTTTGAGGCTTTAAATGTGTCTCTGGGAACATTGGGTCTATTGTCCTACTATGCCCTATATAAGTAGATATACGACATACAAAATCAATCTAAAAAAATGACAAGACTGGGAATTTATATTTTTTAAAGTCAGTGTTAAATTATTTTAATAGTTTTTTAGTTGGACAGCCAAACATATTGACCATGCTCTTAATAAAGTTGTAGCACTTTGCTGGTATTTAACCGTCTAACTGTGTTTTAAACATTTTTCAACTATAGTTTTCACTTGATTGTAATTTTACTGCATGGGTTCGCTATTTAATTTAATTGCTGCCATTGTTCTGATGAGCAGACTGCCTTGGATGTTTCAGGAAGTACTGGCTTAGATTGAATTCCGTGAGTTAATATATCGCTGGCACTTTGAATGAGCTTTTACGGCAATATGTGGGTCAATTGGTTCAAGTGATGTTTCATAAAACATTATGAAAGCGGTAAGGAGTATGATGCACTTTAACTGATGTAACTTAACATATTATGCAGTATCATTATCCATTAATATAAAAAAGTCTGTATTACTTGGGCTATTCTTTCCCCTTGATTGACTGCTTAGATTCGAGACTTTTCTTTTTCATTTCGATTTAAAAATTCACCCAATGTGTTATTTAAATCAGCAAGTAGAATAAGGAATGAAAAGAAAAAAAGAGAATGTATTGATCCCTCACTGCCTCCTCTCACCTGCACTGCTCAGGTCTGTCTTTTTGTGTGTCTGTGGGATGATAGGTATTTTTACTCCATTTGTTATTGTTTTTAATAATAATAAATACATAAATAAATACTATCCGTCTGGCTGCTCTCTCCCATAACACCTCTCACCCCCGTTGCTCTCAATAGCTCCCCTGCCAGTGTTCCAGATGCTACATACATTTAAAAAGCCAAATTCCTTGTGCATTACCAAATTTACTTACCTTTTTGTAATTCTAGGAACTAAATGGTGAATCTATTTGCAAGAACAAGCTCATCAAAGGTCATCTAGAAATTCCCTATTTCAAGTCAGGAGCAGAAAAATACATTCACAGTTTTCAGGAAGGAAGAATAAATGTCAGTGAACACAATTCTCTTCTTGTTGCTAAGGTCTAAAATATGTTTTTAGTGTAAAGAAAGCTTGCGAACTGATTTGAATTGGCAAAATATGTCCATATACTCAATCTACAGTCTTCTTTGTCTATTAAAAAAGCCATATTGTGACGCTTGTATTAATTTTAATGAGCTGGTGTATGTTTTGGGGGGTCCTTCACAGGAGTTTGCGACACGCTCGTCATGGGAGGAGGGTGCTCGTTAAATTGGACATTTTCAATGGGATCATGTTTTCCCGAAAATGATCCGAAAAGTCACGGTGAGGGTGCTGGGGGGCAGAACACACACTCACACATCAGGGTTTGAAAACATGACTACAAATAACGGCAGGGCTGGGCTATGGATTCATTCAAATATAATTAACGGCAACTTAAAAACATTGCATAAACAGTTGCATGTTTGAGAAGCTGTCTGGTTTAGAAGTATTGTGAAAGCAAGGAGGTAAGTGGCACACTCCCCTTTTTAAAGAAGAGCTTCCTGCTGTCTGTCCAAATAGAATGACTTTAAGCCCCAACATACTTGAAAAACATTGAATCTCTTCCTTCCACTTTCCTGTGAGCTGATCAAAGCATTTTTCATTCTGTGCTGGACAATTACGTTGTGGAAGAAAAATAAACACGGGCAGCGATTAAGAATCAGTGAGAAGCGACTCATTAGAGCTTGTGGGTGGGGGTCCGCCTGGGGTGTTCCCCGCAGAAGATTGGAACATCACATGACATCAGTGTCCTCCCTTTCCTTCTACAACAGCTGAGCAAATTACATTGTAGTAGAAAAAAAAATACATACATTGGTGCAATTATGTTCAATTTACCCTGACCTACTGGCCTCCTAACCTGCTCCTGGGTATAGGAGATTTCAACCCTGGGAAGCCGTCAGACTCCTAGTTGGCTGGTAACTCTCCTCTGCTGCGGCGTTATGACCACTTCGTGCAGAGCTATACTGACCTCTCTTTGTGGGGTAATCCTACCGCATGTTTGTCTTAAGGGGCAAGGTTACAGGCCACGTGGGTGGCTGTGGAGCAAGAAAAAGAAAAAAAGCACCCTTTGTTTTGTTGTTTGTATGTCGTTTGTTTTTTTCTTTTTATATAAGCATGGCAAATACAAAGAGAAGCAATCAGAAGAGCATGTGTTTGGCTGTCAGGAGGATGGAGTTGCACTGACCCTTGAGTCGAGCTGGTGTCAGCCCTTTAGGGAGGGCATGTTAAGACTTTCCTGGACTGTTGACTACAACTGGCTACTACAGGGGATCTCTGGAGGGTAAACCAAAGAAGGCCTTTCTAAAGAAAAAGTAATACTGTTGGCTACACTGTTACTTTCTCTACTGAAATCATATGGAAGGATTTATGAGGAAGGCTATGGGGGATTGGTGGAGTCCCTGTGTTTGTCTGTACCGCTCCAAAATCAAGTGCAGTTAAAAAAATCCACAGTGTGTCAGATAATTTTCAACTGCTTTTATTGTCTTTTTTTCCCTTTTCTATGAAAATAACGAATGAATCAAATTAGTGCAAAAGTTGCTAGGTTTCACTTTTAGACTGAAATAACAATTAATAATTATAATAATTATATTATGCTATAAAACAATAAATAAAAACAAAAAATATGTTGCTGACTTGCAGTTTCTTTCTTAAAGTTACTTTGGTTACTTAATTACACCATAAATTATCAATAATAATAATTATAATGAAAATATTAATAATACACTTTAATACAATACCTTGAGTTACATACTTACAATGTTATAGCCCACAGACATTTTCTGCTAGTCCTGCAAGTCAAATCATTTTCATCCAAGGCTCAGAAATCTCAGATCTTCAGACTGGCTTCTTTTGGCTTGACTCCCTGTCTCCCAGACTCCATTAGTCTCTGCAATTGGCATGTAAAGTGCATGGGGATGAGTTACATACCCAAATGTAAGTCATATTTTTCTTATTACCCTCCGTGACAGCTGAATATAAGGAAAGGATCATTTGTAATTTCACATATTGCACTGCCACAGAAATTACAGACTGACAATCACCCACAAACTTTTTCTACGCCTGGAACAATTCCTACGTTATGGTATTCAATAAGATATTAACTGTGGAGAAAAGGATCAGGCCCATCCATTTGGGGCCTAGGGGCAATGGTTCAGCTGCAGTAAGCCCAAGAAGGAATTGGCTATATAGGATTTCTATAGTTTGGGCGTTTTAGTGTCATGCTACACCTCCGCTGATTTTAATTAAATTGATGTACATTCCAATGAAAACACGTAACTACTACATAAAGGAATCTAACCTGGTCTCAACAGTTCATTTGGAGTAGTGGGTATAATCTACAGTATATGCTGGCAATTCGGTGAACGATGGGGTTGCATATTGTCGACCAGGGAATGGCGGACAAATGTCAGAATTCTTTATAGCAATTATAGAATGGTATACGCTACATCTTCGTGGGTATATGCAAAGTTACATGGGCAGACGCAAAGTTCCCTTCAAATTAAACGGGCACAGGGCATATGCATGTGAATGCCCTCAACTACACCACTGATTTGAAGTTAGTTTACAGTAGTTGATAGTATTGACTCTCCACTGACTACAGGAGCCCCAGTGAGGAGACAGATGAATTCAACCTGTGGGATCTGTGGAGTGAAATCACTATTTCCACTGCCAGCTCCAACTGTCACGTGCTAATGAGCAGAGCAATGTGAATCACTCTGAACGCAGAGGAGTGCGGAAAACACAGGGAAACGTGCCGTACTGCAGCATTTTCACAAAGCTAGAAATCAATATTTGACGTGGAGCTTCAGTACAGTCTCACATGGAAAGGGAAACCTACACCCCAAAGGGACCTGTGCCAAGGAGCGTTACCCTTGCCAAGTGTGCTCTGTGGAAGGTTTATTATACAATTCAGTGATAGTTCAATTTTTCGAGAGGGTTGCACAACACAGGACAGAGAAAGCATTCACGGAAAGTGAAGCCGTCACATCTCCTGTTTTCAATTAATGCAATGAAATAATGAGTTTATATCACCTGCCCTTTCTGGCTCTTTCAGCCTTTACTTGTTTTAGGCCTTGTTCTGTGCATAGTCTGTGTGATTCTGTTTTCAGGTGCCATGGTTACCAAATATTCCAACAGAACAGCTTCTGGAAGGGGGATAAAAGGAAATTAAACGTTCTGGCTAAATTGATCAGAGCTGCACAGGCTTTAGTGAATAATGCTTTACAAATGGGCTGTGTACCAGTGTGTGACACTAATGTGTGACACTAATCTGATGTATCCCTGTAAGTCCTCTGAGTTTTATTTTTACATGTATATTTTTGTGAAGAACTAAGATAAGATAACTATCTAGACATTCCAATATAAATGATACTTCTTTAGAACACACAATCTAGGTAATTTAAAGTAAAAAAACATATAACAGGGAAATGGAGAAAGATAAGACTTATTACTCTTAGCGTTTGTTTTGGCCTTATTTTTATTACAACATTTAATACTGTGTTTCATGACTTAACTTATGTATGTTTCACACTAAAATGATTGAGTGTCAGGACATTTATTTCTTTCTTCAACCATTGAGTCTCTGTTTGTCTGTAATGGACTAGTCTTAATAAATCATAAAACTTCAAGATACGTGCCAGCAAGAAGTGATTTGAGTTGTTTGCAGATTGTTCAGTGTTCATACTGAAGCAGAATTCCAATACTTCAGTGTAAAAACAGTCAGCTTGCAGGCCACAATGGTCTGTGGCTATGACAGAGGGTCTAGACTCATTTTTAGGGAGGGTTTCTACATTTTTGAACAGTGATGAGGTACAAGGACTGTGCCTTCACCCTTTGCAGTGTGGGGACACCCTCTCCACACTCAAACGTCAGGCCACAACATCCGTAATCACTATAGGCACAGCTGTAGGCAGATCAATTATCCCACTGGGCACATCATCCATTAATTGCAACATCATAATTTGTTGACTCATAAACTTAGTTTGTGGTTTGTGGATGCTCAGGAAGTTTAAGTCCACAGTGGCGCATAAATCCAATCCCAGATGCATTTCTTGATTTCTTGAACCTACTCTTGAGATGTCCAGTTAAATGGTATACCCAAAATTCCTTAACCAAAATCTTTTGTGATAAATTCACAGTGTATTCTGTCATTTTGTTTAACAACTTCATGGAGGGGATATAAGATTCCAGATGGAGTAATACCTTTAGCTCTGTCTGTGTCTTTGAGATCACTTCGATCTAGATTTCTGAAGATGCTTTCAACAAATGTGTGTCATTGTGACAAATTGCATTGAGGTATTATGTGCTGAAAGAAAGAAAAGAAAGATGGTAGGATATATCCATCTAAAATAAAAATAAAAAAGTCTACTGTACTCCAGAATAAGAACTCAACAGGGTGGCGTTTGGACAGTATAATTAGCGCAGAATTAAATCAGCAAAGCAGTGCAGTTACTATACCTGCTATTTAACTGGAATGAACTGATTACCCTTTCACTCAGTTGAACAGAAGAGACTCTTTCAGCCGAGGGGGGAAATAAATAAATAAATAAATGATCCAAAAGGATTCCTTTGTGAACACTGTACAAACCCAGTAAATAAAGTCATTAAGCTGCCCTCCTTGAAACAAAGAGCATTCATTGGCCTTTGGAAGAGAGCCTTTCTCCTGCTGAACAAGTCAAATATCAGAGGCCACTTATGATAAATAGAACATGGAGCTGAGCTGTGCCTTGGCCGTGGAGAAAACACCTGGCACGCTTCACCAACGGCTTTGCCAGTTAATTGTCAAAGCACCAAGTGCCTGATCTCTGCTCCGTGAGTTACAGATTCTAAACCAATTTAAAGTGACACATAAATACATCTGTACATTTATGTGAGTGATGATTTACAGTCAAATCTTAAGCCTACCCTTTGCTTCCTGCTCAGCACAGACAGCCAGGCCATGGGAGAAACTTGGGCTATGGAGTAGGTTCAGGTTGGAGGATGGTGGCGTACTTTGACATTGAGTGTAAGGTCTTTATCAGGTTGCCGAATTAGAATACGACATACACAGATGACATAAAATAACTAAATCTATTTACGTATCTCTTTAAAACCTAAACTAAATGAACAGAAATCCCTGAAAATGAATGAGTAAATCTAAACCATTAATTGAAATGCAACATGGAAACCAGGACCAGATGCCACAGATTGGAAATCAATGTAATTGAGGTTAATTCACTTCAGGAAATAGTCTGTTGAAATTCTTGGACTGAAGCACGATTGGCAACCTGATTATGACATAAACCAAAGAGTCACTTGCTTGTAAAAAAGTGGTACGTTTGACACTTAATCTGACAATTAACTCCAGAATCATGTTATATCCCCTGAGAGATGTGTTGAAATTCAACTAAACCACTACTGGATACATGAAGCAACACGTCAAATACAGTTAGAAGATTTTATTAACTTAAGAGGAAATAACATATTCCTGGAGCGTAGCTAGGTTACAAGAAGTAAATATTGATCTTCATAGGCTATCATTTTCTAGTTTTAATTTATAAACTCACCCCTAGTGTCCCTAAATTATATTTTTCCAAACAATAATCCTGGAAAAGAAATCAGGCTAAAAGTCATGGTTTCAAGTTGCAATATTCCAATTTTAGTAATAGCTTCCAATATACAAAAAGATTTTGTGTCATTCTTTTCTTTCCCAAATTGACTTTTTTCTAACTTAAACAAAATCTTGATAGCTTGTGTTTACTTCTTGCTTTATCAAAGGAAAATATGTTTGAGAAAGCTAAAGAAATGTAACACAACATTGACATCTTAGAATATAGGCACGACCATACCATATTTTTCAGATTTTTTCGCAAATATTCTGCAATAGTATTCCTCCTGCCTTTCTTGTTACATCATGGCAGTAGGGGAAGACGTCTTTACAGGCCGGAAAGGAGGAGGCATAGCAGACAAAGAACAGCAGGACACTGGTGTGAACTAGCAGCCTCGCCGGGGGCTGGTGATTCCCCAGCACTACAGCAGCGCAAGAATGCCGAACCACAGTGCAAACAAGCGCATGCAGGGCTTGGTAACACAATCTAAATGTATATGTGTGTGTGTGTCTAGATTTGAGACTCCCTAGCTGTCTAAAGAAGCAGAGGATGTTGTGGAGAGAGGGCCAAGTCGATGTATCTGCAGAGGTCTTTAAAACATGCTGTGTGAAGTATAGCGGTAGTGAGGTTTCTTCTCCTGCTGTGATGTGGCTGACCTTGTAAGCACAGATGCTGTCCCGCTGCACTCATTTGACAAGGATATGCTGTGTCATCAGGAAGAAGCATGAAATGATTTTTATTTGATTTGATATTACCATTTAAACTTCATATTCCTAAACAGATTATAATGCTTTATAGACATGTAATAACCAGTTATTTAATACATGAGATGTTTTCTATTAATAAGTCATTAGACTTGAATCATGTAAAATGTAATAATTCAATCTGCAATGCATTTTTATAACTGTAGATGGTTTTATTTGGACTCTGCGCTTTGTAAATTCCCTCTGTTAATGATGTTACTGCATTTTAATAACAGATTTATAATGCGTAACTAATGCGTTGAATGTAATTTACTCATTACATCTATTAAATGCTTAGAAAAAGTTATAGAATAAGCCATGATATTAAATAAGTTAACACCTTTTATTTGCATGATTTTTAAAATCAGTAAATCAGTAATACATAGTGTAGATTGAATGTAGCATATTTTGGCTATAATTACAGTACGTAATTAGTAATGACTTACTAAGCAGAGGAATTCGCACTGCTGTTTTGGGATTTTGATATTGCCAAGAACCACCCTGTTCATAACCTGGAAATTGAGAGTAGTGTGCAAATCTATAGGAATAAGTGTTTTATCAGCCAACTTCTGTGAAACTCTAAAAATAGAAAGCTATATATTTTTTTTCTTTCCACAAAATTATTCTTACAATTCTGTGAGAAAAATAACAGTACTAGAAAACTGGCTATTTTTTCTCGAGAGATTCCTGTGGACCATTAAATAAAATGTGATTTGAGTTATGAGATATTTATTTATAAGCACAATGCCTAGAATCATTAAATATTTCAAAATGCTTTTTTTTGCTGTATTTTGAAGGCATTAAGAAAATAACTTCCAGATTTAAATATGCTGTAATGGTTTACCGTCAAAGCAAGTCGGTGAGTGGGGTGAAATATTTGATGTACACTTGGTAGTTGATGTGTTAAAATAGATGTTAGGCTTTTTTCCACATTAATATACACATAAGTTACAATTTGGGGGTTCATGGGATCTTTACATGTCAGAAAGAAACATTAGGTTTTTTTCTGTGTTTGTGAAAAATCCCCAAAGAAAAGACACAATGGAGAAAGAAAATGTTTATCCCTTACATGTGAAAAAGATTTTGTTTGTCTTCCCTTAGGTACTGAACAACTTAACAGGGCAGTAAAGCATGGAACCAATCTGTTGTGTTTTTATGTCACTGTATCATATTTTCATGTGTATTACTCATGCCCTGAGGTGCCATGCAAATGTATTCTGTAAAAGTTCACGGAATTATACTGTTTCTCCTGCTAATTCTGTCTCTAATAGTAAATATCATTAGCAGAAGCTAAAGGAGAAATTGGAACTGCTGCAGAAATGTAATTGAATTGCAGGTCTCCATTGCTCCTGTGGTTTGGTTTATTGTGCATAACACACGAAAAACACATTAGAAAATATAAAAAAAAAACACTTATATACATTGGAGAAACTAGAGTATACATGAGAGATCAGTCAGAGTGAGAAGCAATGAAGCTGGACCTTACCGTTTACTTTGTTATGTTTTGTGCCACTGTACCTTCTTGACATCACTGGTACTTTAATAAAATAAAATAAACTTATAAACATATAGAGATTACGTCAGGTTTTATTAGAAACTCAGCTTACAAATGACATCATTCAAGAAGAGCAGAATAATACTAATAATGCCTAAAACAATTATCAAATCTAATCTTTGTCTCCAGCTATGTCAGAGGTCAGGTAGCCTGGATTGGAACCAACTGCCCAGATGAAGTCATCTGGAAGTCATAGCCTCCTCAGAGATGGCAGCGAGTGGCCATTGTGGGCGGTGTGCCTGGCAGACTGTCCAACCAATGGCCAGGTCAGCGCCAAAGCATTACTGCAGACACAGCCAGGGAGTGAGGGATATGTGGCCTCTCCATGTGGGCCCCATCTGCTGTAGAGCTAGTCCGTGTTTGGCAGGCTCTTGTCTCCAACCAGTTTCCACCAGGGACTCTCTTTGTGTCCCTCTGATGTATCCCAGAAATACAGAGCTGACCCCATCACAGGGCAGTAAATAGAAACAAGAAGCATAGCAAACCAGCAAAAAAACTCACACTAGAGACTTCACTTCTTCTGTGAAAAGGGAGAGGTGGTGATTTTGTGTTACTTCACCCCTCCTTTATGTCACATCCAACATGGGCTATGTTTGGATTACTTGGCTGGCTCAGTAATCCTAGGACATTTAGAAGACACATTGTGCTGTCAAAAACTTTCTTGAAATGAGAAAATGCAACTATTAAAATGAAAGAGTAGATCATGTAGGTATAAATACAAAATTAATATAAATATACTGTCAGAACCCATATAATTAACATTTCAATCAACATTGAAACTTCTTCAGTACTGAAATATGTTTTTAACTACATTTCCAAATATTTTTGTTTATTCCATTTTAACATTATAGCTCATCAGGTTGTTTCGTCTTCTTGCTGAGGTCATTAATCAAAGTCTTTTTATTAACACATCAATTAGCAGCACAGCAAAAATTTGAGAACTAGAAGATTAATTACATTATGGGATAAGCATGCAAACACAGCTTTTTTGTTACCTGCTTCCAATTAACAAAACTTTGTTTCAACAACCTTTATCTGTCTCATCAAAGTTAAAAACAAAAGCTGAAATGTAAGCATTTTCTTCCCAGCCATGACTAACAACTAGGAAAATGGATTTCAGTGGCTTTAGGAAGCATATTAATTTTAACTTGCAAGTTTCTGACTATCAGGCTTATCCTGTGCTCCAAAGAAAGGATTTTAATCAATGCCCCAAATAATCACGTTTATGTTAAAATAAGCAATGTGGCTTTTTTAAGAAGCATGATTTCTTAGCACCATACTCTCATATGGAACCACCTTGTAGTATAGAATAGGAAGTAAGTTTTTGTTTTTCCCAGTCAAGAAACACACAATTATCTGATGAATAAATCAGGAACAGCCCTACAGCTGATGCTTTCTCTCTTTTCTCTTGAGAAAGGTTTAAATAAACATTTGTTGGCACATTCTTAAGCAGACTTATAGATAGCCACTCATTGGTATTTTATATACTGAAAACTAAAAACAGCCTTAATGGAGTTTAAGCTTTTACTTATGTTGTCCAATTTGGCTACTTTATAGCTTTGTTAATAATGAACAACCATAAGTTGGTATAATTATCTCCTATGATTACCTCATAAGGAATTGGAACGGAACAGCTGTGTTGTAAAGTCTGAAAATAAGCATGAATGATTCTCCCTAATATGAGTTCCTGCAAGCACTTGAAGAATGTTAAGAACTCAGAGTTTCTGTGCATTTTGTCCAACTGAACTGCAGTGCATTACAATTATAATGTTGTATTTTTCTTTCTGTTATTTCATTTAAATAAGATGATCTAACATAATTAAAACAAATTATATTAGAGTATTGATCCACAAGTGTGTAACTGTATATTTTTAGTGCAACTACTCCTATGCCCCCCCACTCTTTAGCACATATCAAGGACTTAACTGAATTAAATATGCACTTACTACCTCATTGTACTAGGATGCTTATTGTATTTCGGACTGATTATACTACTGCACTTTTGTAATGCTTTAAAATGTTTCTTGTATAAACTGTAAGTTGCCCTGGATAAGGACGTCTGCTAATAAATAAATGAGATAAGCATAGTATCCTATCCTTAAGGAATGTAAATGGAACAAAATGGCAATTCCTAGTTCAATGTTAAGCAGTCCAGAAAAAAATGTTGATTGAAAAAGCCTCCGCACAGCCTTTTCAGGCTTTGGCATGCACAGATAATATGGGCGGCCTATTTGACAAACCCAATCCTTGCGTTATATCTTGCCACACAGCTGTGGTTCCTGGTATGCCATGCTGGACTCTGTTAGTGGGTTCTCCTTGACTTGCTCTTCTACAATCTCAGCTCTGCCCACACACCCTCCCATTTCCCAGCAGCCCCCACGTGGCCCTGGTCCAGCAGTAAGGCCTGCTCTCCAGTCCAGAGGGGTTGTCTGTTGTCCTGTGGTGCTGTGAGGCTGACACCCCCCTCTGCCTCCACAAACACGCAGCCTGCAGCCTGTCATCACATGCCAGTGGCCGAAGCACCCAATTACTCATGCTGCCCTCATATAATATTGCTTTCTACTGACCACACAGGGTAAATGGCCCTTCCATGTCTGTGCCATTATTAATATTATTATTACTTCTCTTCATAATGCTGCTGTAGCTTCTATTGATCAAGTCCAATCAATAGATACATCAGGCCTACGCTACATTACCATGGAATGAAGTCCTTTGTGCGAGAAAAGCAAATGCTTTGAAATGACATTCTCGTCTGTCTGCCTTGAATTTCACCTCTGGTTCTATAAAGTAATCATTGAAGTCTTCTCAGCCTGAGACATGAAGGGCCAGGTCATGTCTTTGCACTGTGGTTTTATATAGATTATTTGAATGCATGCTGCCGAGATAACTATTGAAGCATCTTCAAAAGATACAATGTCTCCACAAACTATTGGATGGATTTAACCCTTAACTTCACTCTTTGAATCAACTAGGCCGAATGAAGCCACTTTCAAGAGCTACAGACTATACTGTATTATAGGACAAATCAATAAGATTTTTTTTCAGCCAGCCCATTGATATAAAGGAAAGGAAAAGGAAGAAAAGGAGCCATTGTTCGTTCTCCAAGATGAAAGCTTGGAACAGCAGCAACCTTGTTCTGTGAAAGCTCAGAGGCTTCAAAAGATAAGACAGCCCTGACATGTCTGAATGCCTCATTGAACTCGCAGAGGATATTCCAGCAGTGGCGTGTCGACTCTGAGCCGTTCTCACAAGACGGCCGAGACCTACCTCCATCTGTGGGGGGGGGGGTTGACTTCTACTATGGAAAAATAGTATTCTCAGCAAACAGAAAAAAGGCCTCAATTATCCCATTAGAGGCATTACAGAGGTGAGATCTGTCTGAGTGGGAAAACAGACATGTCAGAGCCTGGGGGAGCCCTCCCTCCACTCACATAGCCCTCAGTCCAGCTCAGAAAATTAAAAAGAGATCATCTGCAGGCCTTGGCAGCTGATGCATCTTTAGGGATACATTGAACGTCAGGATGATTTATTTATTCAAAGACTTTACTAGAAAGGGACCCCTGAGCTCATTACAGTACTTTCACGAGCTGTTGTGGATCTGTGAGACACTGAGCTCTAACCGGTAACTCCTCTCAGCCTTGCAGCTGCCGTAGCACACAGTTATGTGCCTTTTTTCACCAAATCCGCAAAAGTGGCAGATTTCTTGTACAGAGAAGTGGGGGCCCGCAAGAGAATACAATAATCCTACACTGAAAATCAATCTATCAGCCGGGAGGGCTGACGGTACCCATGAAAGGGCTCAAAAATACACAGCAGGGATTTGCATCGTTTGGGCATTCGAAATGGACGCCAGTATTGTGTTACTCGTTCAAAAAACGGTTCCTATAGGAGGGTTGACAGACGAGGGAAAAATATTGGAAAAGAGATATTCTAATCCGCCTAGTCCTGCCCCACTCTTGCATTTCATGTTTGGATTGGGGCCCATCGGATTGCGGCTTCTATTCTAAGTGCTTCAGTGGAAACATTTGTGATCGTTGGATGCAAGACAAAAAAGCGCAAGAACTGTAGTGAAGGCTTCCAGGTTAGCTCATACGTCCAATTCAGCACCCGAGGAGCACAATGAATGATTTTAATGGAAAATATATGTAACGTACCATTCCGAATTCAGGTCAATTTCTGAACACGCATTTATCTTGTAGTTAGATACGTTCTCCACTTCATTTGGAAGGGATTGCTCTGTGAATAAGTGAGCTGCAACAGACACATAGATTGTTTGAATTAACCCAATTTAACGCTTCATTATGTTGTTGATTAACGTAAAAGTGGAATTGTTTCGTGTCAGTACTGATATGCTGTGATGGATGTTTCTATGAGCAAGCATCTTTCCATACTACTATGGCACCAGACTGACATGGATTATGCTCCCACAGTTTTCCAGGGCTGTCGCAGTTACGTGACGTCATGCCATTAGCCTAATTTCTATCACAAATCAAGGAGCTGATGGAAAATATCCTAATAAACTTTGAGAAGTACCTTGCACCTGTGTATGGTTAAATTGGGCTACATGCAGAACCATTTTACGAATGAATAAAAAATCTTTAACCCCTAACTTTTCCACCACTTCTGCCACTCCAACTTATTAGGACTTTGTTGTTAATAAAAACATTCAAGGCTCTAATAGTCTTTAAATGCAAGAAGCAGTGCGAAATTGGTGTAACTCTTTATGACTTTGGCAGCTATGACCAACACAGTCTACTAAGGATATGTGGAGGCCTATTATGATTTGTCTGCAATGGTATGGTTTTAATTTTCACTTCGTTTTCCAATTTGCTGCTGTTGTGTATTATTTTTAGTAGTTAAGTATAAACAGTTTGATGGTTGTGATAACTGGTGGTTGTAGAAAACTACGACAAATCAGGAACTTATATAAACTTCTCCACTCCATATGGATACAGTGCAGTGTGCACATGATAAATTATGTTGGTTTGATTTTGGCTATTTATCAGAGAGTGGTTAGGAAATGAAAGTTACTACTTTATGTACATTGCTTTACATTAAAAGGAAAACTGATTCTGAAATGTGTCAGGACCTTTCCTTTTAAAACATCTGCTGGTATGTTGAATCATTATTTATTGATCATTCCCAAACAAGAAAATACTTTTTCCCAAACTGTATCTTGGTGAATCTATCAATCTTCTGTACATTTCATAGCTGAAAACATGTTCCTTGTAAATATGATGCAGTTCATGATGCAATATTGTGCAGCGAATGTAATTTATAATAAAGGCATGACTGAACACTATCTAACTTAGGTTAATGCAACTCAACTGACAGATAAGAAAAAATGTTAAATGCTTATATAACTATGGCTTGTTTTCTTTCAGTAAAACTGTGCCCTTTTTCCACCATTTTCCCCAAATTATTTATTTCAGTCTTTCATTTATGCACTTTTGTCAGTATAGCTATGGCAGCATGTCAGTTTAAGTATGATGGCAAGATTTATTGAAAGTTGGCATTGAACACATTCTGAGGAAGTGATTAAAAAAAAAACTTCCATCATATTCAAATGTCTTGTGTAATGTTTATTTATGCATTTGTTTTTTAAATTATTCTACGTTTTATTCCTTGGAAGGCCCATTGTTAACAGTAGTTGCTAATATGCTGATCAAATGAAAAACAGATTGTTATCGAATGGCTTCTGGTTTAAGCCGAACATTATCACTGAATTTTACAGAGGCTTGGCCTGCCATGCAGTAAAACTGAAGTAAATGAAGGAATACATTTAACATGCCACAGGAAATTAATAAAATAGTAATCAAAGTATGAAAACAAGAAGCCCACAAATATAAAGTTACTATGGCTTGGGTTTTCTAGTTTTTCTAAACTTTTATACTGTCTCAGGAATCACATTTATGAGATTTTGATTAATTTGTCTAAGACTGACCAAATTGATGTTTTAAATAAAGATGAGTTCCAGTGCAGGTCACACCTTAGAGAAAGTAGAAGGCATAACAACCAGACTCCAAAGCTCAAGAGCCTGGGTTGCAAGAACATTAGTTATTATTATTGTTATTTTAAAGAGAACAGAAGAAATTAACTCCAGTTGCTATGTCAAACCACATTCAGCATGTGAAACTAAATGTCAGTCTTGAGGCTGTAATACAAACACTTAAGAGTATAGGAAATAGAGAGCTCTAACATCTCAGAAGACTTGTTCTCACCTGTACTAGATGTCATTCTTGATTTATTTTGTTCAGACTGTAAAGAGTCAGTCGGCTGATTGCACAGAAGATCTTTGGTCTTCGGTCTTAGTCAATTTTGAAATATACTGTCACATCATGGTTTTATTTACAGGCTACATCTGTTAAATCTAGGTCACTCAAGTCTCCCACCAATTAGTCTTTGTATGAAACACTTCCAATAGCGAAGATACTTCAGAACGATTACTGGGGACAAACCTTCTGTGTGGCTTTTTTGCATGTCCTCAAACAAATGTCAGCCTTATTATTGACTCCCATAAAAGGTTTGCTCCCTCATTCTTGATGCTCAGTGATTTAAAACGGTGAGCATGTACATCTGAATTTCTGGAGATTTAAGGTACAGCAGGAGAATGTATGACTATAAAAAGCTTATTACAATAGATTATTCTTTGGTTCACCAACTGAACAGTCAATAGCTTAATGCTTCCACCACCAGGCTTTCATCACACAATAAGACTGGTTCTATTGTTCATATACTTATCTCAGATACCCAGATTAGATATTGTAACTCATTTTTATGTCTGCAGTCCAGCGAAGATTGGAAAGAAAAATGACGTCATATATTCCTTTGCTAATGCACTGTAGTAGTACCAAACCTTAAGGGCTTCAGAATAGTCTATTTCATCTCCACAAATGATTGCATAACCTGTATAAATAGATTGTATAAATATATTGATTGTATAGTCACCGATTAGTGCTGGCTCCCTTTCCCTCACTTTATAATTATAAGCCTCCAAAAGGTATAAGTTATAGAGTCATGGAGCCTGTAATTAAGGTTTTAAGTCCTTATCATATTTGGTCTTGCAACTGTTAGATGGTATTGTAGATAGTCTTTTTTTTTTGTTCTGCTGTGGATGAATGGGGATAGCTGATCAAAATGCTTAAAAAGCAAAAAAATAATAATGAATAACTCATTTAGCTAATGCTGCATATATAGGGTGTTACCCACAACACAGATTAAGTCTAGGAAAGGCAAAAATCCACGGGGTTTACAACTGATTAATTGGAATGCCCTTTAGCTGTCACAGCCTCCCTGTTTTGGGGGTCACCTGTCTAATTACCTTCTGGAGGCATTGCCTTTATTTATAAATGCAGATGTCATATTCTAAACCAAACAGCTGCATGATTATTGGCTCAGTACAGTCCCTGGGACAGCTTACATGAAACAAACATGAATGTGGCAGTCAGACATCGCCCAGACATGCAAGCACAAACAGCCGAGACAGCTGGGGCTCCAACTGACTTGAGAGAGGGGGACCAAAGGAGCTGGCCTTCAGCCTCCAGCTATCTCACATCTTCCTCTGACAAGAAAGGGGCTTTTGATGTCTTTGGAGGGTTCACTGTCATGATGGCACATACAGAAAAACTGCATTGGGAAGAAAACCAAAAAAAGGCTTACATTGCTCTAGAAGACAAAGCGATTGATGACTAGTCCTGGAAGAAATCTTGGAAGAACAGGAGGGCTGAAGTGCAGATGTTTGAGCATTTGGAAACCCCCCAGAGGAATATGTGCAGTCACTTATTCCATTCAGAGCAAAAAAGAAAATATGTAAATGGATTTTAAATATAGATGGTGGGAGCTGAAAAATCAAGTTTTGGGCCTCTTTGGGCCAAAAACAATAAGAAAAAGTTTGGCCATCATCCAGGCAGAAACATGCCTTCTCTTCACACCTTGCCTAGAAAAATCACTGAGACTACAATAAAACACCTAAGCTAAAAATCTTGCTTAACAGTGTATTAAATTGGGTTATTATTTAGCCCTATAGTTAATCTTTGTAGTTTTACCTTTTCTGCTTGTCACAAGCATTCAGGTCCTGTACAAAACTGATAAGCTGAACCATCCAAAGCTCAACTTAACCCAGAGACACATCGTTCAGAGGTGCAGATCCTGGAGACAAACTCCCACAACTTTACACATTAGACCACTTACTGTTACTAGTTTTGAACATCTTTTTCTTCATTTCTTGGTCGTCTTCCTTTTGTAGGTCTATCCCAAATGAGTGCTCAAGGGCACTGTCTTCTACAGCCACAGTCCAGCAGAGCACAGAAACACCAAAAACATGGAGCACTCTGGAGATCTCACTTTTTAAGAAACTGCCTTCTGGTATGTTTAAGAAAGGAAAGCATTTCCTCAAAATACGCTATGTATTGATTGTTCAGAATTTCAGAGGTTTTAAAACCTGGAGAATGTAAACGTACCATTACATTCATAGCACAATGGTCACACTCTTCCAGTAATAAAATCAGGTAGGATTTATATTCTGTGCATGTTCTTTATGATTTTGCTCTGTGGTTTGAGCCGGATACACTGTTGCCCTGAGAGAATATAAACAGCTACCTCCCGTTTCTGCAGAGGTAGAAAGCCTTTGCAAGTTTAGCGCAAGCTACAGGTTAATGATTTTCAGCTGAGTCCTCGCTTTCCTGTCTTTTTTTTTTTTTTTTTTTGCATAATAAGAACGTTAGGTGGCCCAGAGGCTAGCCTCTGACTGGGAACAAATATAAACAAAAAAGGCTTAAAGGAGATTTGCAGATGCAGTATTATTCCGGTTCTGACGCAGCTCGGTTTACAGTAAACTTTGAACAGATTTTGTTGATTCGGGTATTAGCGACATCAGCCCTCCCCCACAATATGAATATGCCAGCCATCTGGTCCTGAGGTGACAGGAGCTGCTTTAAAGTCATTTCAATCCTTAGAAGTGGCAGGAAAACAAAGAGAATAAACAACCCCTCCTGGTCTGAAATAACTCAACTGCGGGTTGTGCTGAGGAGAAGATTTTTGGAGTTTTGGAAGCGCACAACACAATGAAACCACTAACCCCTACATTTACTGTCCAGGTCTTGGAATGGGAATCCTTCATAAATCTCTATAGATTTACAGTGTTATCTCTTTGGTTTATCTCTAACTTAAAACAGTGTCAAGCAATCCATTTCAATTACAATTAAAAAATATATAATTTACAATGGCTGTTATTTCTTTGTCAGCATCTGTGATTATAGGCTCTGCTGGCTTTAACCATACTGAAACGACAAGCACATTATTCATTTGTCAATAGATCAAAAGGTCATGGCTTAATGATTTTTTTTACTACTATTAATGTCTGGCATGTTTGTTTGTTTAGAAATAAAGATAAGTGGTTCCTGCTCATGCCCTGAGACACAAGATGGTCCAGTGTAGAAAAAAAATCAGCAAACAGATATTTCAGAATTGGGTCTACATATGATAGCTGGATACTAGAAACATCTGGCAGAATAAACAAACAAATTAAGACTTTTTAACTCTTTGACAGTCCAATCAAACTTTATTTTAAATACCAACATTTCATTCCACAATGCTTAGCAAAGAGAATACATGATGCTAATGTGAACACAAGAGGACTCCAAACGTGATGCTAAATGTTGTTGTTTCTGTATTAAGTTTTCTGTGGACTTTAAACATAATAAATAAATAAATACATAGACAAGGGTCTAATTGTAAGGAATATTATGTCACTGACAGTACAGCATAACTTTGTAATTGTATCAAATGCTTTTCATTGTTCTGTCGGTATATTCTGGTAATGCTTTTCTGCTGTTGTGTTTGAGCACATAATCTGCAATTTGATCTCCCTGTACCTTCAAAAAATAGCTTTTGCCTCAAACATGACAGAGAAAAAAAAGGCAGTGCTCAAGCATGTCAGTCATGGTGCCCACCCTGAGGATACAATCACCATGTGTGGGCAGCGCCTCAGCACAGTACCTGAACTCCAGTGAAAATGAAAATGGCAGAAATGAATGACAGTAAACCACACAGGATACTGGTGATTGGGTATACAAAAAGTACACAGAGAAATTATGGGAAACACTTGATAATCTGAAGTAAAGTAAGAAAGCCTAGATTAATTCATAGTGAGAAAAGGATATTGTATACACAAATATTTTCACCAGTAATAAATGCATCGACAATTGCCAAATTACTATAGCCCTCACGAAAATAGCATAGCATATAATCACTGTTAGCCGGTATGGAATTAGGCATTGCCACTTTAGCATCCATGCACTGAACATTTACATTTTATTTTCCTGTGCATCATCTGCAAACATTTCTCCTCGCAAAAAGGTGAAAAATTGGAAGGTTCATGAAAATTTGTCACGCACAAATATTTAGGTATTCAGTAGTTATTGTGAAGAGAGCATTACATTTGAAGATATTGTACTCAACCTTAGTCTTTTCAGCTTAAAATGTCTCCCTTCCTCCTTTCGATGACTTTCACAATTAACAACTTTTAACAGCAAGCTACTACTACAGTATGCAAACATGATCTTCCAAAACCAAAAAAAGAAAATGATGACAGTTGAAATTAATGGCAGAAAATGATGTGTGTTTTTTCCTTCAATGAGTAAAATAAATACTATGTGTGACGCATCAGTGGTAAATGTTGTTTATAGAAATACATATATCTATCTATTATAGTGATGTCGCTCGCTTAGATTTTCAGAAGCATTTTCAACCCCCCTTTTGGTCTTTTGGGGATAGAGGGTTTGTTGCATTTGCATTTGCACTGTGTAGCTACTTGACGAGATGTCTGTTAGACAGCAGTTTAAAGCTCAGCTCTAACAGAATATGGTATGCTAGCTCTACCTCCCTCGGGAGTATCATTCAAGAAACCACACTGACTTTAAGTAGATTCAAGCAAGTAATCATTTGTTTTCTTAATATGAAACAAGGTTTCTCATATGTTGTTTGCCATTGCATTTTTTTTAAATAAAAGAATACAGTAGAATTCATTATAATGTGAGATTTCTCTATGAAAATGTGGTTTACTCTGATTGCCAGGTAAAATGCCTGAAGGGAGGAAAGCCTGTATTTTGTCTGTATTGTATGTCCTGCTTCCAAAATATATCTCCATCTCTATCAGTCTGTATACAATTAAGTCCCCAAGGGAACAACATTTTGCTCTGAGTTGGATTAGTGAAACCATACATTTAAAACAAAGTGAATTATAAAAAATGAAAGTTTAAGTCGAAAAGTAGAGGACATTTCGAACATAATCCACATTTATTGTTGCATTTCCACCACCACATTGCAAGACACTGTTTATAGTACTATCGTGTGTGCTACAGCATGCTATATTTAGACAAACAGAAGCCTGTTTTGTGTTGCAACACAAAGTTACCTGCACTGATAATATATTACATTACTGATTCTAAAATCCCAAGGATTTATCCATGTCTCTGGAAGAGGTGTATTTATGGTACATATTCGCTTACTCAGAGCTACAGTACTGACTTTGTTTTCATCTGATTGTATCTAGTTGTAGCTGAAGGCTGTGAGGTCCAAAGGTGAAGAGTTTGATGGATTTTTGGTGTTAAAATCTCTATTTATTCAACTACTTCCATGGAACCTAATATTCGTTGCCTGTAAACCTCTAGATGCTGGGAAAATTGCAAGACCATCACACTACAACTCACCATATGACAACACAATGGACATGTCTGTTTTTAAGACACATATTTATCTACATTGTCTCACCAAAGAGGATTAACTGTGCATGGCGCATAAGGAGCTTTGGTAACTTGCCCAGGGTTAATGCACAGTGAGTCTGAGTTTGAAGTGGGAATCTCCTGGAATCTTAAGTCCAGGTCCTTAACCACTGGAACTTCAAGCATATAGAAAGCTCGCTCATTTCAAAATGATCCCCAAAATAACAGGACAGATCTCCTCAACATTTTAAGATGAAAACTGTCTTTGTACATTTGCATTTACTCATTTATTTATTACTTTAGAATCAGTCAGTCTTCTAGATGCTAGTTTCTGAGTAATTATAAGTTCGAGAGTACTAACTGCAAATGGAAAAAAGAAAACTAAAAGGTCAAAAAGTAACTTTCACTGTTAGACTGTTGAACAAATGGGTCACCAATAAACCCAAAGAAAACATGATAACCCTGCACCCTGAGAGTCATAAATCAGGCTTTGATAAATGTTCAATTTCCTTGTGAACTGAGGGTCCATAAAATAGAAATCAAAATTCATCAGATATTTTATAGGTGGTTTGTTTCCAGGAAATGTGAATAATAAACATATACACCATCTGATTCATGGTAGTCTCAGGCCCTAAAATGTTATTGAGTAGTTATTACAGGTCTACTGGTTTATGACGTACATTAGAGAACCCCAATTTTGAAATAAGGTGTATATCTATTAAACCTTTAATTCATCCATCCATACAGAAAATCAAGTTTAAAAAATTGCTGCTTTTACCAATTGTTTAATAGAAATACTGCTTTAGCACAGTTTATAATTGTGTAACATAAAGCTGTGTTGCAATGGACCAGAGAGCTTCATATTTTCCTGGTTTTCAAAACACATGGTAATAAATATCAAATGTAAAATGTTTTCAGAGCATCTCTCTCCTCCTGAAAGTATCCATTTTCTTTAAATAAATCTGTGACACCCCAAGGTTGTAATTTTTCAGCAACGGCAACAACCTTAATTGTCATGTACACATTTTAAAAATAGCTAGATAAAATGAAAAATTTGAGAGTTGTATTGAATGATCTCTCAGCATGATCAGGACCAATGATGGAGATCTTATTGTTCATTGCCTCCTAGTTAGGTGTCAGTTGGTGCTTCAGTTGCACTGAATCACTGCTTGTGGCAATTCTTTTAGCTCTAGGGTGTAATAAATATTTAAACATTGGCAAGATGACCCCAAAGTTCACATGCTAGTCCGGTAACATTAAACAGCAGTCACAAGTTGTAAACTTTAACGGTTCCTCAAAAAAAAGAAAAAGAAAAAACCTTGATAAGCTGCAGATGTTGGGGTGTCTCAGAATTCAGCTTTAGTTTTTTTTTTCTTTGAGGTGGGAGGGGGGCATACACAGTTCACAAGCAGAGATATATGTTACCATACGATTTAATGGGATTTTCTTAACACTTCTTTCCAATCTTCAGCTTTTTTTAATCTGCTAGAAATACATTAAAAATTGATTCAATTATATTAATATTAAAAAAAATGTTATTTCTGAGGTGATTTTCACTTCAGTCAGCGTTAGTAATCAGATGGGCAGTCGTAGTAATTGGCCAAATCTACCAATTTTACAATCTCTGATCCACCTTTTTTAAGGAATATCTTCACTAAATTAATATTCTGAACCAAGCATTTCCATTTGAATTGGAAATTGAGCTCAAAAATTCAATACAGACTCCTCTACTATACTTAATCTTGAGTGAATTGTTCATTTTTTTGGCAGCAGGAGTCTTGGGAGGAAAACAGTTTTTTACCGTTTGAAACTAAAACTTGGAAAGCACACAATGTTAAACTTTAACGTCAAGCAAAATTGTATCAAACCAAAAAGTACTTAACATTTAGAAAACTTCACCAGAAACATTTGTGCTTTACAAATATATGCTTTAATTATAACCAATTAAAGACCCATTTTGTGTTTCTCTATCCAGAACCTCTGGTTATTGCCCATCGTACTTTAACCAGAAAACCACTCATTAAACTGAAAGCCGGTCTCTGGTTTGACTTTGGTTTGTGAAATTAAGTGAGTTAGAAGAAGGATCATCCTTATTGTATCAAGTTACTGCTTTCCTCGTATTTGTTCAATTATCCAAAACTGCCACAGAGACTGACTGAATGGAGTTGTTCTTCTGTTGGATTGCATACTACAAGAAATATTACAGAAAGGTTGTGTGATCAGTTGAGCACAGGTTGTTCCTGTCATGGTGGTGGTCCGAATTTCCTTTTAATGCCATTCAAGCATTTAGATTCCATCTGAAATAATACAGATCAGGTTGCCTTGCCTACTGTTCTCTCCATCACTCTAACCCTTCCCGTTTTCAATCCCTTGTCTCTCGCTACTCCGAAGTGACGAGTGACTCAAGATTTCCCCCAGGGAGTCTGGATCAAATCAGCAGTTTCCTTGTCCCTAATTGGTTACCGCCCTACTGTGAGAGGATCAGGTCAGCAGTAACGTATATAGGGTGTCTGCTTTTTCCCGAAGAATGTTTAATGACCCTTCCATTGAAAGTCATTACTTATTCTAACCTGGATTAAGATTCTAACAAGATCCCTAATGCTGGATGAAAGTAGTGTACCTTGATTGATAATTTAAATAAGTTTGTAATGTGGGATAGGCCTGAAAGAAATTCAGTAGAAAAGAAACACTTGGTACCCCAAATTTCGATAATATTTATGACATAAACAAAAGTATAAACATTTGAGTAGATGTTGTAATCGTTGTGTTTGAGTAGAACAAGGCTGAACTCATATCCCAAACAATCCTTTACAACAGCTATACTGATGTTAGGGTTGTAGATGACTGTTTGCATTTCTTATGTGCATTTCAGACATTAAGAGGATGCAAAGAGAAACAAACAGTCTAACAAACCGTAAAATAAGTACAATATGCCCTTATGGGATGTAAGCACAGCCTCACAAAGTACAGCAAATCTCCAAGACAGCTGTGTGACCACAGACTCTGTTCTCAGTCTGGGAAATCCATTGTTATTGCTTTCCACATGTGGAAGGATGTCCCTGCTATTTTGTTTTCAGTATGAAAATTCATTGAAGGTCAATGAGAGGGACTGGTCCATTCAAACCACCAAGAGGGATTTGCTCTCTCTCTCCTCCAGCCTCCTATGCTGTCCTCACCCAGGCGCAGATCAAACAAGTACCACCAATTAACACCCTGCCTAACCCAGAACAAATATTCCCAGAACAAATCTGTACCAGATGAAACAAGTCAAACTAATCAACACCTCCCCTGACCACTGAATAAATATTGATGGAACTAGATACTGCCTGGGGCCCATTAAACTAGAGTTATCATTACCATAATCCTTTCATCCCATCTTTGAAGCTGCATGGGTTATTCTACTATATGAAAGGATTTACCCATTGTCTAATGGATGCCAACCAAAATTCTAATTCTTTACAGCTTGTTAGTGTCTTTCTTTTCTTTTTTTTTATATGTGTTGCCAGATTGGATCTGCTACAAAACTGGAGACCAGGGTGTGAGAGAAAGGGAGACTAAGTGATCCTGTCATCAGAAGGTCCGATTATTGTACTCCATTGTGAAGAAAAGCATGTCCATAGATCATAGATTCAGATTTTTTGTATATATAATAATAACAATAGCAATAAACAGTATGAGTAATGTTAAAGAGTTAAAAAGCAATAGACATGCCAGAAGAACTGTATGAAACAATTTTTGAAATTAATATTACTCCCATATGGAAAAGCAGACATTAAAAAATATGCCCCAGATATATGAGTAAGACTGAAATTGTATCTCTATTGCATATAATTGTTAACAATCCATCCATCCACTTTCCATGCATCCATGTAACTGCTTCATTCAGCACAGGGTTGAGGTGCTTTTTTAAAAATATATATAAATACATTTTAAATAAAGCAAAATGAATTGCTTTGTAAAAACAAAATGGTATATGGTGGACAAAATAAAATGTACATACACATTCACACATACATATACATTTAGTATATCTGGCTTTGTATATATATAGTATATATATTTAATCCATATGCACAGTTTCTTCAATGTATGTGTCTGCATATTATACATATGAATTTTCTTAATCTATGACAGACAGTGCACAATGATTTCACTAGATCTGTGAATTACAAAACAATCCATTGAGTGAGACTAACATCATCAGTGCCATCAGATACATGGTATATAATGTCATTCATTGGTCCGAGAGTGCGATTCATAAATAAGAGCCGTGTGGGAGTATTCAGTAAATCAAGCTGTAAGAACTGTGTCCGGTGCGTATTAAGCAGGCTACTGTGTACATTGATTTCCATTATGATCCAGCTGAGTTTTTAACTATCACTCAATCAGTTGAATTTTAATGATGGCGCTGTAAAAGTATGGCAGGCCCTGAAGAAAAGACACATTGGAGAAATCTGTGGAAGTGCTTGTATAATGAATTCCCGACTGTGAGCGTCCCTTGTTTCTTGCTTTCTCTCAAAAAACCCTACATTTTAATCTGCATGTCATCATTTTAAGGACATTTCAAAAAACCTGTCAGTCACAGATTTAGCATCAGTGCTCCCCTTCGCTGGCTTTGTGTCTGAAGGTAACCTGCTTCAAACATAGCCTGTGTTCAGTTTCACAGCCTTCGGGGCCACCCAAAGAGATGCGAATAAGAATTGTTATGTAATGTAATGCCCATTTCCTTAAGTTGCTGATGCTGTAAAGTTTTGCTCCTGTAGACTGTTCGGGCCAAGCTTTTATTTTCCCAATCTGAAACCCCACCACGGTTCTGGTCTGACTCTGACCAGTAACTTTTAATCATCAAATTCTTAACACCTGGAACAGTTTACTTGTGATCAATTAAGCAGGTGATGTGTGAAATGAAGTTTTAGAGATTTAGAGATTTACTATAAGGAAAATGAACTACCCTTTTCAGCCCTCAATGACCAGAGTTCCCTTAATTGAACAAGTTATTTGCTTAATTGATCAATAACGTCAATAACTGTTCCCCAGTTTTTCGATTATGATTTTATGGCTAATTATGAAAATGAGGGTGGAGAATATGATTATATTTGATTTCCATCTCTTTAGAAGACAGGAGTTCTGTGACATATGAATGAACAGTCAAACTGGACTAACATCTAGAAAGGTTCATTTTATAAAACAAACTTCATCTTACACCAGTGGCAGTGGATTACTATATATCAAATAAATTATATAACTGTATAATAAATAGTAATGTGTGATCCAAACCACATACAGTAGTTTTAGGCTGAATCAACTTCTACAGCAGTTAGTTTAATTTGATGGTTTTCATCACACAATGGCTAGTTTGTGTGGTTCTCAATTGGAGAGATTACCGATCTGTTTTCAATATGTAAGGGGAGCTCTGGATTTTCAGTAAGCACAAATTTAATCAGGGCAAATCATTTATATGGTTTTATAACTATTTGCATGTGAATTCCTGGTAATGCTCCCATAACAGATTTTATGTCCGCGAAACCACAAAAGTCTCTATGCCACTTAACCCAATACTTCCACTGCAGGTGAGATAAAGTCAGCAAAGCGTATTTAAAAATCTAAACGGTGAGCTATATATGTAGCTTAGTTTACCTTACAGTTTGAAGTCAAGTCAATATTCATCACACTTGCCAAAATATTGACCATACTTCTAATACTAAAATATGAGAAGCCTGCCATTATAAAGAGATATATTTTTCGTCACACTTTGGGGTTAATCAGGTATGTGATCCACCAAAGGATCTTGAATTGACCCATGATTTGTTGCTCCCTGGCTGCTTCCTTTGTTTTATGAGAAACCCTTTGACATGCTGTCGTGTCTATTTTCACTGCTGTTTCTCTGCCTGCACTGTTGTCCTTTGGAATTAAGTTTCTCAGGAGTCTGTCCCTGAAGAAATGCATTTAAATCGACTGTTTGGCCTTATCTATCCATCTAGCGTGGGGATGGAGCCCTCCAATGATCTTTAACTTGACTGCCTTTAAAACATAAAAAAGCCAACACTGCTACAAGTCTGCATAGCATTCACAAAAATCCAGTCGCATGCCTCAAATTAGTTTCTTTTGAGGAGAAACGTATAGAGATTTAAAGTACAAAAAGAGGAAACTTAACTTGACCTGGCCCTGCTTTATGGGCAATACTTTTATTTCCTGCAGAAAAAACACTTCAGCCTGACTTCATAGCATGGAATTAGAAGTTAAATGTCATTGTTTGGCCTGTGTGCTGTACATTCTGGGTGTAACAGAGCCAAGGACAGTTACACTCAAAGACACAAAAATATGAATGACAGTACCTCAATATCATAGTGTTGCTTTCCCTTAATTGCTTTGTGGTCTGCTATGACTCCTCCAACATCCTTCTCGGGACAGTGTCCTGGGTGAAGGAAACAGTATGGTTTTATTTGACTCAGTTCATACAAAGTATATTCCTGTCAAACAACAACAAAATCACCAAAACAGGCCGAGTGCATATCGCTTGTGACACTTTCAGATGTAAGTGATGATATTCAGTTTCTCTCAGATTGAGGGCTAGTTGTATTCTGTTTCAAAACACAGACTTTCCGTTAAAATTAAATATACAACAATTTACACATGGAAACCCCCCGCTGTACATATAGGATTACCAAAGCATTGGTGGATTAAGTTGACTGCTCCAGCAAAAATGAAATATTATTCTGATAATAGTTTTCAATTGTCTCTAAAATGTCTGGGGCTTATGAAACAATAAATGCAATCTGTGACTTTTGTATTGCCATATATGTTTTAAAATATCAGTTTTAACAATCAATGAACAATGAAAGGAAAAAGTGCCTTTGAAATGTTCGTGTATTCATTATGATCATATTTTAACTAACAAACCAAGACATTGCAATTTGATATATTTTTAAAAATCTACAGCATTTAAAATTCTGTATCCATTAAATCCACATATTCAAGTTGTGGATTAAAATTTCAAAGGAAAAATTAGCAAGTATGAAAGTCCTACAAGCTCATTGCATGAAAAAACAACCTATAATGATGGACTAAGCAGAAAGACAGAGAGGGAAGAGAAGATTGCTTGCCAAGAGACAAATAGGATCTCTCCTGCTCTTGTTTGGTTAAGCCCAAAGAGTTAAATGTCCAGGAGAGATAATGATGAATTTCTACATTTAAATATGGCAGTGACCTTGATCCCACCGGGGCACAGATACTTGAAGTCATGTTTTATGCTTCCTTTTCAGAATAGTGATTTCCACTTCCTATCCACCCTGAGATGGTTATCACTGACTGGAGGCTGCAGCTGAACCTGGGCACTTTTCCTTTTAGCAGACTAGAGGGGCCAACCCATGCTGCTACAAAAGTGCTACTTACTCATTGCCTGTGTCTGAAGTCAGAAGGGGCAGGATTCATTGGGGTCGGCATAAACATCATCAGACTCTTCAAAGGGATGAACGGTTTGCTGAAGTTGAAGAGGATGTGTAAGGGGAGATGACAGCTCCTTTTAAAGGTGTGGAAGCTAGGAAGTCGGTTACAAGGGGGCTAGTAAAGTAATGGGTCATTGCAGCAGGTCTTATTAAACTGCCTTACGGTGTCCTGAGGGCATCTACAGCACATCGGATGTCGTTGCCTTTCAGCGGAACAACTTTCGCTTGGGGTCGTTGCCAATTCCCGTTGGCTGACTGGAATATTTATCCTTAGGGTTGGTTAACTGGAGGCACCTGCATTGCCTTGAGAGGTGACATTTTGATCTGACACGTGATGCAGCATAAGTTTTAGTTTAGTTTCCAAAATCTCTTCTTAAGAACACAGACAAAGAGCGGATTCCACACGACTGCAGTAACTGATTCCCTTTCTTGATTACTCAGAAGAATCAAGGACTGTTTCAGTTTTAATTTGAAATGTGAAAGACTTTCTTCACAGCAGACAGCAATAGTGTATTAATCCGAGTTGCCGTACTTAAAGAGTTAAAGACTCAAAATTAAAGACTGAAGAGGAGGTCAGTTAAGAGTTGATGGGTACAGGTTTCCTGTCCTAAAGCTAGTTTTTTGTTCCTTTATCCTCCCCTTTGTCTGTAATGCTGAGTATACAATCTTCAATGAGGGAGAGCCTTCTTCCCAAAGGAACCACTTTGAAAGCCAAAGCAAGAACAGCCTCCCACTGTGAGCTGAGGGTTTCAGTTGGAAAGTTATTAACCAATTCATCTTTGAAGACCTTAATGGGTCATATGTGATGAAGGGAAGGAGAGGAGTCTGGCCTTTGGAAAGAGGTCCTCTTTCACCCGTTCAAAATCCATTACCATGCATGATGTAGAGTCCAAAACAAGATCTTTGCCTCATTAAGGGGAGGTGGGTGGTGGGGGGGAGGAGGTGGAGAGAAGATCAAGAAGATCAATGGGTGCCCTAGTGCAATGTCATTTGCATGATCTTGTTGAGGTGATATCTCACACTGCTTCTTGACAAAGAGCTGTGTGTTCATTTCCTTAGTCGTCTTCCGTTTGCTGGGTGCAGGGAGGAGGAAGCAATTGTGGCAAAAATATTTACACATTCTTTACAAAGACGAACCCCACCCCAGTGACATGATAGAATCAACACCAAAACTACAGCCTCGTCTAGATCTGTGATAATAATTCAGGAAGTAAACAACAAAATGGACACTTACACTTAGATAGATAGATAGATAGATAGATAGATAGATAGATAGATAGATAGAACTAAATAACATTTTTAGTTGGTTGCATTTAATTATTTGAAATGGGGGACACATGCAAATTACTTTTGTCCTTCTTGATTCTATATCAATGAAAGGAACACAAATATTCTTGTAATGAACAGACCTGGGGAGCCTGCTGGCTGTTACAATAACCATCTGCTATTTTGTACTACACATTTCAGTCCTGTGGGAATTGTCAAATGAATTATTCGAGTCTTTACATGCAGTGGTGGGCAGTACAGCCAAATATTTAATGCTGCCAATACAAGCACTTCAGTCACATATCAAAAGTAGTTGGTTTCAAGTGTTATTTTACAGAGATCTATTTTTTGGCTATACATTATATATTATCATTACAGTAGAAAGTGTTCACATTTAATTGGTGATTCATTTACATTATTAAAGATTGTTTTTATGCAATACATATTTCATGAGTTTGTTGAACTACTTCAGCATAGAGACAATGGTAAAGATTCCACTTGATTGGATTTATTCAATAAATGTTTGACACAACACTAATTATGTAACTTATGCAAAGTTACTCTGTTATTCAAAATTATGATCTGTTTCACATGTTACATGAAATTGAAATATGTATTTCCCCCACAAGTATAACATTTTCTCATTACTTATAAAAAGTGTTGAAAAATGTGTCTTCTACATTGAGACCTCACAATTGTGCAATGTAAACAACTAAAGAGAAAAACAATTACTCAAAAGGTAGGCTTATAATAAAAAAATCAAATTGTGTAGCGCTGTGTTCACCAAACAGCTTTATACCTCATTTGATTTGTATATATTTATTTTTTATTTGGTTTGGCTTGTGTGAATATGGGGAAGTAATGTGTTTATTTGATGGTTGTGCTAAAATAATAAATCATGATAATATTTGGGACAGTTTTTTTCTGAGGTACAGAGAAGGGGATACATTCTTAAATACACCATACACCCAGTCAAACATTATAAGAGTGAGTCAAACCTCCAGGTGAATTATGTCTTCGTCCGTGTGCTAATTAGCAGACAGAGTAATACTGCAAGTGCCATTTTCTCAAAACAACATCCAGAATGGATACATCACTTCGATAATGACAGATGGGCTTGCTTTGTGCTGTACAACAAGAGCCGAATCTCATACAATCTTTGAGGAATGAATCCACTGGGAACAGCCGGACCAGAATATCTGCTGGAAGGTGTTGTCACGGGGTGTCACTGACACAAGACTTGTGCTGAGAACAAGATATATTTTTTTAAAACAAAACCAGTGTCGTTTCATCCTGATTTTCTACATTACGGACAAATGTGCAAAACATATATATATAAATATATTTTTCCTCTCTCTATTCTCTCTCTCTCTCTCTCTCTCTCTCTCTCTCTCTCTATATATATATATATATATATATATATGGAGAGAGAGGAGAGAGAGAAAGAATAGAGAGGAAAAATAATATATATGTATCAATCTATATATGTGAAAAATACAACGTAAGTTGAGACAGATGTTGAAGCAGAAGGATCCCTATTCAAAGTCATAATGAAAACTCAGAAGTAAACAGTAAACAGTTAAATTAACTGTAAAAAAATGTTATTAGAGAGCAGAGAAATGATTTCGGTACAAGCGCTGACTGCAGAATGAAGCTCTGGGGCCCCTCGATGCTCACTGAAGTGTTGCCGACATAAGTGCGGAACAACATAAGACAAGACAACATAAGTCGGGGAGGACTGTATACATTATAACTTTTTGTGTTGATTTGTTTTTTCAATAAATATTTGATTATTAAAATGTATAATGTCGTTAGCAGTACTCATATTATATACACACACTTGCGAATTCTGTCAATGCAATTTTTGCCATTATTAAAGCAGATCAATACAAAACTTACTGACACATTTTACTGCTTACTGGCTGCAAAAAATATAATCTAAATTAAACTGACTGAAAACCGTGGCTTGCATACTGTAGGACACAGCTTTGGAGCCCCAACAAACAAACAATCATAATAAGGTGTTATGAGAGAGAGAAACACAAAGTGTCGCTCACTTTTTTACATATGGTTTGCAGTGAGTTATTTCGGGGGGTTTAGAATTGCATTTAAAATCATGGTAGATGGGACCACACACTCTCTGTCTCTTGATTGACATCCTTTTCAAGAACAAGACAAGGATCACGCTGTAAACTGAAAACAACAAGGTCCGTGCTCTTGGCTGTCTGAGCTAAATAATAGTGAAAAAGAATTAGGCAGTGTGAGAGGTCTTTGTCGGGTTGTAACTCACCCATAACACCCAGCACTCAATCACCGAGCCTGAATGAAGCTAAAAGGAAGTGTTGTTGCATTTTGACAGGTCAGCCATGTTCAGAGTGTCAGTTAAATGGGAAGGGTTGGCGCCTTCCCTTACAAACGGCAGAGAGACATCTTTGGTGCACTACCATCAAACACGCTGAAAACACTGCGACTTGTCACAGGAGACCTTGGTAAGAAAGAAAGTTGAAGAAGGGCAGCGATGATGAACTTGTTTATTTAAGGACTTCAAATATAAATACATTAATGATAATAAATCAAGGAAATATGAGAGATTTGATGCAAAACAAACCCTTAACAATCCTGGAGTTTTTGTAGGCCCATCTTGTCTGAAGTCCATGTGTTACGGACAAAAAGCATTGGCTTGCGCAATTGTGTTTTTTCCAGATTGTGGTGGAAACTAGTAACGATGTTAAATGGACAAGTTGGAGACATATTTCAGACTCCGAGAGGGGGAAAGTAATATATTCTCCCTCTCTTTTCAGATCATTACACTTTGGCATAGCAGTGTGTAAATTTGGGACTGCCAACTTAAATATATTACCCATAGCCTGGCAGCATTTTTTTTTAAGTCCTCTTGGTTCCAAAGGGATCTTTTCTTTTCTTTAAATTGTAAATTAAAATGTTATTTTATGCTACTTAGATTCAAAAATACGCTTACTGGCCTAATTTTTTATTCCTTCTTTCCTTGTTCGGAAACTCTTGAGGGTTCAGCTTGTTAAAGTAAGTTTATAAAGAGAGAAAGAAAACAAAGCTGTAGTAAAATGACTTTAATCAAAGAACATTGTGGCTGCTTAATGCCAAGCTACAATATGCTGACGTGTTGGCGTGGAGTGTTCAATGCCAGGCCTGTATTTGTTTAAGGATATCCAAACGCCCACTCGAAGGGTACTCATTAAATGTACCATTTACTAGTAAACATGTACAAAATTATTATAATTCCTCAAATTTTAATAAAAAGTTACACATTGAATGTCAGGGTTAGAGAATTAATGCATATTTCAGTCAAAAGACAATGTTGTTTTTAAGTGTCTCAACATTTAAATATTTAGACATAATTTTTCATTATTTTCAGATGTGTATTTGCCAAACTGGGTTTTTAATTAAAGAAACATCAACTGAAACAAATCCCCCATGTATATGTTCTAAAACCAATACCTCACCTACAAAATAATAATAAATATAAGCCGTCCAATATAGCCTTGTACTTAAAGCCCATATCAGTAAGATAATCACATTAACGATGTCTGTGGCTGAGACTTGTCAGCTCAGCACCCCTGCATTCTGCATCTTTTTAATGCTGATAATCAATGCATTAATGTGAAGAGAGCTGCTGGGGTTATCTTACAGGAATGTGGATCAAGCATCTGTTTAAATATGGGTTGTCTTCTAAAGCTGTGATGTCGGCGCTACACACACACAAACACACACACAGATGAGGTGTGAAAACACTGTGGCACTTTGGATATAATGGCTTGATATTTGAATCAGTCCTGTCAGTCAAAGTTCATTTTTACAATCATCTATTGAACATCAAAATATCCTGGCAGGGCTTTCAACGGACTAGTATTATTGTATGCTTATAATAACACAACCATGGTAAGGACTAAATCCAATCCTCAGTCAGTATGACCTATGTCATGGTTGTATGAGGTTTTTTTTTATCATACTGACCAAACGGGGACACTTCCTCTTCATGGGCAGGGTGTTGAATGCACTCCTTTAATAGCTATAGCTGCTTGAAGAAGATAAAAGACAAATGATGGCATCTCTTTGGTATTGGAATAGAAAACAAAACAAAATGGAGCTTTGTTTATCGATTCTGAGCTTACTGCAGCGATGGTTCAGGCTTCAGGCAAGGAAATGACTTCAAAGCCATTAAACACAATTCAATGACAGCTCTGCTGTAACATATATATTACAACGATAACATAATAATAATGTGAGTTTCACTTACTGTATCATGAATTTGATATTCAATTTTAGCATTTTCAATTATTTCATAGATTGACGTTGTTCTTAAAACTTGGAAGTACAAAGAAACACTTAATTCACACTTCTTTCTACAGTATTGGTAACAACTGACGAATATATTTTACCTTTTCATTGGGAAATCATTCTTCAGCTTTAATCCAGAATTGTTTCCAAGTTTCTTTTGCATATGGTAGGTGTTTGTCCATTTCTGATTTACAGTCAGCATCAAATCCTGGAATTGAATATAGTGGGACAGCTTCCAGATCCAAATTACACACTTGCTGTATGTCAACTCTTTACTGGCATTGGAAAGTTATGAGTAAAACTTGGTTTCTTTTGACATTGATCCAGCTTGTAGTAATTAGTCACTTTTTCAGAAACGTCAGGGAAGGTTTTTTTACACAGTTCGTTTTTTGTAGTGTCTGTGCTGTGGACCTCTTAGTTTAACACTTCGTTTTCTGCTTGGAGAATGTTTTAAAAAAATGTTAACGTTTGCAACCAGCTTGTCTTTGTCACATCTCCTCTCACTTCTGCTCCCTCCTATTTCCCAGCTCGCCACCATTCCTCAATCACCCAATTAACATTCCAAGTCACCATTTGCACTTCCTCCATCACTCTCTTCTCCCATTGGTTCCCACTCCCTACCTCTGTTACCTGCTTCCCTGCTTTCCTTAACTTATTGTGAAGTTTTGTCTTATCTTTGATAGTCATCTCTGAGCCTTCTTATTATCTACATCCGTCTGTGCCTTGACTCTTGTATTCTGTTTCTTTGACTACTACTGATTTCCTGGTTTTGTCTGTTTGCTCCCTCGATTGACCACTGGACTGTTTACTAATTCTGCCTTCTGGATTTTCCCCTTTGTTTGCCTGGTTTCACTACCGTGACTGAGTGTTTGCTTGGGTTCCCCTTGCCCTGTCCAGGTAACCGTGACAGAAAACTTCACCTTACCATGTGTAGCCGATGCGGGTCAGAGCTCCCCACCCGGGATTTGAACCGTGGACCGCCTGCGCCCCTGAGTGCTCCACACCGCAGTGGCTCCAGCGCAGTACAGTGTTAAGCTAAAAGGCCAGGCCTCCTACCATGGGAGGCTTAACACTGTACTACTTTTACTGAGGGGTTACGTCACTTTGTGACGGGCTCATTATGCATGAATGAGCCCCGTTACACATGGACCCAGCAGGAAAACATGTTGGAAGAACATGAGAGGATGTTGCGACTAGTTGAGAATACATTGGACAGGCTGCTCAAGAGACTCCCAGTACAAGCTCCTCAAACCCCGAGTGCTCTCGCTCAAACAGCCGCCCTTGCACTGGTCTAGTCCAACCTGTGCAGCTAGCTGTCCCAGAAAAATATGATGGCTCTCCGGATTGCTGTGAGGTATTTGTTATACAATGCTCCCTGTACTTTGCACATCTTCCCTCATCCTTTCCATCAGATAAAGCAAAAATTGCTTTTATTTCTGTACTTACCGGTAAGACACTTGGGCACAATGGGCTGTCTGAACTCGTCAGGGAGAAGTCACCAAATCCCTACCTACCTTCCTGAAACATTTCAAGGATATATTCAATCATCCAGCAACAAGACGGGATGCTGGGAACAGCTGCTCTCGCTACATCAAGGCACCTCTACCACCGCTGAATATGCCCTAAAGTTATGAACCCTGGGTGAGAGCAGTGGATGGGATGAGTGGGCACGGATTACTGTCTTTTGTCGAGGTTTACAGTGACCTGCAAACCGAACTGGCCTTTAAAGATGAATAGCTCAACTTGGAAGCACTCATTCAGCTCGTGGTCCGCTTGGATAACTTTCTCTGTCCACAGCCTCTCGATCTCCCCTCAAACTACAACAATCACCCAGCTGCATACACGAACCGGATCCCATGCAACTGGGACGCACCCGTCTATCCCTGGAGGAGAGACGGAGGAGATTTCAACAGCTGCTGTGTTTCTATTACGGACAACCAGGTCACTTCTGTGAGACATGTACCCATTGTCCAGGTTCTTCCCCTGTCGTCCCTGAGACTTCCTTGAATACTTATTTTTGTCCCTTAGTGACGCCAGATCAATGTCTTGTCCAAGCACGGGTCCAGCTTGGGTTAACACCTGTCTTTTTGTATGCATTGCTTGATCCGGGGTCCACGGGGAACTTCATAGACAGACAAACTGTTACTTGTCTCAATATTCCTCTCTCACCATGTTCACCTCCTCTGTGCCTTCGGGCAGTAAACAATCAACCCAATTGGTTCAGATCCAGTGTCCCAGAGAACTCGCCCCATAACCATGTCCATTTGCCTGCTGCACACTGAACAAATTCTTGTTGGTAATAGATTCCCCTGGAGCCGATATTATACTCGGACTTCCCTGGCTCTGCAACACAACCAGGTCATCTCCTGGACTAATAAGGACATTGTCTCCTGGGGGTCGACATGCTTCTCTTCTTGTCTCTTCTCTGCTCTATAAATATCGCTATCCTTTGCCTCTAGTGCCAGCTGCCCTGGAACAACTCCAAGGAGCCAGATACTTCACAAAACTTGACCTGCGCAGTGCCTACAATTTAACCTGGGTGAGAGAGGGGGATGAATGGAAAACTGCATTTCTCACCACAAGTGGACATTATGAATACCTTGACATTCTTGTATATTCCAATTCTCTCTCAGAACATATCTCCCAGGTACGACAGGTCCTGCAATGTTTCCTACGAAATGGTCTTTACGTAAAAGCCAAGAAATGCGAGTTCCACAGACAGCATATGAGTTTCCTGGGAAACTCTTTAGCTCTATTGCCTCTCCTTTAACCTTTCTCTTGAAAGGCTCCGCTCGCAACACTACTCTGGACTGAGGCTGCCGGTGACGTATTCGCACGATTGAAGATGCTTTTCAGGACTGCCCCCCTCTTGAAGCATCTGGATCCTGATTTGCCCTTCGTTGTGGAGGTGGACGCATCTGAAACTGGAGTAGGGACAGCTAGCCAAACTCCATCCCTGCACCTTCTTCTCTCGCAAACTTTCCCCAGCAGAGCATAACTACGACAACGAAAACCACGAGTTCCTGGCAGTTTAACATTTAAATGTTTCCCCTTACACCACTCGAGTGTTGCTTTAGCAGTATGCTTAGGGTCATTGTCCTACTGGAAGGTGAACCTCTGTCCCAGTCTCAAATCTCTGGAAGACTGAAATAGGTTTCCCTAAAATATTTCCCTGTATTCAGCGCCATCCATCATTCCTTCAATTCTGACCAGTTTCCCAGTCCCTGCCGATGAAAAACATCCCCACAGCATGATGCTGCCACCACCATGCTACACTGTGGGGATGGTGTTCTCAGGGTGATGAGAGGTGTTGGGTTTGCGCCAGACATAGCATTTTCCTTGATGGCCAAAAAGCTCAATTTTAGTCTCATCTGACCAGAGTACCTTCTTCCATATGTTTGAGTATGAGTCTCCCACATGCCTTTGGCGAACAGCAAACGTGTTTGCTAATTTTTTTCTTTAAGCAATGGCTTTTTTCTGGCCACTCTTCCGTATAGCCCAGCTCTGTGGAGTGTATGGCTTAAAATGGTTCTATGGACAGATACACCAATCTCCACTGTGGAGCTTTGCAGCTCCTTCAGGGTTATCTTTGGTCTCTTTGTTGCCTCTCTGATTAATGCTCTCCTTGCCTGGTCCGTGAGTTTTGGTGGGCGACCCTCTCTTGGCATGTTTGTTGTGGTGCCATTTTCTTTCCATTTTTTAATAATGGATTTAATGGTGCTCCGTGGGATGTTCAAAGTTTTGGATATTTTTTTATAACCCAACCCTGATCTGTACTTCTCCACAACTTTGTCCCTAACCTGTTTGGAGAGCTCCTTGGTCTTCATGGTGCCGCTTGCTTGGTGGTGCCCTGTGCTCAGTGGTGTTGCAGACATGGGGGCTTTCAGAACAGGTGTATATATACTGAGACCATGTGACAGATCACGTGACACTTAGATTGCACACCGGTGGACTTTATTAAACTAATTATGTGACTTCTGAAGGTAATTGGTTGCACCAGATCTTATTTAGGGGCTTCATAGCAAAGGGGGTGAATACATATGCACGCACCACTTTTTATTTTTTAGAATTTTTTAAAACAAGTTATTTTTTTCATTTCACTTTGGACTATTCTGTGTATTTCCATTACATAAAATCAAAATAAAAATCCATCTAAATTGCAGGTTGTAATGCAACAAAATAGGAAAAATGCCAAGTGGGGTGAATACATTCGCAAGGCACTGTATGTTCCTTCATCTGTGCGTTCCTTACTTCTGAGATGGCTGCATTGCTCCCTCACCTCTGGAGATCCAGGGATTCACTGCACTATAGCCCTGGTGCAAAGACAATTCTGGTGGCCCACCCTGAGACAGGATGTAACCTGGTTTGTCAATGCCTGTACCACATGTGCTCAAGCAAAACTTTCCCAACTTCGTCCCGCTGGTCTCCTGAAACCGCGTCCAATCCCACACAGTCCATGGTCCCGTATCTCCATAGACTTTGTCACTGACCTCCCAAAGTCCCACGGGTCACACCACCATCCTGGCTGCCATTGATCGTTTCTCTAAGGCGTGTTGGCTGGTATCACTGAAGGGGCTCCCCACAGCTCTGGAGACAGCGGAAACACTCTTTCATCACGTGTTTCACAATTACAGATTACCAGAAGACATCGTCTCGGATCGGGGTCCTCAATTCACTTCACATGTATGGACTGCCTTTTTTAAAGCATTGAATATCAACATCAGTTTGACTTCTGGATATCACCCTCAGTCTAATGGACAAACTGAATGCCTGAATCAAGAGATTGGCAGATTTGTCCGTTCATACTCTGGCACCGCACAAATGGACTGGAGACGGGTTCTACCCTAGGCAGAATGCGCCCAAAACTCCTTGACCAGTTCTTCCTCCAGCATCACACTATTCCAATGTGTTCTTGGATACCAACCGCCTCTCTTTCCCTGGGATGAAGAACTCACCGACATTCCATCAGTGGATGACTGGTTTCATCGCAGCACAGAAGTTTGGACTGCTGCTCACATCCACCGCCAACGTGCCATATCCCGACAAAAGACTCTGGCAGACTGTCACAGGCGACCGGACACTCAATATCAACCTGGACAATTGGTTTGGTTATCCACACAGGACATTAAGTTAAAACTCCCCTCACGAAAACTTTCCGCTTCATCGGTCCTTTCCCAGTCTTGCGACAAATCATCCCAGTCACTTATAGATTACAGTTACCTCCTCACTACAGGATATCTCCTTCTTTTCACATCTCCCTCCTGAAGCCAGTTGTCTCGGATCCCTCCTTCCCCACTACTCAGGCCGTCCCTGACCCGTCGCCACCTCCTCCTCCTCCTCCTCCTCCTCTGGATCTCAGTAATGGTCCTGCCTACATTGTCCAGTCCCTGCTTCAAACCCGTTGCCACCAGGGAAACCTGCAGTACCTCATTGATTGGGAAGGCTATGGTCCTGAGGAGCGTTCATGGGAATTGGCGACTGATATCTTGGACCCAGCCTTGATCGAGGACTTTCATAGTGCCCATCCGGCTGCTCCTTGTCCCCGGGGCCGTCCTCGCCGCCATTGCCGCTCTGTTCCGGCTGGTGCCGTGCCTGGGACAGGGGGTACTTTCACATCTCCTCTCACATCCCCTCTCACTTCCCTCCCTCCTCCCTTCTCCTTCTTCTTGTGGAAAATGATTTACCCAGCTTTAGCAGAAACAAATGATAAATGACTGTCAATATGAAAATAACATTTAGTTGGCGTTAACTTTCTTTCCCTTATGTTTTTTTTGTGCTTTTTTTTACTGGAGGATGTGGTCTCGCAGTTGTCAATCTCAGCCTTTAGTTTTCTGTGTTTTTGTGATGATGAATGTCTGTTAACTTTTGAATGTGGTCGAAAGATACATTTCAAGTTTGTGCAAAATAAATTATACCCATCGGTGCAGAGAACACCAGGTAGATATTACTGGTTGGATAGGGAAATGCTTTTTGATAGTGACGTCTTTGACTTCATATTTAGGTTTCTCAATGTTCCTTTTAACACATTAATATTAATTTATTCAATTAGCATTTATAGTAATTGTAATAACTTATTTTCCTGATTAGTCAAAAGGTGATGTGTTGGTTTCTTAATTGTGAATTTGATAACTATTGAATGAGTGACTACAGGGACATCTAAGGCATAGCAAGTGAATTACAATGGAAATAACAAGTAGCAGAAAACACAGGACCTAAGTTATCATACATACGGATTAACAAAGGGTTTCATTCAGTACCACACAATCCCTCGGACTTTCTCCCCACTCACTTAGACAATTCTGAACAAATACAAATGCATAGCTGGCCTTTAAAGGAACTGTCTAAGCCTGTTTAAAAAGTGACTTGCCATATTCTTTCTCTTTTTATCTTTCACCTACTTCAATGTCTCAGTCCTGAAGAGTAAAAGTAGCCCAGCATCTCATCTGGCTTGTTTCTTCTCAGTCAACACTGTCTTAGTCATTAAAACTGTAATTTCAAATAGGTTTTTGTCAGTATCTGCCAATTTATTTATAACGACCTCAAACATAAACGTGTTAATTATTTGACTGCCCTTTTGACTTCAGCTCTTGGTTTTCCTGCCAAGATTGACCTTATTTCCCTGTCAAGCTTTAGCTTCAAGGTGTGCAGAGGAAATTTACATGCGACAATCTTTGGATCATACAATTATTTTTGATAGCAGTGGATACTTTTGAAAGGCAAATTGTCTTTGGGTAATGTTTCAAACAGGGTGCTTGTGATTGTATGAAACAGAATCGGGGAAAAATTAAGTAAAATCACCAAGCTATGCTATCTGTAATAAAACCTGTGGATATTAAGAGGAACTATGTTTGTTTTGCTACTTTGTAGTTCATGAATCCCAAAGCACTTCAAAATTTGGAGGGGACTCAATTCATCCACCACTAAACTACAGTGAGCGAAAAAAGTATTTGATCCCCTGCTGATTTTGTACGTTTGCCCACTGACAAAGAAATGATCAGTCTATAATTTTAATGGTAGGTGTATTTTAACAGTGAGATACAGAATAACAACACAAAAATCCAGAAAAACATATTTCAAAAAAGTTATAAATTGATGTGCATGTTAATGAGGGAAATAAGTATTTGATCCCCTATCAATCAGCAAGATTTCTGGCTCCCAGGTGTCTTCTATACAGGTAACGAGCTGAGATTAGGAGCACTCTCTTAAAGGGAGTGCTCCTAATCTCAGCTCGTTACCTGTATAAAAGACACCTGTCCACAGAAGCAAGCAATCAATCAATCAGATTCCAAACTCTCCACCATGGCCAAGACCAAAGAGCTGTCCAAGGATGTCAGGGACAAGATTGTAGACCTACACAAGGCTGGAATGGGCTACAAGACCATCGCCAAGCAGCTTGGTGAGAAGGTGACAACAGTTGGTGCGATTATTCGCAAATGGAAGAAACACAAAATAACTGTCAGTCTCCCTCGGTCTGGGGCTCCATGCAAGATCTCACCTGGTGGAGTTTCAATGATCATGAGAATGGTGAGGAATCAGCCCAGGCCTACACGGGAGGATATTGTTAATGATCTCAAGGCAGCTGGGACCATAGTCCCCAAGAAAACAATTGGTAACACACTACGCTGTGAAGGACTGAAATCCTGCAGCGCCTGCAAGGTCCCCCTGCTCAAGAAAGCACATGTACAGGCCCGTCTGAAGTTTGCCAATGAACATCTGAATGATTCGGAGAAGAACTGGGTGAAAGTATTGTGGTCAGATGAGACCAAAATCGAGCTCTTTGGCATCAAGTCAACTCGCCGTGTTTGGAGGAGGAGGAATGCTGCCTATGACCCCAAGAACACCATCCCCACCGTCAAACATGGAGGTGGAAACATTATGCTTTGGGGGTGTTTTTCTGCTAAGGGGACAGGACAACTGCACCGCATCAAAGGGACGATGGACGGGGCCATGTACCGTCAAATCTTGGGTGAGAACCTCCTTCCCTCAGCTAGGGCATTGAAAATGGGTCGTGGATGGGTATTCCAGCATGACAATGACCCAAAACACACAGCCAAGGCAATAAAGGAGTGGCTCAAGAAGAAGCACATTAAGGTCCTGGAGTGGCCTAGCCAGTCTCCAGACCTTAATCCCATAGAAAATCTGTGGAGGGAGCTGAAGGTTCGAGTTGCCAAACGTCAGCCTTGAAACCTTAATGACTTGGAGAGGATCTGCAAAGAGGAGTGGGACAAAATCCCTCCTGAGATGTGTGCAAACCTGGTGGCCAACTACAAGAAACGTCTGACCTCTGTGATTGCCAACAAGGGTTTTGCCACCAAGTACTAAGGCGAAGGGGTCAAATACTTATTTCCTTCATTAACATGCAAATCAATTCATAACTTTTTTTGAAATGAGTTTTTCCGGATTGTTTTGTTGTTATTCTGTCTCTCACTGTTAAAATACACCTACCATTAAAATTATAGACGGATCATTTCTTTGTCAGTGGGCAAATGTACAAAATCAGCAGAGGATCAAATACTTTTTTCCCTCACTGTATGTATTCCAATAAATAACAATTGATCTGAATGAAGTTTTACAAGTTCTTGAACTGTCTATATATATATATATATATATATATATATATATATATATATAAATATATATTTATATTTGTATTGGGCAAGTCAGCTGTCCAATTAAATACAAATTATATATATATATAAAGTTTAAATATAAAGATTAAATTAAAAACAAATGCAGAACATTTCAACTTTATTTGCCATAACAGTGATAGTTACTTTGCATTAATGCAGAGACCAACCATAACTTAAATTATTATACTTAAGTCGACATTTTTTTCTGGTACAAAGGGAGTACAGCCCAGGTATGAAAGATTTAAAACAGGCTTTAGGCTTTAAAACATATTGATGCCTTACAAGTATGTACAAATATGTAAGTTAAAAGTACATACAGAACATAACAGAGGGAAGAACGATAAGACGACAAAAATCTTAAACAATTCCCCTGCTTTGCCCTGGAAATGTTACTGTACTTCCTATAGATCGCAACTTATTGATTTCCTGTCTTACTTCAAACCCTTACATCAAGAGAGTTAATTATGTAGTCCAGTGTTTCATCATACCCTTGAAAACCATCTTAGTTAAGATTGAGGTGCCCTTTTCTTCCACCGGCCTTGGAAGGCAGTGCAGTGCAGTGTGAGAAGAGGTAGCAATCCAACACAGTCCCATTTGATTCCCTCCACAGTGAAACAGGCCATTGATGCTGCTCTGGGAGACTCCGGGCCAGAGTAATACTTTCCACTGCTCAAGTACAACTGCAGCCAACCTCATTCCGACGCACTTGGCCTTTGCCTGACAATGCAGTGAACAATCAAACAAATGTTCAATTAAACGGTCTATGAGGGACATTAACAGAGCACTTCTTATCTCCATGCAGCTCTCCCCTCCCCCTGCCCTGTTTTTGCTTGGATCTTATGAATGAAAGTGGGTTTTGGGAAGGATCGCTGTCATTGCTGGCTACAGCGCTTCCGCCTGCAGTGCAGTTCAGAAAGTTTTCAAAAGGAAGGTCTCCTGTTTCTCCTTCTGGAAGTAGGAAAATCTTGGAGAATTAACATTCAGCACCAGTCCCTCATTTTTAGATTTTCCCCAAAGGAGACCAAAATAGCACAGCCGTGGGGTTGTCCATGCTTATATGTGCTGAACCTACTTCAGCTACAATTCTGTTATTTAAGGAAGGGGTCATTCAGATCGATGGCATTTTGGGGGACTCCAAAATCCTCTCAAACTCTTTGGTTTCTTCACAAAGGCTTGGGTTTCCCAGGCAATGGAGGTCCTTTTGAGTGAACCAAATAGTTGACTCTTCACGTCATTGGCTTCCTTCTTTGAGCTAAAGAACCAAGAGTAAAAACCCACTTCACCTCTGTTCAATGGCATTCAAATGCCTTTTTAATTCAGATATCACGAGACAAAAACAGACTTGAAATGATCTTGTAAAGTACAGATAAAGAACAAATCTTTATATCAGGTGGGGTTCAATCAGTCTGTTTCTTTAATATATAGTCAATACAAAGAGTGTTAACAATTTGGGAAGCAAATAAATAAAATCCACCCCTCTGAATTATTAGCTATAAAATGAATAGTTACCTATGTTGTGCTGAGTTTCTGCTATATGCTACAAAACCACACTTTATCAGTCTTCTTTTTCTATTTTATTCAGGATTAAGATGCTTTCATGACACTGCAGACTACTTTCTTGCTTGGAAGGATAACACCAATATCACACAGACAATATACAAGTATAAAACATGCCCACGCTTCACATAGAAGTTAATGTTTGCAAACACTATTTCATTTTTCCAGTCTCTCGAAAATAGAAACTTCAGCATGTGCTGCAGATATTAGGAAGGAGGATTGCAGTCTCCTTCAATATCAATCCCATTCTGCTCCAGGTTAACTAATTAAGAGAGAATGCATTTCATAACAATGGCCACCATTGAAAAACAAGTTTGCCAATGGAAGCTAATTACAACAACACAGGGGTTTTTAAATCCTGGAAAATGATACTGAACATCTGTTATAATTTAGAGAATCTGACATTGTTGGTAAAAGTACCACATAATCTCTTCAGTATCCCAGAGGTCTTTTCTGCCAATTTTTCTGCCATTATTGCAAGAACACTTTTCTCTAAATAAAAACAAGCATTTGCCTTCACCCCCCCACATCCCCTACCTCCCTAATCATGTTTATTAAATAGAATCCTGTTTCATTAAATCTTGAGGATCAATTACTTGAATATGTCACAGCATATACAGGACATATTCTCAGGTTTATGTCTTTCATAATTTGCACTGAAGTAGTATGACATCAAAACATAAGACATCAAAACATAAGTAATATGAGAAGTGACAATTCGTTAACAGAAAACAAGAATATGACATTTATTTTATTTGAAAGGACAGTGGTTTAAAGCAAATCCAATAAAACAGACCATTACAGGGGGAAATATAAAGGTACTGGGGTTCAATGGGGAAGAATGTACATTGTATTCTTCAGAAATGTCCTTGGTCCAACACATAGCTGCAGTGCATTCAATGCCAACCACAGCTCTGCGCGATTGTAAGCAGAGACAGGATCACCTTCGAAATGTGTCCTTAACAGGGATTTTCAACCTTGATTTCTGTGATGACATCTTCTTTGTTTTCTGCTGCTTCTCATCAGGGACAGCTGTCCCTGACTCCAGCTCCAGCCCCCCCGCCAGTGCCCCTGCATGCATTGTGTTACTGTGCAAATAAAATACTGAAGGCCATTACTACACAGCACAAAGCCACATACGGGCTTTTACGTTCACCTGCAAGAGAAGAGGAAATGCAATTCAATAGATCTTAATTAAGCTACAACTGAAGAAATATTCCATACAATATATTATAATCACTTTATGACATACTATTAAAACATCCCCTGAAAAAATATTTGGTGAAAGAAAGATGGAGTACATCCAAAGGGAGTTTTAAATATTTTATATTTAAATTTTAAATACATGACCCACTTCAAATCAATTTAAAATTCACTGTTAAACTAATCTCCTTCCAATGTCTTATAATGTGGTTCAAGGACACATCGGGGGAGAGTCGTGGGGATGGGGGAGGGCAGTAACAGATTATATATTTTGTATTCTTGTAATTTAATTTCATGTTACATATCCAATTATGTGTGTTCTCAGTTTGTCTGTTTTTACTTCAGGTTATATTTTTATTTTGCATGCAAACATACTGAAAACATTCTCTAAATTAATTCTGAAAGTCGACTGAAGAAATTATATCATTGCACTAAAAGTTGGATATTGCAGTGCTCTACTAACATATGGTAATCTGCCATGTCACTTTATTATTCAGTTTTAAGAATGCTTTTTGAAAGCTTACTTTATAAGAACATTAATTTAAATCTATGTTTTTATCTTACAATTCAGGAAACAAGAACACAAATACTTCATCCCATTTTAAAATAATTGCCTATGTTAGTTTTAAAATGATCAAACTGAAGATGAAAGTCATAAATGCACATAAAATGCAGTTTACATTTTTGGCAATCACTGGCCAAAAATAATCATCTTAATCTCGGAACACGGAAATGTCCTGGCTGTGGCTGTTAACCTTACTCCTACAAAACTCTTTTTGAGTAATGCGTTTCCCAGGACGGGTCTTCGGTTCCCACTTGAATAATGGAGTTAACAGTTCTGTGCTACTGGTATATCAGATTATAGAAAGCTTTCAGGTTTTATGTTTATGGGACTCCAATTACATATGAACGAGGTTTTATGTCATTCCCCTGGAGAAAATCATTCCAGGTTAGGTGAAGGGTTAATATGCAGGAGAAAAAAAAATGCAAAAGGTAAAGCAATAAAACAAACCCCCCCAAAAAAATAATCTTTGAGCTTCAGAATTAATGGAGTACAAGTCTCAGTCAGGTATTAAACTGCTCCCAACATCTAGGGGAGGTGGGGAGTTATTAGCTCTATTATATCAATGTTTAACAACCATATAATGCATTCTTTCAAAAACTGAAGTGAGCCCTACTGGAGATGACAAAATTATACTGGATGCAAATAATGTGTCACATTGATTGATAGTACTTCATTATGTAGAGTAAATGTTCCTGTATGAATTATGCTACTGGACTCCAGCCTGAGGCAGAACTGATGTTTTAACTTATAATAATAATAATAATAATAATAATAGGAAGCAATCTGACAATATACAAGCAACAAGAAAGTATCAAATCTAATTTCATAAGGTTTTAACCTCCGAGTGTTATAATTTATCTACTACGTAATCCAAAAGGTAAATACATAATTACGGTTTATACTTGAAATACTCTGTAAATAAATGATTGCTCTATACCCAATCTATACCCAATCAAACTTAAAGTAAGAGATGTTTTCATAGCTTACCTATCCTCGCACATTTCCAGAATATTCCCAAAACTCTGCAAATAAAGACAAAAATTTACATTTTACACCCTGGGCAAAACCTCAAACATCCTGTACAATGTAACCATAATGTGGAAAGACAATATATGGTCACTCTTTAACCCAATGCTTAACCCCTCCAAATAAAATTAGTTATGAAAAGGACAGGAAACTGGAAAAAAAAATCATATTTATATGTAGTTGCAATCTGAAAAAGTGTGTTTTTACAATTTATGGGTCACAAGCAAAGGGAGTGAAGCCTCAAGGGTCTGATTTTAAATTATTACCAATTGCAAAGGAGTTGATCTCAATCTTCCTGTGCTGTATTTGTAATTTGGTCAAACCTGTGGTTAAAAAGAACCAATAAATTACTCTCCACATAGATCCTAAGCCTTGCTTCCTGTCTTGCCACTGAATCTTACTTAGGTTACATCTAGATTAACACTGACTCAAGGCTCTTATCCCAGACAAAATCTCAGCTCAGGATCATGAGAAACCTTTTCGCAACTTCCTTTTCTGGGGTTAGCAATTTTATGAAATTACAAAACCCCTCATAGATCTGAAACTGAAAATGGATACATTAATGCTAACTCACAAAAATTCACTGGCATCTGTGAAAAGGTGATTGACAGCACCCTCAAATTTGTAGGGTCAACTCAGCTTCCTGTAATGCTACTATTCATCCAGCCAACTTTCTTTAAATAATGCCTGTGTAAATTCTTACCAGTGAGACTATATTGACTCTCCAATATCTTCTTCAATGCAACAGCTAACAAACAAGTTTAAACTAATAAACTTTTGGACAAATCTTCAGCAAATAAAAAGTGATTAGAGTGATCCACATTACCATTAAGCAGTAGGCAAGTAACAGGAGAAAATACATCTTCAATCTCATCAAATTGAAACACATGAATTTAGTTAATTTGAATTTATTTAATTAAATTTATTTTAAATTGATGAAATTTCTGCATCACTTGAAACACTGATCCATTCAACATAATTAATGGCATGGGGAACAAAGAAACTTTACCTGCTTTGGACATGCTGTCTAACAAACCCTATCCACAACTTATAATTTGCTTCCCAGCAATATTCAGTAATATTCAGCAATAAGCTGGCACTGAAGTCAATCTTGGTGAAAAGCCTTACAGAGTACTGTTTTAATGTTTGGCTACAGGACTCAAACCACATTACAGTACTTCAGACCTTTCCAAAGCAAGTCTGCAGATATATTTACGCTTAAATGCAATCGAGTTTTATAGTATTTCTGGCGTAGGCATTGTGTACTAGTATGATAAATAAGACCCCTCAAGGCTCTTTCATTTCTTTTTCCACTATGGTATTAACATTTCTGTCAAGTCACGTTCTCAGGATTTAGAAAAAAAATGTTTAGTGCTGGGGCTTTATAACAAGATCAACAGGGAATTGATTATACTTCAGTTTCTTAAAAACCTTCATGTATTGCCAGTTTTCAACTAATTCATGTTCACCAATCATCACTCAAACTCTATTTAAAGGGAGTCAAGCTAACAGGTGAAAGTTGTACAAAGCAAAGTGTATAAAAGGAGCAGGCAGAGGATCCTTTACATTGATTGACAGAATGCTCCTGGGCAAAGATGTACTAAGCAATAGAGCTGAAGCAGAGTACCTCTAGTATAGCACTCTTAGACAAAGAAGTTGAGCAAACTGTAGTTCAGAATTTGTGGCTCTTAGTTACCAAGTAGGAACGTTTGGGGGTCAGTATATTAGTGAAGTACTCGGGGCCAATGTTTTGTGAAGTGCTCGATATAAACCTCTCTTTATTTCCTGTGTGAACAACAGAGCAGCTGTAGCAGCTGCTAGTGTAGGACTTATACTAAAAATACCTCATTGATTAACAGCACTTAACAGCCTACATCTGATAAACACAGGACCTTTGTTTAGATACAATAAAACACAATCTCTTTGTCAGGAAACTGACACTGGAAGCCTGGCAAGGTCCTGCGCTAAATGCCAAAGTCCATCACTTTCTGTAGCAATATTGAGCCAACTTTAGAGCTTCACATCAAAACTGAAAGGGTAGGAAAGATATGTCAGGCAAGTCGAAAGGTAAAATTAGGCGACTCGTGACATCTGCAGTCTAAGAAGAGCGGTTCTGAAATAACCCTTCCACCGTCCAAATAGTCAGATACAATTAATTCTCAAGGCGGAATTCTTGCAGCTTTGCAATAATTGAATCACAATATAGGAAACTGTCACTGTGTAAAAAAAGGGTGCCTTTGTCTTAGATGGATTACAGAATTAAAACAACTAAACTTACTTCTTCTGTGAAATACTACCACCAACAAGCTAATAAGATTGTACTGATAAGAAGCAATGGTGCACAACTTATAGACGAAGTGCAGACTGGGGAAAGGGGATGTATAACATATATTTTTTTACTAATTAATTCGTGGTCCGGATGAAGCCAAGTATGTTGTGCACTCCTGGTTTACATGGAAAACGACCAGCCTTAATAAAGAAAACACGTTGATTAAAGAAAAACTGGTGGTATGCTTGACTAAATAAACCAAGAAATCTATTTCAATTAATGATCTGTAGTAATTTACATCAATCGTATGGTGCCTCAATAGCAGAGGCTTGTGGGAACGGCACTGGACTGCTTAAAAACAACAAGTTCAATAAATTAGGCAAATATTTCAAAGCTCCTGAATAGTGGCGGCGACAGAAATGAATGCTTAAAACATTTGTAGAACACTGCTTTTAAGAAGAAGGTTGATTTGCGAAGACAGAATCACTGGCTGAGGATAAAGCCCTTTCTTCTCCCGTACATTTCTGCTTTCCAAAAAACTGTCAACGTCAGCAGCCAAAAAATAAAAAAATAAAATCAATCTACATCAAACATGAGCCAGCACTTTCTGTACTTTACCTTAATAGGATAACAATAATGTACATTCGGTGTTATCACGAGGTATGATGTCATGTTTTCAGAATGACATCACCAGATGCATGATACAGAGGTGTCCACTAGTGACATCATTATAATACTTTTCCCCCTCTCCTTTTAAATGCAGGCCATGTTAATATACATACCCGGTTTTGTTTTTATCAAGAATGCTGGGAGCCAAGGCTCTGATATAAGCACAGGTACAAATCAGGAGCAGGATGACTGTCAGCAGGCTCTGGAAGTTGAATATAGCAGACTGCAAGACAATAAGGCAGAGGTAAGTTACAGCAATATCATGGTTTACAAAAAAAGAAATAAGGATGCACTCTTTTGGTATTGTTACAAATTTGTGTGCTAGAAATTAATGAGGCAGAGTTTAATCCTTCAATTGATTGGTGTGGGAGCTTGGAATCCTTGAGAAGCAGGGAGGTGGCATTGTCCTCTAGAATATTTGCTAAAGGCATGAGAGAAAATCAAAAGCATTTAAAATCCTCATTTTCATTCAAATAATTACAGGAACAATATGATTTATCCAACAAAAAAAAAGCCAGGAAAACAAATAAGACTGAGGAGAAGAAAGAACAAAGAACAGTCAAGAGCTTCCTTTCTTTGTGGTGAACTATCAGAAAAAATGGTTTGGGTGTTGGCATGTTTTGTGTTCTTATACAGAAAATGTATATATTATGATTTTTTTTCCCCATCCAAATTTCTGCCAGACATTGCTTTAAATCCCCTTCTGTTCAGATGGGCTCAGCCGCTCACATTAATTTCTCGTTGCCCCTAGTGGCCCTGCAGGGAACAGATGTGCTCCGATCTTCATTAAAGACATCCCAGTGATGAATGGGACTCAAAGGGCTGAATGATCAGTCATCTGTTTCTCAGTCTCCAGTGGCTTGTTATGCAGATCTGTTACCTTTTCTTGCAGCCATCACTATTACTCTTCCTAATACACTGTTGTCACAGCTGATGACGTGGGTTAAAGTTCAGCTGCCAAACCTCTTGCTTTTCAAGATGGGTAGTTTAGGGGAAACATGATACTGAGGTACATATCTGCTTAGTTATCCATAACCTGTATTTGTTTTGCAATATATTTATCCTTAACGAGTGCTTTGTCTATTCATACATATGCAATCCTGGGACTTGCTGCATGGAAGCCAATAAGCCCCCTCACCCCACCTAACAAAGGATTGAAAGTGCTGCTGTAAAACGTACCTCATATGCATTGAAGTAACTGAATATTTATATAAATATTAGGGTGACTCAGGTTTCCATTAACCATGTTACAGAAACTGCACTAAAAGTTAGAATATTCAAGGACGAATCAGAGTAACTCTACAGCAAATACATCCACAAAGCATGTCATAGGAGTTATTCAATTTGTCTTACACAACTTGTACCACAGAAATCTTCGAATTGCTTAAAATATATATATCATCATCATCACCACCACCACCACCAGCCTATATTGATCCACTGCTGGATGAAGTCTCCCCAAGATTTCTCCACTTCATCTCCGCTTCGATCTTCAACTTCTCTTTTCCAATTCATTTTCTGGGTCTTTTCTCATCTCTTGGGATCCATTCATAGCTTCCTTTGTCCATCTTTGATCTGTTCTTCTTGCAATGTGTGAGGCCCATCGCCATTTTAACATTTTCACTCACACACACAACACATATATTCTATAAATTCTGCATATCAAAAAGTCCCATAATCATTTTATATAGTGAATAATTAATCTGTAACCATACTTCATATTTGAGATAACTTTAAATTAACAGCAATACCATTGACTACACACAAGCCTGTTAGAAAACTGTTGATTTTTGTCTATTCCAGAAACTCAATTAAAAATGTATAGATTTTGTATTCATGTAGTTTGGCTAAGTTATTACTAAGTATTTATTATTATGTGTCACTTTAAGTGACATACTTAAGATGCTTTATGGAACAACACGTGGTATTAAGGCAAAGAAGGACAGTCTGTCACAGGTCAAATGTGTTCCTTTTCATTTTCCAGGTGCTTAGTTGCACATCCTACTTTTTTTTCAGGATAATAAAAGGCTTTGGAAGAATCCTGCTGCACTCTTGCCTGTTATGAGTTCAGAGTAATACAGGTCAAACTGACATACTAGCCTGTGGGCAAATGGATGAAAATGACATGATCATAGACAACATGGACCTAAATAGTAAATACTATTATTTGGCATAATACAACACAAATTAAAGGCAAGGACATAAAGATAGAAGAAAAACCCTAAAGCAAATAAGTACTGACTTTGGAGACCACAAATGGTGTGTATCATATCTAGGGTGCCGTGAGGCTAAGTCACCAATAGCAGCATATTTTCAGTGAACCCCAAAAATGCCACAGTCTATATTTATTACTACTGGACCAGGTGTATACTTTTTCTACAGAAACAGTGAAGTGGCTTAAACTGCCTAATCATTCTGCCTGATAAATAATGACAGAAAATGTCATTATGTATTTATTTATGTCATAATTCTAGGGACAACTGAAATACAATAATCGGTATAAACAATCAATCATATGCACAATAAACCTCAATTTGAATAAGGTATAACAGCATAATACTTAGTACTTACTCATACTTTTTTAATATCACTTAAACTTAACCTCATTACATGTGAAAAGGGTTCGAGTTCAGGCACTGCCAGTTAAATGATTGTTTTTAAATGTGATTTTCTGATGTGAGGAATTTAGCTTTCTGCTGACTGAGGATTTTCAGGGTCATTGACAAGCAGAAGAACAAAACCCTTGCCCACATGTCAACTTCAGCGGGGCAATTGCTGCTGCAGAAAGTGCATCATTCGGGATAGGGGTTGTACAATGCAAAATGAAAATATGATTTGCTGCAAACATCACTACATCATCCATCCATGCAATACCCTGTTGGGTTAGCTTGGTGAAGACTGACTTCCAATCATGAGCTCCTATCATCTTCTCACAGTGATTTGCTGAATGAGCCCAAAACAGTTTACATCTCTTGTACATGCTCTTATGCTAGGACTTAGGACGGTACAACCTAGGTTACTCTTAGCCTGTGTTACTGTATCAGAGCAATTCTGAACCAGGTAAGATTGCAAATGATTACTATTTTATTTTAAATGTGTTCATGATGGAAAAATACATGTGATTTTATTACATTGCAACAATAAACATCCATAGTCTGAACATTAGAGTTGTTTTAAACATTATTATTAATCACATTAAAAATAAGGGATTCTTGGTTGTATAACGGACGTACACAATGTTATAGTTTGCAGTGAAGACAAATTGCATTACATTACATCGCAGTTCCATTCAGTTTTGTAAAAGAATAACCGTTTTCGATCATAAAGGTTTATGTACGTAAATGCCAAAAAATATGTAGCACACTAAATCCTGAACGTGTAGACTAGAAGTAAACAATCGGTTACCAAATTTCAAGAGTTGTGTGGGTTCATTGTCATTATTTTTATTTATTTAAATAAAGACATAAACATACATTCAGAGACATCTGTAATCTATGGCATGTTTACAGATCAAAACATTAAACGAAGGTTATTTTATAAAGAGGAACAGTAACTCTTACCATAATGAAACTGTTCTCACAGCCACATCACACTTCCTGTGTGCTCCTGGAAGTGACGTCAGATCCAGAGGCGCTGCCAGCGTAAGAGGAAATCGGCGCGGAATCACAGGGCGGCCGTGTGCGCAGATTCCTGCACCTCTGCGCGGCTCCACCAATAGGCTCGGCGGAATCAAGCAGATCTGTGTAGAAGTGCGTAAAGGCAACTGATGACGAAAGGGTTTTGCTTTAGCCATATCCGCCGTTGCCATATTGTATGATGCTTCGACTGTAGGATTTTTTTTATTGGTCCTCTGTTTGGACTGACCAGTGACTAACAGGTACCCGGAAGAATCCGCATTTAGAGGTAGGACGCATGTGATGAGCTTCAGAACTGCCGCAGACCCAAACGATTGCTGAAATAACTGATGCAAAGCGGGTATAAAAGAGCAGTGCACACATGGACACGTTATGCTTCAGGAATATAAGAAACCGGTGCTGGAGTTGTTCAGTACGATTGGTTTTCACCTCCATCCCCTCAGTATCGCAATCCCAGAGAAACAGTCATCAGAGAAACCGGGAAATCGATGATTGTTCCCTCACTGTGGGTTGGTACTCAATCCACGTGTCTAGCAAAAAGTGAACTCGTTAATTACAGGTTTATTTAGGTGGTAATGGCATTTTTGCAGACTGTTTCTGTTTAACGAGTTGTCTTATTAATGGCTTTTATTTTTAAATGCGAGGATGCAGTATGTGGTCATGCTTGCTACAGTTAACACTATGTTGCTATGCTAGTAACAGATACGGATCTGTTCAGAAATATCCTGGAAAGTGAAAGTAGAGTGAGGGGTGGATAAACAGTGGGAAGTCGGATTATTTGCATTGTAATCATTGTGTGGTTTCCTTTTATGTTTGGCGTTTCAGCCATGAAGGAAGTATTGTAAAACCTACTATGTCGGCACTTCGTGTTAAATACAATTTGCCAAGTTTGCGTAACAAAACGTGCAAAACTCAGGAGTCTTCAAAGTAAAACGATGCAACTGTGAAGTTTGCATTTCTCTCCCTGAGGCTAAAGGCATTTCTGAAAAGCAGACAGTCCTCGTTAATCATATTTTTTTCTGTCCAGTGACTGAAGTGGACATTGACTTTATTTTGTATAGTTGAAGGAGCTTCTGTAAAACACTTTAAAATGGATGGCAAGTGAGAAACAAGATAAACACTGAAGTGTTTAAAGTGGTTCTTGTATGCTGTTGAAAGTATTTTCAATTTGTTATTGTATTAAAGAGCCTAATGCCATATTCTGATATATTCTGATAATCAGTTATTTAAGTACACAACTTAATACCTCGATTCACAATGTTGGCTGAACAGTATATTATTTGGAGGTTTTGTATAATTGACATCGAATAAACCGCATCATTGCCTTAAGTAAATGAATGTGTCCTTTACTCCCTGTAATTTACACTGCATTATAGTTCACACAGTTTATTGCTTATAACCACTGTGCAGAATAACATTTTGAAAGCTAAAAAAGACCCTAGGGTAATTATATTTGCTCATGTAGTCTACATATGCATTTTAATGGTATATATTGGCAGTCTTCCTCAAATCATAAACTACAGTTCATATGCATGGATTATTATTATTTTGTTGGCTATATACAACCACCACATTTTAAAAGAAGTATTGTGAATGAAATTAAAACAAAAGAAAACACATTAATACATTAAATTAACATTCTAACATATGGTGATATCATGGCATGCACAGTGATTTGGAAAAGCAGTAGGGACTTATATATTTCAATTAGGGTGTTAGTTTGCTCAGTGTGACATGCTAATAAATCATATTATCAGTTAGTTATAATCCATATATAAGGTGTAAGTAAACTCAATGTTTTCATTTAACTACGGTGTAACTACAGTATTCACATCATATTCAGGGTAAATAGTGAATCAGTCAGATATTGGTATTAACAATTTCTTGGTTTAGTTTCAAAGGCAACTTTCGGCATTCAGCACAGCGTTTGGCATAGTTTTTCTGACGTGCTTCATGAATGCTTTGCAAAAATAATGAAGACTTGGCTTCAGCTAGCAATTAGCCTATTATGAGAAAAAGTGAAAACTGAAATTACAGTTTCATACAATTTGTATGAGAATATATTGTGACCCACATAGATTCACTTTGTCAGTACAAGTTATTTATTGACACTGTACACATGCACACATTCATTACAGTACCAATTACTGGATAATTAAGCATGACAGAAAAGGGGATTGGATGGCAATCAGAAGATGCTTTGTACATAGCATTATGTGCTTTTTAATGGTTTCTGTAAAATAATAGGTCCTTTTTCTTCATTTAGAAGGGGAAGTGAGAGAAATAGCAAGATAGCTTAAGCTGCAATGTTCATTAATTCTGGCAGGCTTTGTTTTTGTTTCAGTTTTTGATCTGGCCTGCGAACTTGTAATAAATTGTGCTGGCACTTTGCTAAATGAGCCTAATTGTTTAAGTGTTGGGAGAGGAAAATCTGGCTTGAGGACTTTCCAACTAGACTTCATAAAACACAACTGGATGAAACATTTAAAGAGGTAGAATAATACATTAAATACAAGTTGTGAATAGAACAATGTTTCTCCTGTATAGTAATGACTACATTTACGGCAATGTTTTCAGTGAACACATTAGTGGAGGGCTGTTTGTTTAATGATATTAATCAGTCATTAAATCAGAGGAGGTGACTTAAACTTAACCTGTTCTGTTTACTTTTTGCATTTGATATCTCCCATCAGCCATAACAGAGTGTAGTATCAATAAAAGGTATTTTTTGATAGAGATGATGAGCCCTATTTTGGTCAGTGACACGGCTGGCAAATGTAATGTTCTTTTTAGTCCGTTGTGTGGTGGAAATGAATCCTGAGTAGCACAAGTTACATTTTACAGTCCAAGCTTATTGTGAGGCCATTGACAAGTGTAATTGAAGGCCAAATCAATCCAGGAATCATTAGACAACAATTCTATAATTGTGATTCCCTTCCTCTGTGGCTTGGGGATGTATTGCCTTGTTAAGTAACACAAAATAAGGTGGAAACTCAATGTGTTAATTTAGCTACGGTGTATCTATGAGCTATCAATACTCATCAATTATTGTAGAAAACAATGCATTTCTTTTCAGCAACAAGTGGGTCCTTTGAAAAGCACATTAGAGGAATCGTTTTTTACCACTTAAATTATGAAAACAAAAAATAAAGCCTTTATTCTAATGATACCTAATTGTGCTTCCTTGCTGGGCTGAAATTGCTCTGAGAAGATTTAGTTTTAATTTGATTCTAAAATGAATACAGGATTATTCTTGATAAAGGGATTGCTATAGAGCTACTGGATAAAAGTAAACAAAGTTATATCTAGAGTGCTAGTACCAGGTTTAACTTCAGTTTAAAACTATATTTAGTGGCTGTTGTGGAGGACAGGTGCAGTTTATCAGCACATTGTGACAGTATTTGCCAAAGAAACTGGATTCTTGACAAAAATCCAAATACGGTAAGGATGTTTTTAAATATTAATATCGGATCCTCTCTGTTTATAATTTGTGGCGGAAATACAAATTCTTGTGTGTCATTTTGAAATTCCATATTTACACTGTCTAAATGGTGTTTTGTAAGAGGCTTCCTACATTCTGTGATTTATGTAATATATGCCCCGCCACCCCAGAAAGTAGTGACCTTTGTAGAAAATAATCATTGTAGCAAATCTCTTTCCTGCCCAACCAAAGGGTACATGAGTAACTTTGACAAAACAGTCCCAGAAACTTTCAGAAGCCTTTTTTAGTTTTGTTTTGTCTTGACTCAATTATTCCTATGTGAGGTTCACAGAAAAATATATTAAAGGCTCTCTGATTTTAGGTATTGAGGGATTGAGGGCTCTGGGAACTATCTCATTGGAACAATACAAACAATCCTACATCTGTGCCACAGACTTGCCCGTCGTTTTCAAGTCAGACTTCCCTCAAACGGACAATCCTCTTGGGACACTGTGGAGATTGTAATAAAAGTATAAAAGGCTCAGTCTCCACTGTATATGATTCGCTTGCATCCTGACTAAGATTGATAGCCCTTGTGCATTAGTGATGGGCGCTAGCCAAATTACACGTTGTTATTACGGAGAGGCGAAATAATGAATGAGATAGTGTGAAAATGAAGTGGGGTATCGGGAGCACAAGTCGGGACTTGTTTTTACAAATGAGCCAAACGATGGGGAAAGAGATGGGCTGCTAATTTAGGCGTGTACAAAAGGAGCTCAGAGGCCACCCATTTCAACACAGTAGCTGGACAGGAAGAGGGAATGCTGGGCTTTCCAAGGGCAGTGAGCTGTATCAGACTCACCAAGGCAAGGGCATTAAAATCTGAGGAAAGATTTGTGCTGAATGGGGAACCATCTCGGGCCTCCTCTTATGCCTTGGCATGATACGTCTCTCGAGACACCGGGCTCTGGTGCACTATTAGGCCCAATTGTGACATGACTCATTAACAAATTCACTTTTGATGTTTGTTTCATTATAATTGCTTTAATTTTCATTTTACTGCTGGTCCTTTGAATGGGCAACATGTCTAAAATGTGGTAGCAAGAGGGAAGTAATGTAAGGCTTTCAGACAATCCTGTAGAGAGGCTGCAAATATCCAGTAATAACAGAAAACTGTGACTGTCACTAGGCAGGAAAGCTCTGTTGAACTGCATTACCCACTTTGGCAATCATCACGCCAAATTTGTACCATTCTTCACAAAATCACTTGAACTGTTCCGGATATTTACAGTTGATTCTTTATTTGTGTATTTAAACCTCTTCTTTTTCTGGTTGCTATGGTCAATATTTATTAAACCTGCTGCATGAAAGTCAGTATTAATTTTTTTTATTGATTTGATTGGTTATTTGTTTTTAATATAACAATAACAACACATGCCACTGCAAATAAATTACAATGGAATATGTAAAAACACACAATTGGCAGTTGTACACAACATAGCCTTTTCCTTTTAGCTTCACTTGATAATTTGATCAGGTTTACAAAGGCGTAGATTTACATTTCAATTTAATTGTTTATAGGGGATTTGAACCGTATTTATGTTTTTTGTTTTCATTTATATATGCTGTTATTATTATCATCATTATTTTGCTTTTTTGTTGCGCCAGCTTTGGTGCCCTGTTACATATTAGTTAAGGGCATCACTCTCCTGGGCTTGTTCCAAAAGCCTTTAACATATTACCAGGTTTAAAACTTTCCTTAATAAAATCACAACAAGCAGGCTGATTTCCCGTGTTTAACCTGAGGGAGTCAAGGAGGGGTATATTGTTTCACTTCACAATGTGATGTTGCTTAGAGGCTTGATCCAGTACAGTACATTGCCTTTTGATTTAATAGAACATTAATCTGGGAATTCAGGAAGGCCAAATCCACAAAGCCCTTGGAATTAATTAAATGTCATTTCTAGCTAATTGTATTAGAATAACCCGAGTCTTAAAGAAAATAAAGAACACACAAGACTTGAATGTTGTTTTTAAAAAGGAAAATCGGAGGTTCTTGTCTGAATTTGCACGCAAACTGCTTTAAATCAGTATTTTGTCTGTTCAGAACCATTGACTCGGACCCACTGACTCTTACTACATATGTAACATGCTTGACAAATATCAATAACACTGGGGTTTTTGTGTATATTTTGTTGACTTTTGTGAGTAGCTGTAAAACAGGACAGTTCTTTGTCATATATTTTTCCCCTTCTCTGTAGTGTTTTCTTATTTTGCTATGTGTTATAGAAAACTAAATTCCACCCATTTAGTTTAAATGTAAAGATGGAAGACACTTTAATACAGCAATTTCACTGTGGTTTGGTGGTTTGGCTGTCTTTCACTACTGAATGTCATTCTGATCAAAATACAGTGAAGAAATGAATAAAAAATGCATCATGTTAATAAGCTGTGGGGATTCATTAATTGGCTTTGGAGTCTTTGCTGCCTTTTTAGCAGATGGAATATTAATGCTGATTTATATGTGAGTCTGGTGTCCTGTCAGTGTTATAAATGTTCAGCATAATACACAACACTGACAGAAATAAATACAATGTTTTGTCAGCTACCATTTACTTCTCGCAGTAATCTTTTCTATGAAGGTATTCCCATTTTTAAAGAACTGTTTTGCTTGTATTTTTGCATTGAGCACAAGAAATTAACTGTTTCACTTGTGGTTCAGTATTTATTTATGTATTGCTTTGAAAATGTTGTTTTAATGATGTTAAGATGAAAGTAAAATATTGTTGCACTTTCTTTCTATTACAAATCTGCCATTAATGTTACCCAGACAGAACTTCATTAATCAGAAGTTGGTCAATTTATGTGCAGTCATTTATTCTCTAACTGACTGTGCGGATCCTTTCTCGCTTGGAACAAACCCCTTGTTTTTATTACTGGTTGGAAATGGTTTTCAAAGCCCAATGAATGAGTAGGCCTATATTATTAGAATTTATTCTCAACATGTCATATGGTTCTTAGAGATCTAATTCTATTGTATAATGTGTAGAGTAGTGAAGATGGATACCAACAGTGCAGTGTCTTAACAACTCTTTGTACTCGACGGTTTATGCTTTAGTTTGTGAATTGACGGTCAGTTTCCTTTGTGGCACAAAACTATATGTTCAGAGTTCATGCATCTCATTGAGTGTCTAAATCATATGATTGATTGATCGATTTGCTAGTTTTTTCATAACCATAAGATCTAATACAAAAACTGTGTTAACGTGAAGGGAATAGCTCACCCAATGGACACTTCTTGTTTTAGCCACGATCTGAGGCCAGAAAATATGTTCAAAAACAAGATTCGCTCCCACCATCAGGCACCTAAGTTTTCTATACAGCTTTTATCCAGGCCTTGTGTGAATGTAAAACACGAAATACCATCTATAGTTACCAGTATACAAGCAACCATTGTTTATTACCAGTGCTATTGTTCCTGCTGCTTTGATGATTGTGGTAATCCATTATGACACAGAGTCCAGTTCCATACACATAGGTGTGTATAGGCTGCACACATTGATTTTCATATAATAAAAAGCAAATAGCCACAAAGAGTATTGAACCCGTCTTGGTGCATTTAAATGGGATTTTCTTCCTTTGATGTACACAACCTACTCCATACTTTCAACGTGGTAGAATCAATTAAAAATACAAACCTCTGGAGTCTTCATTAAATACCTATTCATCCCATTTGCAGTGACACTCCTAAATAATCTCAGGTGCAACCAATTCCCTTCAGAATTCACACAATATTTGAATGGAGTCTATCTGTGCAATAAAAGTGGTTTACTTGATTTAAGATTTTATTCACCTGTCTCTGTAAGATCCCACAGTTGGGTAGTTTATTCAAAGCAAAGATACCACCATGAAGGGTAAGAAGCTTTCAAAACAACTCTGGGATAAAGTTGTTGAAAGGCACAGATCAGTTTAAGAACATTTCCAAAGCACTGAATATCCCCTTGAGCACAGTCAAGTCGATCATTACAAAGTGCAAGGTATGGGGCACAATCCAGTATCTCTCTAGAGCAGGCAAACTGAGCAGCTGGGTAAGAAGGGCATTGGTCAAAGAAGCCACCAAGATACCAATGACAGCTCTGAAAGACCTTAAGCATTGCATGGCTGAGATGGGAGGAACTGTTCATGTGTCAACAATAGCTCAGGCACTCCACAAATCTGGCCTGTATGGAAGAATGGCAAGAAGGAAGCTGTTTCTGAAAAAAACATGTAAAATCCTGCTTGGAATTTGCAGGAAGATGTGGCATAAGATTCTGTGTTGTGATGAAACTAAACTACTTGACTACTTGAACTACTTGGCCTAAATACAAAGCATTATCTCATGATATGGGGATGCTTTGCATCGGCAGGGACTGTGAAGCTTGTCAGCGTGGAGGGCAAAATGAATGGAGGACAGGCGAATCCTTCAGTCCGCAAAGACTGGGACGGTGATTCACAATGACCCCAAGCACACAGCCAAAGCTCCACTGGAGTGGCTTAAAAACAGTAAAGTAATGTCCTGGAGTGGCTTGGTCAAATCCCAGACTTGAATCTGATTGAGAATATGTGATGAGCCTTGAAGATTGCTTTCCACCAATGATCCCCATCCAACTTGACAGAACCTGAACAAGTTTTGCAAGAATTGTACAAACCAGAAGTGCAAACCTGGTAGAGACTTACCCCAAAAGACTCACAGCTGTAATTGCTGCCAAAGATGGTTCTACCAAGTATTGACTCCTGGGGGTGAATCATTCTTTAACCAATTTTTTTTCCCCCCCATTAACTGTTGTTTCGCAATAAAAAAATAAATGTTGAGCAAGTTGTGTAAATCAGAGGGGGAAAATCCCATTTGAATGCATAAGAATTTCAGGTTGTAACACAACAAAATGTCCAAGGGGGGTGAATACTTCCTATAGCCACTGCATTGTTGACAGCAATTTTCTATATATCACAGTCATGTAAGTTCCATCCACTTTTTAGTTTTTTTTTTTAAATTCATTCATTGTCATTTGTTTTCTTTCCTACAGAATTATTGCTCCCATCATTGTATGAATTTCCTCAGCTTACTTGAGACTTCTAGTGTTCAGATGCGTATTACTATTAGTCCTCCCACTTACTGCGATCTGCAAGAAATTGTCTTTTTATTGCAGAAGCTAGATACATTTGTACACAAGCTGTGTTTTTTCCGTTTGGCTGGTTTCCTTGCTGTGACTCGGAAAAAATAGATGGTGTCATGGATTATTTTATGGTTTCTTTTCTCCATATCAGTAGGGTTGTTCTGTTTATAATGAAGAACAATGTAGGTATAATCTGAATATATACCAGTGGGTATATTTGTATTTAATTTGTTGTTTTCATTTTACAAGATCTTTAATGTCTGATGCAGGTCGTAAAAAGGACACAACGACTTTTTAAGCAAAAACATCTCAAAGATTTACCGAGTTAACAGCAGATGTTGGAGCTTTCGAATCAGTAAGGTTGTCAGTCCTGTGAAATTTATGATTGACACGTAATGGAATTCCCAAATGACAGAGGCGTTACTGAATAGAGCGCAGCAGGAGTCCCTGGGATATGTATTACATCTTTCTTCTTGACACTTTCCCAGATTACAGTACCAGCAGGTTTTTGAGAGAGAAACCAAAATAGCTACTTTAAAAATCTATTAATCAGACTGCCGTCATGACCTTTCATGTTTTTTTTTAAAGATTGCTTCCCTGCTTTTATCATTCAAGAGGTGGACATGAAGTAAGACAAATGGAAATCTCTCACAGTAGCCCAGTACTAGATCATGATTCATGAAAACATGAAAGCATGTTCCTGGTGCATCCCATTTGAGTTGGGAATGAACACGTGGTTTAGTAATGTTTTCCACCTGTGCCATTTTATTAGATATGTTTTATCTAAAGGCCGAAAACAACATTTAGTGTTCGTTAAAATACACCTGACCAGTAACACGGACATGTTAAATTATCCCCTGGGTTTGTTTGTGTAAGAGAGAGAGACACTGAGACTTTAGTGACAAATAAAATTCACTCTACTCTGCCATCTTGTGGAAAACACAAAACAAAACTAAGACAGCTGGAGCAACCAGTGCTAAGTGTCCCATGCAGTAAATTCTTTGTGAAAGTGTAGTATGTTATTTTACTACATTTCTTTTTTCCCCTCTCTACTTATCTCTGTCATTACTGAATTCCTTTAACAGGTTGAAATACCAGGTGACTGACTGACATGGGAAACAACTACGGTAGTCAGAGGGTTAGGACTAACAAAACGGGACATTTTGCGTGCTGTGATCTGGGAGAGAGAGATGCTTATTTATTCATGTTTTGGGTTCTTACATGGGAAAACGAGTTCAGTCCTTAAAAATCGGTTGCTTCTCATAGTCTACTCTCATATAAATCAGTCGGTGAGTGAACTGGTGCGAAAAGATGTGTTGTTAGCTCTGGAATGTCCCTCTGCTTGGCTCTTTGATTAGCTTTCTCTCCTGTCTGGCCTTGAGGCGGACGTAGGTTACAAGTGAAGAGCATGCACAGAATGCATCTTAATTATACCACACTTACTGACATACAGCAGTGTCGGGCAATGTAATTAGGAAGCCACTTATCACTGTGGACACTTTGGGATTAGGGACTAGGATTTCACAGCATTTAACAGAGTGTTTGAGAAGAATGAATCTGACCCTGACAGCCTGACCTTTAATTGATGTGTGGTGACCTGGGTTTGCGACGAGTTCACTTAAATTGGATGCTGTAGATTATAGGGGGTAATCAGTTATCAGCTTTCACTCATTTCCAGAGAAGCCATTTCTTCCTGACAAGTTAAAGGTATTTGGGCTCGATTTTATTTATTAGTTGCCTGCGTCCCATTTGAGACAAAATCCAATTCTTTAGATGTTTTTTTTCCTCTTCTGTAAAACACTTGTGCTGGAATACTGTATGACTCAAAGCTCCAATCCCCCCCACCCACCCCGCTTCTTCCTTATCTGCCTCCCAGGACTTGTTTAACCTTCTAAATTTAGGAGGTGACAAAACGTATAGTGAGATTACTTTTTTTGCAACAGCCAATGTTGCTTTTTTTTTTTTTCTTTCTGTTCCTATTCAGTGTCGCAGTGAATGGTGACAGTCAATCTATTCCCACCGCAACACTGTGAGCTGCCAGCGAGCCCTGATTGATAGGGGGTTGGAAGATAACAAGCATGTTGTTCAACCCTGGGTGGGCGTGCACAGCCTCTAGTCCACAGCCAACCCCCCCCACGAGACACGGGAGATCCAAGCTCAGACTGCAGGTGGGAACAATGGAGTCTCCCAAACCATACTTGTAAATCAGTGGCTTTATTGAGAAGCTCCAACAGTCAGGGATTGAGCTGTTTATCTTTAGCACTTTGTCTCTCTGGTGTTAGGCCATTATGATGTTTATTAGGCAGCCAGGGGCAAAAGCAGTAACCTGGCACTTCTGCTTGGAAGGAGCACAACTGTTTTGGCTGGCATAGATGTGCCTACTCACATCTGGGGGCTGCCTTAATGGGGTCAGAAGTGATAGTTTTGTTCAGGCTACTTTCTTTATGGCAGTCTTTAAGAAGCCATTGCAGTTTTATTGTCTGGGGGCCTTGGCTAGCATTTGCCCTTGATTAGATATTCTTGTCTCTCTTCCATTTGCTGCCCATTCCTCAAGATGTGTGCCTGTGGCCTTTTGCCTACTTATTATTTACTGTAAAGCCTTACAAGGAAACAGTTTATAAAATGCCAAACGTATAAATGATTATCTAACATGCATCCATCTTCCTGAGGTATTTTTACTTTGATAGTTTGGGATTAGAAGGGGAGGAAGTCGGCCATTGTAGTGAACTTTATTACACACACACATAGGAAACTTAAAGATTGTTGTGTAGATAGACATATCGGTTTCTGTTTCTCCTTAGCTTGCCTGTTTTGCTGCATTTACGTACTGTTATTTTGGAAGTTATGGAAGAAGGTGCCCTGACTGAGTGAAATAGGCAATGTGTTAAAATAAGTGAACTGATTATCAGTTAAAGATTAGAGGTGACCTCTTCTGTCAGGTTTATGTAACGCTGGTATAAATCTTGCAAATGTAGTTTTCAAGATTTTCTCCTAATCCAGTTTGACAGGCCATAAATCTTTCACAAATAAAATGCAGTTCCACAGTATTTTGTCTGTGTACTATTTTTGTCTAGCTTCCAGAAATACATATTGATGTACGATCCCACGCTTGCTTTTCGTGCACATAATACCCAGTTTGACAAACCCTGACACAAAATGTTTTACAATGCAAGTCAGATCAGCGTCACCCTAATTTGAACACTCATGGGACTGTACTGCTCATGTCTAGAATGTGTCAATATGCATTTAATAATAAACGTTGAATTGCTTTTCATGCATACAGCTTCTTGGCATCTGTGCTTGTACCATGCAAATCAGTGTCACCGCTTTTAACAGCTTTGGTTTTAAAATTTGTTACATTTTTCAAGCAGAAAAAGAGAGAAACACATCTATTCCCAACTATAAGTCACCAATTTAGAAAATGTAATAGGATTACAGGATTGTCTGGGATGCTGTTTGGTTTTGCAGTGCATTGATAAAGCAGCCCCTTGCTTTAATGTGTTCCTGATGAGCGAAGCTTTGCCATGGAGATATCAATGTTAACCATTCAATCGCCTTGTTAGTGTTACGACCCTGCAGTGTTTGCTTTATGCTGAAACTCATGAAGATTGGAAAGTTAAGTTTTTGGCACAAAACAGTTCTTTGCCATATGCAACTGATTTCTGGTTCCTCTAACTTGCTGCTGGTAGGTAGAAATCAGTATAGTCTCACTGAGAGGTATAGAGTCTCCTCTTAAAATAGTTTTTGGGCGAAATGTGTATTTTTTGTAATTCACATTTATACATTTAAATATATACAGCTAGACCCTTTCAGTGAGTTGGAAACCATTCCTGCATGCCACAGTGGCAGCTCCCGGGTGCATATTTGTTTAATTTGGGTATGTGTCTGTCATTACTGAGGGTCATTGTCCTGCTGGCAGATGTTACTGTACCTAATGAATAGCCATCCTCTTTTATGAGGTTAAAGTTTAATCTTTTCCAGAGCATGGACAGTCTGGTTTCATCTATGTGAAGGATGACTGTCATCTGGTCATTTATGCCCTTCATTTTAAATCACCTTTAGTTGTTCCCTGTGCCTTTGGGTAAGGTGACTTTCATTTGATATGCATGTGTAATCCTTGCTCATTTTTATTTGTATGCTCTCTAGGCTACTCATTTGGTGCAGTAGTGGGCGTCATTTCAGTAAACTAAGCCTCGCCTTGGACTAGCCTATTTGATGATTAGGCTATGAAAACGAACTTGTCTAAATATATCCACTGCAACGTAAACATAAAGAATTGTATACAATGTCAGATCAAAGATAAATGGATTATATCTATAGAGAGACTCAGCAGAGATATATTGAGACACGTACTCTAAATGTCTGTCGTTTCCTCTACCTGCTTGATATTTGGTCATGTGTTGACTTTTCTTTCTGAGGTCTATTTCATGATTTCAACAGGAAACGGGTTTCCAACACAGTAGAAAGTACAAACATCTAATTGTGTTTTTAAAACAATATCAAAAAGTGGTGATGCAAGAGCAGTTGGAGAATTGACTTTCTGTCATTTTTTCTCACTGGGGTTTACTCCTGCAGTGGCTTGCTGCATCCCAATGTAGCTGGACTTGAAGATACCATGATTGATAATGCAGAACGCAGCTGCAGTTTTCAGCAGAAGGGGATTGGTCCCGGTGAAAGATGTTTAGGTCTGGATCATGTCTTAAGTACAGTGTAGAAGCACCTGGGCTCTTGTTAATCTTGAGAGTGATGACAAATTCCTGTAATACAGACTACCACTGCAAAAAGAATGAGTGTCGCTTTCCCTCTACAAGCAAGAGTGGGAGGGTAAAGTATACAAGTATTTCTTGTGAGATGCAGAGGACACAAGTACAAGTACATCCGTCTAAAATACCAAATCCAATAGAACATTTATATGTGACAAACTGTCATTTTCTATAGTGATGTAGCTAAAATATTAAAGAGTGGCCACAGGTTACAGTGCAAGTCATATGGGGACTGGAAAAGCCCATTGCAGCGATCGTTAGGATACATTAAAGCAGATCATGTGTATATTTTTATTCCTCTAAAGTTTTCAGCAGTTTTCCGCTTTACATTTTCCTCTCTATGCTTGTTTAAAGACGAGAAATGCAATTCAGTTCTCTCGTGAGTAAGAATGTCTGGCAGAGACAGTGCAGTGATAGATTTTCTGTTAAAAGTGGAAAAAGACAAAACAAACTCCCAATGTTACACAATCAGAGTAACATTTACACGGTTTATACTCTGGGCAGGATTATCATGCTGAAAGATATGTGATACTTTTACAACTTCATCGTGTTGTGGTATTATTGAAGTACAGGTGTGGACATAGCATGGTCTTGTTATTTCTTCTTAGCATGGCCTTTCTCTACCCCATTATAACTACTAAGTCACCCTCAAGTACTGGTTTGGTATACAGAGTCCCGACTCACGTGGGAATTGGACAGTGAAGGAAGTGTGCTGATGAATGCGACAGCACTGTTTAAACTAGCAATTGTAACAGCTCTTTTATTTTCTCTTTGTATGTATTAGGCTTAAGTGCTTAATAAACGACTCATTTCCACTGAAAACACACACACATCATAGGCTGTCTGCAAGCAATACACTGCACTCCATGGGTTAAAATTGTTAATAACTATAATAGTAATACAAGAAGATGGGGAAAACACACAGGCTTACTGTAATGTAGGCCTACATGTCATTTAACACTGTGGCTGGTATCCCAGTTTATTTCGCTGCCAAACCTATTGGGTCTGCCTCGTGGTTACATATACGTTTGAGATATGCTGCAAGGGGTATTTTATTGCAGCACCATGCTGTGTCTTGGTGTATTTTACAGTAGTAGATGTATGTAGGATGACCATGTTTATATACACCTGTCAGTCTTATCAAATTGTGCTACTACTACTGTCACTGTTAACTGTCACTTAACAGTCAGTCAAGTCTCCCATCGTAAACTACAGAGGTCTCTTCTGCTGATGGCGTTTTATCATGGGTCTTTACCTAACTCAGTTGTGCAGAAGTCAGTAGTCGTGGGCCGTCAAGCTGCAGCGTTGTTGGGATTTACAATTCTGTGGAGGTTTGTGGTTAGTAAGTATGCGTGACCATTGTAAAAGGCTCAGACTGCAATTAAAAGCATGAGAACCTAAAGGAAAATAGTTGGATGATGAAGTTTCCTCTGGGTGTTTCCATGAAATATTTTTTTGTTATGAAAAACAAAAGGAAAAGAATACAACAACAAAATATTATGGGTTTGTATAGCTTAACAACACCGACTCAAATGACTAACTGTATTCTATGTCTTATTTTGTAATTAAATTGAACCTTTCATGTGGTTTTGAGCACTACTAGCTTTTAGCTTCTATAGCTTTGTAGAACATTATTAATTTATTTTTTTAGTGATTTTTGATGATTGCATGAGTTCACAAGATCTTAACAACACTGTTGTGGAAGAGAGTACAACAATTTGGGTCCCTGCTTTTCATTTTTAACAATGTTTCCTCGGCAACAGATTAACTATTGGAAATCACCCCTTTGACTGCTAAAGCAGGACACGTAGTCAAATCACTGGCAAATAAGTGCTACTAATGCCTAATTCCGATATGATTACAATTGTTGCCAATTCATTTGAACATTGTTGAAATAACCATGTGACTTCACGAACAGGCCAACACAAATCAAGGGCCTTGTGTTGTAGCAGCAGTTGTTCATCCTAGAATGAATGTGATGGATTTCCTTGGTGTACCGCAGGGTTCCTGTGCAGAAATGGGTACCAGTGTGCGACAAATCAACATTTCTTCTCAACCAAGCCAAAGCTTCTTCCTGCGTGTAAACTGGGCGGAAGATGTTGGGTCTGGTTTTACCGTTGTCCTTTCCGATGGACTATCCGCCTGGAGTGGTGAAGGTAAGAAGAAAGCAGTTGTCCTTTTCCATTTCTTCAGACTCCCTATCCTGTGATGGAATGGGTAAATGTATTGGGTCCCTGAAGCACAATTCCAAAGCTGTTTTTAACGTTAATCTTTCCATGCCAAGAAAATGTCGATTAGACGTCCTGAGTACTCACTGTTGTTTGTTTTTCATGTTTCATTACCCTCTGCTGCTGGTGCATCATCTGGTAAAACAGTATGCTGAAAAAGGGTTAACCTCATGGAGTTGCGAGACTGGTGTTATCATTTTCAATAGTTTAATGTCCTGCTACTGGAGCTCAGTTTAACCTTCTTGTTAAATCAACATGTCATCTGAGAAAAAGGACCTGGGTGAATGGGGTCTACGTGCAGAATGAGAGAATGTTGTACATTGAGCAAATTCGCACTTGTTGAAGAACAAATATCAGTGGGGAAAAAAGGTGATATATCCATGCTTTCCATGCACATTATTTGAAATATCATCATATACTTTCATTCTATAATTTATCCTGCTACATAAGAAAATATATATACCTCCCCCTTAAAACAAAACGAAATTCAATCAAGGACACAATTGTTCCTGTTCCTGTTTCTTGCTGTATGCAAGAAACGTAAAACAGATCTTAGAAATACTAAATAGCATTTGACAGTATGCACACTTCTGTTAGTGACACACACCTGTATGTTTTACAGAAAGGGCAATGCAACACATAGAAGAAACGTGATTAGCAGTGCTTTTTCCCAATCAAGATGATTCATAGGTGCAGGAGGGTGCATGTACAAGGCACCTGCAACCGAAGGTCTCGGACGATATATTTTATCTGAATGACAGCCCTCCTCGAAACATTGCAGTCTTTGATTGAATTGCAATAAAGCGCACCTGTTGATACATGATGGGGGATCTGGTGATAGCTGGCGGTGACTGAAACTCTCAGTCTGGCCTCTTGGTCCAATCACTCTTGATGCTAATGTAATACGGTATGTGAACAGCTGTACCTGACTGATTGATTCTGCAGGATGTAATACTTGGGTACTAATATTCACTGGAACAAGAACTGCCTATGTACGTTCCCTAATGCAACCTGAATACTCTCGTGTATTGTATAATGAAAAGAGACATCGGTAAAGCTGAAATATATTTAGGCTGAATGAACTATTACTGGCTAAACCGAAGGCTGATCTTCTGTTTTTTTGGAATTGTCACAGTACATTAGATATGCTTTGTGTTCTATGAATTGATTTGTAATAGGTAGGGGAATTTAGTGATATTGTAATAAAAACACTTTTGAAATTCTCTGACCGAGAACTTTGAGAACGAATTAAACCTTTTAAGACTCCAACGACTGAAGGACCTAAGTGTATGTTGGTTCTCATGTTGTCTGTATGACGTGTGACCTGCTCATGTTATAACAAGTGTTCTTCTACCCAATGTGGTGCTTACAACATCTTTATTTCTATATAGTGTCTGAAGAGGACATCTCCAGAGAAGCTGAGGAGATGGAAATGAGGAGAGAGAAGTACTTGGAGGACCTCCGCCAGGCTCTCACTGATGGAGGAAAGGAACCTTCTCGGTACAGTTTTGATCTGTCCGAAGATGGCGTGGATGGCAGTGCCCTTCATTTGTCTTATGAAAAAGTGCAGAAAGACATCTCGGCAAGTACTAGTGTTTACTATCATTTTTACGATTAAATTTTGGGAAGCTTCGGTGGTTGTTGTTATATTCCTGGATGATTAAACTCCTGAACTGAACATTAAAGTGTTTATATGCACTTGGACACTTTCTTGTACTTGTCTTCAGACTGTGGTCTTGTGGTAACGTATAGAAGCACGTGTAGATTAAATACCTATTCGAGTGCAAGTTCTAAAAAGGTTTTATCTCAAGACAAAGAGCAGAATACACCGAACAGAGAGGTGCAGTGGGTTAAATGAAATGCCAGAGAGTAATTGAGACTGTAATGTTCGAATGCTCTTGGGCATATGGGCACATATAAAACTCAAAGAACTTGGCTGACAGAGGGAGTATAAAGTCTCATCTCCATTGAGCAATAACACGAATGTCAAAAGCACTCTGTACAATAGCTAGCACAGATATCCTCGTGAAAGATTTGCTGTGTGATCCTATGGTCTTCCAGAATTTGTAAAGAATTGTTCAAATTGTGTATATCATTAATTTGAATGAAGAATTAATCAAGAGATAACAGTATAAAGTGACACTAAATTGCTGAGGCATGCCTTTACAAAATGTAAACAGATCTACGGTTTTTGTTTTTCATGTGCTGAGAGCAAATCATAATCCTGAAAAGGCATATTTTGTAATCTGATTGTCCTCTAATTTGCTGTTTCCAAGGTCTTGTGCAACCTTAAAGTGAACACAATAGTTCTCTGTTATCCTTTCATACCCCTTAAAGGATTTGTTTTAATATCAACACAACAATGTTATGAATAGTAATAATAATAAAAAATTATATATTTGAAACCCATTTTCTGAGAAATGTAAATGTAGGCTTTTTAGATTGAGAAACCGGGCCCATAATTCTTCACAAAAAACAAACAAAAAAATGTTAATACATAATTTTAGTTATGCATTGTTATTAACCACTTCCAACATGTTTTTTTTTCTGAAATTTAAGTTGGTTCTGGAGATATCAAAAATGTGCAGATCTATTAAGAATGGAAAGTCTAAACACAATGTTTATACAAGGTTATTTTAAGGCAGAATAGTTTCGCCAGAATGATGTCTCGTGTCAAAGCCTGTTCCCTCAAGGATATTTAAGATACAGCCAAGAAATAAATCAAGAATGTTGTTCCCCCTGTCCCATGCTTTTAATTGTTTTATGAGACTGCGCTCCATTCAGTACCATTGTCAGCAATGGTCTTGCAAGCATGTCTTTTGCTTTGTGTCTGATCTTTTGGCACCAAATACGCTCGGAATTGGCATTGAGTTTTCATTAAATGTTCTTTGAGCGCAAATCAATTTACAGTACTTGTATCGGAACAAAGAGTGTTTTGTGCAGCTTTAACCATATGTTGTGTGTGTGTACATTTACTTAAGGGCACGGGCCAATATTCAGAACTCATGCATAAATGGTTATGGTTGATAGATTTGGTCTGTTGCACCGCTTCTGTACTCCACAACCATTTTCTACTCATGATGAATAAAGAAAGGATTCATTTTTTAAATGTCTCTGACAGGGAGTCCACACATGGTTTTTCCATGTTATTGCATCACCTCTCGGTGCGTAGTTTTCTAAAAAATATGTATTTGAGACCTAATTTGCTCCTTTTCTGTGTTCTCCAACTGATCAATAAACTCCACATAAAATAAGAGTAGCTCATAATCTACGAGCGTCATTACATTTTAGTGTTATTATTAAAGTGCTGCTTTGCCATATTGTTTTTCCAAAAGCCTATTCACCCAGATGCTTACAATAAAGGGGGGAGATGCTTACAATAAAGGGGGGAAAAACAACACATATGATGTAGTTCCTAATATTGTATACAGTCCCCAAGAGAGCCTTGTTCCTTCACTTATGAATGCGGACATTATTAGGTTAGTCAAAACACTGAATCGCATGTAACCCCTTTGCCATGTTATCAAGATATAACAAAACATGAGCCCTGCAATGGCTGACTGGAATGGCTCTAAACCCTATCTGTGTGGTCCAAGGATGTAAAGTCTAGGAGTGCTCTTGTCTGTGCTCAGGGTTCATGACTGTGTAATTAAAATACAGTTTGTGTAACCCTGGCATGTTTGTGTTAAAATTAATCTTCTGAATTACACATAGACCGTGCTTTGTGCTTTTGAGGCATGGCACCCTAGCATAAATCCTGCGATGAAGCGTCTCATCCTCTTTAGCCAGAGTCATTTGAAGTGCAGGTCCTCGCAGAAGAAGCGCTGAGTTGTGGTCAGACGCCGTCGGTATTATATTTGATAGCTAAAGAGGGGAGTTCCTGAGCCTGGTAATGGAGCAGCTTCATCTCATGTGAAGCAGAACTAAGCCCACCTGTTTCTAGTAAGACCTGAGTTTTAAACATTTGAACCGGTGATGACTTGTATATAACTACTATATAGAATATTATATTGCTGTGCATCTGATATCCTTGGATAATAAGTTGTGAAGAGATGTAGTTTACAGGACATATAGGAAGAATACAAATTTAATTTTCTTTTTTATTCTGGGTTTACTGGTGATGGAGTGAAAGGTGTAAAGATTTGACACATTTGCATTGTTCAGTAAAGGCAGGAGTAGATCCTCTTTCAACTTACAGCTCACCAGAAAAGTGCAGGTGAGAAAACAATAGCCTTTTTACAATTCAGTAGTGTCTGGACTTTGACATTTGTGCTGTGCTGCACACACTGAGCGTTTTTTAAGCTCTCTGAGATCTGTTATTCACCTGTCACTGTCAGCATGCTGTAATGAAGTCATTACAGTGAGTAGATGAGTATACGTTCGTACTTGTTAAATAGGTACTGGCAGCACATGTTCATTAAGTACTGTGGGCTGGATTCAATCACAAATCTGGTCCAGCCCCTTATAGCACACTACAAACATGAAATTGATAGCACTTATATTTAAGAGTAGAAAGAAGCATCTGCCAAGAAGTGAAGCACATTTGTAGTTTTCTATTAGCAGGTGGCTCAATCTCATGTTTGAATCTGGCCTTGTTTTAGCACGAGTCCACAGTGTATAGGACCCCTCACAGGTCTGAGAGAGTCCATCTGGCCCGAATTAATAAACCCCCTGCACCTGCAGTCAATGTTCAATAAACCTGTGCGCTATAATGGTACCAACAGCAGGTGACGTCTATTTCTCATTAATTAATAACCGCGACATGCATTATCATATAATCTCGGGCCCCCGCATTTAACAGTCGTCTATTGAGCACTTTTGACCATCAGCCTTTTTTGTGACACTGAACATTGTTACCTGCTCCTGTAGCAATTAGACTGTAAACGTATCCACCAGAATAGAGTACTGTTTGGGTAGCAAAGGGTCAGCAGATCGCTGTAAAGGGGCGTATAAAATGGCAATAGCCTTAGAAGGCTTTGCACACAGTGAGGACCGCATGTGTCCGTGGCAGCTGCGGAGGCCAGCCTGGGCCACCCACCGTGTGACCAGTGAGGGCTTTACCAAAGAAAGGGTGAAGCTACACCTAAACAAACAGTCCCAGAGTCTCTTTCTTCCATTTAAGTAGGTAAGGCACTCTATATGCCCCCCCCACCCCTCCCCATCCATCAATAAACTTTTTTGTTTTTCTTAGCCAGAAGAATAAAGCGAGGATGACACACTGTTAAGGGCCTGTCACTGCTTCGGTGGAAAGGAAATAATCAATCTGTAATCTGGGGATTAAGATGCCTTCATAGTCTTCCCAGCTCCACATTTCCACTGTCATAGCCATTTAAGCCTCACTTTCTTTTAGAGATTGGCGGTGAAGTGCAGTTGGTCGCCCCTTTGACTATCCCCAGCTGTTCCGCCAGGCAGTTTCGGAGATTACCCATCTTTAAATGGCAATGAGGTCAGGGCAGATGTTCCTGCCGCCAGTTCACCTGATTGTAATTGAAGCATCGGGAACGTTTATCTCTCTGCTGTCTCTCACTGCAGCAGTTCGTGTCCAGGATAGTGTTTCAAATTCAATTTCGTTTGATATGTTCTGGATTTACTCATTCTCTTCACCCTTTGGGACGTCCAGCTCAATGCCCTCACTGCGACATGACGCTGGGCAGCAGTCATCGAATGCAAGAGGCAACTTGGATACATTTTGTCTTCATTACATAAGCAGAGGGATTTAGCCATAGCTGATTGAGCTTGACTTTGGCAAACTTCTATCTGGCACACCAGCAGGGGATTTTGTTTAAAAAAATGAGACAGATACTCCTGAAACAATTTTCTTTTGTTTCCTTTCCTCTTTCACATGCCAATGTTTATGCAGCATATGAGTAACTAGGTGTTGGTAAGACTAAATCTATCCATGTCCTGACAAAATAAATATTCACGTACAATATCATTGCTTGGGTGTATATAAGAAGCTTACAAACTCCAAAAGTTCATGCTGGATTAATATTTTTCTCTTTCATAAAATAATATCATGGAATTTCAATCTGTCTGGGTAGGAATAGTCGAATTTTCGGCAGGAAAGCGTAGGCCTGGCTGGGAGCCAAAACCTTCACCACTGCTATCACGGCAATAGGCGGCAGTGGGACCACCCTGCTCTGGGATGAGATAGTAATTGAGATCCCAGGACTCTAAACACTAAGGCTGAATTGGGTATTGTCTTGTGTTTGTATAAAATTACTCTTGTATTACGGACTGCTTGAGACCTAACCACAATCACTTTACTGTATGTGACACTTAGAGCAACATCAGTTTCACAGCATAGTGTATAATTTCTGTTTCCCCAGAAAATCAAACCCAGATCCTCTGTCTATTAGGCCAGGTCGTGTGTTTTTGTGATCACTGAATCATTGTCTGATACTGTGTTTTTGGTATTTATTCTTCATGAAAATGACAGACATTTTACATTTAAGCTAAATCTTTTGCTGAATTTAGGGTTATATTTTGGTGTAGGCTAGAATTAGTCTTATGTATGTCTCTAAAATCAGAACCATAGATCAGTGTATTCTTAATGTAAATGTTTATGAAATATATCAGCATAGTTTAAAATATATTTGTATTGTTTGTACACTTGCAACTGAGAGAGAACTATTATGACATACCTTTCTCTCAGAGCTTATAAAAAATGTATTTCTTTGGATGGAGTTCATCTCACAAGGGGTCTTATCTGTATGACATAAGCCTGGTTTGGAAAATTATTGTATGTTTCTCCACATCTACTAATGTAAGTTATAGACCTACTATTTGAATAGGCACTCAGTCAGTAGCCAAGAACACCATGTATCACGGACACCTGTAAGCAAGACAAATATTTTTTCCATTTGCAGTTGCCTGTCAGGACTGGGTCTGGATTTCCTCAGTCTTCTGCTGGAAATGGACCTTTGGAATATATTTTAATTATCAGAAGAGGACTGAATGGAAACTGCAGCCATCACTGAGATATGTAATGCTCTTGTAAAGCACTGCTTTTTCCACCTCAGCTCAGACAAGCTAGTTGTAAAAGACAGCGTGTTGAATACGTTAACCTGTGCAGCTGTCTTATGCCATGACATGGTCATTTTTTTTCTGTGGTGGGGGAAGATGGCAGAATTGTCACTTAACGATCTCAGCTGAAGTGTCTGTTTTTTATGTAGGCTTATTGAAATACAGTAGTAAAGACTCTACAGTGGTGATACCTGAATTGTTTTCCAGTTTCAGAACCTTGGCAAATAAACTGAGGGAATGTGGTTTGATCTGATGAAAGGGAATTTATCAGTCTTAGAATGTGAAATCTTAGAAATGACACCCAACAATTCTTAACATCTTTTCTGTTTCTGTTTGGTGAAGAATGTGATGGAGACTAATCAGATCCTTATCTGCTTGACTTTAGCCCTGAGAAACAGTGAAAGCAAATAGGGAGGTGTCCTGTTCTTCACTTGAGATTTGTGTTTTGTGTTTCAAAGTGAGCAAGTCAACAATCCCAGCTACACTGCTTTTTTCGGAAAACCTTTAACAAACTTTTTTATCTAGCTGGGGGAGGGGAAAACCTCCCCAAACAAACAAGAAAAAGAAGCATACAAGAAAACGCATTTGTTTTTTTGAAAAAAAAAATAAAAAATCAAGGAATGCAACTAGCATCAATAAAGGAAATACTTGGCAAATTGAAATTCACCACAATGTTACATTGTTACTTTTCACCACAGCTGCAATTCATTCTTTAAGTATTTGGTCGACTTAAAAGGTATTGGAGGTCTGACGGCTTTCCACAGAAGGGGATTTAATAAATCTCTTGACAGTCTGTAGTTTGGCATTAAACAAGTGATGACAGAGCAAATCATGCAACATAGTGCATGGGAAATAAACCACACTTAAAAGCTGAAAGTTGTTTTGTATGTGTTGAAAAATAAACTAGGTGTTTGCCATGCATACATCAAAATCCAATGAAAAAATGCTTTTTCATCAATTGTCCCTGCCACATATTTCCTGACTTTTTTTCTTCTTCCAAAATTAACAAAGAGTCTTACTATTCTATAATGTTTGCATAGTTTTTTGTTTAAAGTCTTCTTAAAAAACATAATATTTTTTTAGAATACACTCGGAGAAACAAATGATCAGATATAAGACATTCAAAATGTATGCATATATGTGGTTTTATTAAGGTTATATTTAATATACAAGTTGACTTCAGAACAAAATGCAGGCATCGGTTTTGTTTTCTCAGGTGAATGTGTTCGGGCTGGCATGCGCAAGCTGTTTGGTGGACATAAATACAGTACATTTGAACAGATCTATGATTGTTTTGTGTTGAAATAAAACATGATGCAAATTAATATGGTTTTTAATTAAAGCAACATAATTATGTGAAACAAGGTATCTAAGGTCTTGCAGGGTGTTTATTCAGTTTTGCAGAACTATATATTCTTTATTTCTTAAGCGATATTTGAATTAGTTTAGTTTTGCTAACATCCACTGATGTTTACTTTGAGTTTAATTGAGTTGCTAAAACACAGCCATTGCTATCTTCGTTTGCTGAAATGGATGTGTATGTTCAAACACTGTGGACATAAAAGCACTTTTAGTTCAGAAAAAACGATCCATTTATAAATGTAGACATTTAACTTCCAGGTAATGCTAACCATACTCTCAGAAAACATTGAAAGCATAATGAAATTAATTTGAAAATGGCCCCGGGTACATTGCTGTTTATATTCAGGTTCATGTTCAACTCTGGAGGTAAGAGACTTGAATATGAGAACTGTTTATTAGCACGAATGTGTTCCACCTAAGTGTGTGTGTGTGTGTGTGTGTGTGTGTGTGTGTGTGTGTGTGTGTGTATATATATATATATATATATATATATATATATATATATATATATATATATATATATATATATACACTCACCTAAAGGATTATTAGGAACACCATACTAATACTGTGTTTGACCCCCTTTCGCCTTGAGAACTGCCTTAATTCTACGTGGCATTGATTCAACAAGGTGCTGAAAGCATTCTTTAGAAATGTTGGCCCATATTGATAGGATAGCATCTTGCAGTTGATGGAGATTTGTGGGATGCACATCCAGGGCACGAAGCTCCCGTTCCACCACATCCCAAAGATGCTCTATTGGGTTGAGATCTGGTGACTGTGGGGGCCAGTTTAGTACAGTGAACTCATTGTCATGTTCAAGAAACCAATTTGAAATGATTCGACCTTTGTGACATGGTGCAATATCCTGCTGGAAGTAGCCATCAGAGGATGGGTACATGGTGGTCATAAAGGGATGGACATGGTCAGAAACAATGCTCAGGTAGGCCGTGGCATTTAAACGATGCCCAATTGGCACTAAGGGGCCTAAAGTGTGCCAAGAAAACATCCCCCACACCATTACACCACCACCACCAGCCTGCACAGTGGTAACAAGGCATGATGGATCCATGTTCTCATTCTGTTTACGCCAAATTCTGACTCTACCATCTGAATGTCTCAACAGAAATCGAGACTCATCAGAGCAGGCAACATTTTTCCAGTCTTCAACTGTCCAATTTTGGTGAGCTTGTGCAAATTGTAGCCTCTTTTTCCTATTTGTAGTGGAGATGAGTGGTACCCGGTGGGGTCTTCTGCTGTTGTAGCCCATCCACCTCAAGGTTGTACGTGTTGTGGCTTCACAAATGCTTTGCTGCATACCTCGGTTGTAACGAGTGGTTATTTCAGTCAAAGTTGCTCTTCTATCAGCTTGAATCAGTCGGCCCATTCTCCTCTGACCTCTAGCATCAACAAGGCATTTTCGCCCACAGGACTGCCGCATACTGGATGTTTTTCCCTTTTCACACCATTCTTTGTAAACCCTAGAAATGGTTGTGCGTGAAAATCCCAGTAACTGAGCAGATTGTGAAATACTCAGACCGGCCCGTCTGGCACCAACAACCATGCCACGCTCAAAATTGCTTAAATCACCTTTCTATCCCATTCAGACATTCAGTTTGGAGTTCAGGAGATTGTCTTGACCAGGACCACACCCCTAAATGCATTGAAGCAACTGCCATGTGATTGGTTGGTTAGATAATTGCATTAATGAGAAATTGAACAGGTGTTCCTAATAATCCTTTAGGTGAGTGTATATATATATATATATATATATATATATGTGAGGTAAAAGAGTACACCTAATATTTATGGTACATACATAAACATTCTAAGCTATACTTTGTTCTTTAAATTACATGCTTTTAAAGCTCATATGAGAGTTTTTGCCCCAGACGTTCATTTCTTTCCACTGTACACATGTTTGTAAAGTACAGAAAAACCTTGCCGTAAGAGGACATGTGGCTCCAGAGAGCAATTGCGGCCTTGTACAATGAAAGAAATTAAAAAAAAATTAAAATGTGACTGTTATTTTATGTATCCCTAAGGACCATCATTTTCCAAATTAGGTAACAAACTGAATATGTAATAGTTACCTGTGTCCGCTCAAACAAATTACTTCATCAAGTGGTTTTCCTAGGTCATGTTAACATCAAAGTTTGTTGGCTTCTTATACTTGTATTATTAATTTAAATATTGTATTTATTTTAATTCAATATATATTTGCAAGTCAAAGAGGTTAGAGGCCGATTCTTAATCAATTAATATTTTCACTGTTGCCTACTAGGGCATAATAGGTGGGTTTTGCAGCAGTTATCGTTCGGTCTGGTCCAAACATCCACTCTGACAGTGCCAAGGTGTGAAATCTGCATGCGGCAGGTGTGCAAAGTGACGCGTCACATTGCCCACGTGCCACCTGCGGATTTCACACCTTGGCTCCTGCCCATAGGCCTGCCACTGTGTGACGGCTCCACCTCCTCTGATACGTGCTCCTGTTCAGCATGAGTCTGGGGGTGTGCCTTTTTCAATCCCAGCCATCACCTCCTCCCCTGAACCGCGAGGAGCCCCGGTGCTAGTGGTTTATTACCCGTGTCGTTTATGCAGCTGAGAACACAACCAGATTGTTTTTCTTCAGGTTTTTTTCTTTGCATCAACACATTTTGTATGTCTCTTGCGCACCCTCCCAGACCTCCTCTCTCTTTCCTCTGTCATAGGAGACTCCAGTCTTACTTGTACAGCTGGGGCAAAGTCACCCTGTACAGTTGTCATTGATTCTTATTTCTTTTTAATTATTTCACCCCCTTCTTGCAAAAACTCCCTTGTCTGCGACATCCAGCATCACATTTGGTGTTATTCTTCTCTCCTTCACAACAACGGAGGAGATTAATGCACAGTGAAGATTGTTACAATTAAATAATCCCAAATTCAAAAAGCGATCACAGTGCATTCCCAAATTTGCATCACTTGAATCATCTCACTTGCCTAGGCTGGTGTGTATGTATAAGACTAATGTAAATTAGTAATGTAACACCAGCCACCTGTGACATTGCCCCCTACGAAAAAAGAAAAAACTTGTGTGTGATGTCACCTTAGCAGTCATAATTATTACTTGTCATTATAATTGCTTATCAAGTTTTCTTCAAACAGTATAAAAGACCAAGGTACAAATTTGATTTGTTTATATGTTAACAGAAACTCAATTTCCGCTAACAAAATCTTGCAAAGTCATCTTATTAGTTATCTTTTTAATAATTTTTTAAATGAATATTGTTTTTACACAGGGCTGAGTTTGTACTATGTAAAGGAAAAAATAAAATCACAATATTATTATTATTTTTGGGTAAGATGTTAACACTAAAGCACCACTGCTGACTTCATTTGCCACGGAGAATACAAAGATTTGTAGTTTTTCTGCTGCTTCCACTAAACCCTGACAGAGCTACATTCCAGAGTTTGACATCTGCCATTATTTGGTTATAAGTTTAAAATATTGCTTATAGCCTGTACATCTTACCTTTACACTATAGCAACACGTAAAGACACATCAAAACATAGTTTTAGGAATTTAGTGCATGTTCCCCTTTAAATGTGATCAGTTGCAGACTGTATGTTTATAACAGAATCATTATTAAGACATTTCCCCTCCTATCTAGGAATCTCATCTACTCACTACAGCAATCCCGGTGTGCTCAAATACATATGACACATTTTAGAGGGAAAAACCTAAAAAACACTCAAGTTCAATAATAACATCACATAATTTGAGTTGAAAAGCAGCTGTGAAAGCGATCTTCGTTTCCTCACAGACAATGAGAAGTGGCTTCTGGAATCTGAATATTAACCGCCCCTCCCGTGAGTGTTTAGCTTTCTGATGCCAGAACCGCCCACCATTTGAATGTAAATCCCTCCAGTTTGGGTAATTGGGCTATTTTTGTCTGCCGATTGACTTGGAGATGGTTCTCTTTGATAGAATAATGTTTTGCTTGGGACAGTCTCCCGACGCCTGGCAGTGGCTCTCTGAAAACACGTCTACATGAAAATCTGTCAGTGTGTCTCCTGAAACGCAAACACTTTTGCTGTAGCCAAAGGAATATATATAGTGTGTGTGTGTGTGTGTGTGTGTGTGTGTGTCTTTTCTTAGTCATTCCCACCTCAGTGAAAACTCTTTCTTACACTTCCCAAAATAAAATTGCATCTGCATCATCCATCCAGTTGTAACAGTTTGTGGGATTGTGCAGTTACAGATATAGCATTTTGCTGCACCTCTTTGGGTTTCTTTCCATGAAGCCAGCTTGTAGTTTGAATCACCGCCTGCCTATTCCTCTAACTTCATTCAGTTAGGTAAGACTCTCCAACTTGCTGATGGGGAATAATAATCCAGGCGTCCAAAATAAATATAATTAACACTTAGTTTATGTCAAATATGGTCCTGTTACAGCAGAACCAACTGAACAACGGACACGAGGCCTGCAGTGACGTCGGGAAGGCTGTCGTTGATTGACAGATGGCACATTGAACCTGTCCGTCTTCCCAGTCCGGGCACCGTTACAATAGTTAGACATTTACGACTAGATTTATGAATGTGCCGACTGAAAAGGTACCATTTGAAAGTCTCAGCGTTTACCCTTAGTAACTGGGACCATGGGAATGCAACAGCCCTCCTATGGCAGTGGTCTTCCACAGAATCCCACAGGAAGCTGTCAGAGGTAGCTATCAATCAATCAATCAATTCTTATTTGTATAGTACCCTTCACAGGGTAGCCACAGAGCACTTTTCAGACTGGTAAACATATAACAAACGTACAGCAAAATAAATAATACATAAATAATAGAATAAAGTAAAAAATAAAAATAGACAATTAACAATTTAAGTGGTCTAAAATAATGTAAATGAAAATTAAATAAATAAACCATTTGGCTCGGAGGATAGAAAAACAAAAAACTCCTATGGATGGCATGTAGGAGAAAATAAATCTCTGAGGGTCCACGGCTTAAGGCCCAGGCCTAATGGTTGCCTCCCCTCCGGGTAGTATAGTTATTACAGCAGCAAGGAGATCAGAAAGTTCTTAATTGGTGCTGCTGGCTGTGCTCTTCCCTCTGGTGCGGCCCTCAAGGGGTGGGGGTTGGACCGTCAACCTGGAGTGTATTTGATAAGGAGATCTTTAAAGTAGGGGGGAGCCAGTCCCTTTAGTGCTTTAAATGCTAGTAAGAGAACTTTAAAGTCTATCCTGTTCGCATGGGGTGCCAGTGAAGAGAAGCCAATACTGGAGTGATGTGTTCATGTGTTTTTGCAGCAGCATTTTGGACTAACTGAAGTGCAGAAATAGCTCTGTTTGTGCTGCCTGACAGAATGGCATTGCAGTAATCCAATCTACATGTAACAAATGCGTGTATCAGTTTCTCAGTGTCCTGTAACGAGAGGAATTGTCTCAGTCTAGCGATGTTTCTAAGCTGGAGGAAGGAAGATCTCGACATATTCTGAATGTGTGATTCAAAGGATAGATTAGGCAGCACTGTGCAGTAGTGCTTAGGGTTCTAACTCATGACTAGAAGGTTGTGGATTCAAATCCCGAGTGGGGCAGTGCTGTTGTACCCTTGAGCAAGATACTTCACTTAGATTGCTCCAGTAAAATGCCCAGCTGTATAAATGGGTACAAATCTAAGTTGATGAACAATTAGATTTGTGCCCCCTAAAATTAGGGACTTCCATTTCAGAATTTAAGCATAAGAAAATGACTTGTCATCAGACAGCAGATTAGTGTTTCTAGGTCTATGGTATTGTTAGGATTTACTGACAAATATAATTGTGCTGTCTGCGTAACTGTGAAAGTTAATATTATGCCATCAAATGATATCGCCTAAAAGGAGCATGTACAATGAAGAAAGTATAGGTCCGAGGACTGAGCCCTGTGGGACTCTGTACTTAACCTCAGTTACATTTGAGTGGTTCTCATTAATCTGTACATATTGGAGTCTGTTTGACAGAATTAAACTATGATAGAACAGTGTGAGACAGGCCAACAAGGTTTTCTAAGCGGTGCATCAAGATTTGGTGGTCAATTGTGTCAAAAGCCCCAATTAAGTCTAATAAAATAATAACAGTGGCGTGCCGTAAATCGGAGGACTGAAACACGTCGTTTAATACTTTTAATAGGGCTGTTTCTGTACTGTGGCCAGAGCGGAAGCCTGATTGAAATTTTTCATAAAGATGGTTATCAGTAAAAAACAACAACTTGCAATTGGTTTTCAACTACTTTCTCTAGAACCTTAGAAAGGAAGGGAAGGTTTGAGATAGGTCAGTAGTGTTTAAGTGAGTTAAGGTCGCCACTGGATTTCTTAAGAAGTGGTTTAATTACAGGTATTTTATTTGGGAACAGATCCTGAGGATAAAGAGGCATTGATAATATTGTGTATTAGGTGAATAATTAATGGCAGAGATTGTTTTAGTAGTTTAGTGGGTATAGGGTCTAGTGTGCAGGTTGTAGTTTTCATTGTATTAATTAAGGAGACTAATTCCTGATATTTACTGCGTTAAACGAGTCCAAGGTAGGCAGGGACTGTGAAAGACTGCATGCATCGGCTATAGTATGTTTCCAGTTCTATCTGTTTTGTAATGCCGTTAACTTTGCTATTGAAATGATCCATAAAGTCATTGCAGGTGATATGGGGGGGATAACCTATGAAGGCTTTATGTGTTGATTAGTAAGTATAGCTATTGTGTTAAAAAGAAAAGTGGGTTATTCTTACGCGTCTCTATTAAATTAGAGTAGCAGGCAGACCTAGCAGAGCACAGGGCCTGCTTTTATCTTATTATACTGTCATTCCATGCCATGTGGAAGACCTCTAGTTTTCATGCTCTCCATTTGATGCTCTTCATATCTTCGGCATTCTGAGCGAGTGACTCGTTAAACCATGGTGAGCCTTTCGTTGGTTTAATTAGTCTTGTCCTTAATGGAGCTACTGTATCTAAAGCTGTGCTTAGTGTATTGTTGAAATTATTTAATAATTAATCTACAGATTCTGCATTATGCAACAGAGTAATACATTTACGAATAGCAGTAGGATTTAGGCAACGAGTTTCTATGTTCCTCTCCTGTGTGTCTGCTACTCCAAGCAGTTCAAATGTAATAAGGCAATGGTCAGAAATCATCTGTTTTTGGGTGATATTAGGTTGTGAATCTCTAACACATGAGTAATAACTAGATCTAGTGTGTGATTGTGACGATGTGTGGGTCCTGACACGTGCTGAGTGAAGTCTACAGACTCCAACAGGGATAAGAACTAACAGTAAGGGTTAGCAGTGACTATGAAGGACCGATTATTGTTGAGTCCTGTTCCACAGTTCGGAGAGTAACTTTTGACTCGTCAGCATGTGCTGTGCAGTCTACTTGTCACCCTCTGTTCGAGTGCATTGGCCACCTACTTGACACTTGTAATTAATATTCTTATTGCTCACATACTGTTTTTTTATTCACCTTATATTCCATTTGACTGGACTATGTACAGTTCTATGTGATGTCATTTCTACCTGCTCCAGCGGAGAACAGAGACTCCTAGTGCTTCCATCTGAATCAGCCATTGACACCACAAAACTCAAGTGTCTCTGGGTTTTGAAAAAACAGCAGCCTTGTTTTCTTTGTGAGCAGCTTGGCTCAAGATCATTTAGCTTTAATTCTGAATTCATTCTGAACTTCATAAGAAACAGTGTTTGTGTTGGGTTTTGATTTTGTGTTTTCGCATGTCACCTGCATCTCTTGGCTGTGGAATTCAAACCTTAAAACCTTATAAAACAAAAACAGTGTTTGGTGTTAACTATTCTGTAACGCAGCTTTTTAATCGGAAACAAATGTATTCAGAAGACAAATGAGAATTGCACCCTAAAGCTTTTCAGCAAGTAATGCTGCTTTGTATATTACTAGGTGGGGTGTAAACTTATAAGTGAATTGTTTTCTCTGATTAGTTTGTCATTATAAAAAAAGTGGTGATGGAAGAAAGAGCTGGCATATTTGTTTTCCTTTCTTTCATGTTTCACAGTTTTTCTGTCATGTGTGCATTTGCACTGTAACAGAAAGTGTGTCCCAATTCTGGACATACATGCATACACTATACTGAACTGGGTTTGATAGCATGGACACAAAAACATACAAATTCTCCCTGGAGAACTGAAGCTACATTCTCAAGTAACACACATGTTCTGTATACCTAGATTCTGCAGCGTGGACTTAGTGCCAAGAAGAATCAAATTGTGGGTGGTTCTTGTAGTGTGTAATTAACTTTGCAGCTATGGTAATTTAATACAGTAATAATAGTGCCTTGGTATGTTAAAAGGAAATGTTTAATTAAACTTCTGCCATACTTTTGTAGCTAAGATTTTGAAGTGTTTGAAAAGGGGCGAATCCCCCTGTGATATTGCCACAACTGTAGACATAGTTCCAGCCTCCCGCACTCATTTGTGAGCTAATATTCCACTCAGGGACGTCTCTCTGCCTCTTATATACTAGACAACCATTTTCCTGGAAGAGGCCTGCCTTTGCTCTAGAGTTTGTGTCTGTTTGGGGAGCTTTCAGCTACCTACCTTTCATTATGATCTATAGTGAGATTTGCACGTTTGATTTGAATCCAAGTTACATCCTTTCAGGAAATCCAAAAATTGCCATGGTGGGGATAGACAGGGAACCCAAATGTGTTGCTCATTACCCTGTAACAACAAAAGGACGAAAGAAGCAACATTTTGAAACGACTGCGTGCAATTAACTTCCAGCTCTCTGTTGAAGATTTGAGCAAAGAAAAAGGGAACCAGGCTACAGGCACTACAATCTTTTCAGTACCATTTAAAAGTAATTATAAGTGGTAAAGGGCTGTATAATGTATTCATAAATGGGTCTGTGACAATTGGTAATGCCTGACACTTTTCTTTATTGAAATAAAATAAGATTGATGTTTGACATGCAATTTTAATTTGTACAGGTTAGTGTATACATGCTGCGGATTTTGATTTTGTGTTTAATACTTCCCAAACTTTTTATTTCAAAGTATTTTTTTGCATTCTTCTGTGCTGTAAATTAATTTGTACAATTGCACAATAATGTAACAGTAAGGGATGTTTATTGAATACTCTAGAATGAAATCAAATCAAATTCTGCATTCTATTCTTGTTTTTATTGTAGCGTTATTATCCCTGCTGATTTAAGGATTGTTATTTCTGCTTTGCAATCGGAAGTTCTCAGGATTATTTTTATTTTTGCTTGAAATTAAATTAGTGAACAATATATTGGGGTTGGAGTTAAAAATAAATACGTAAAAAAGTTGCAAAGAGTGAAACCAGCTTTTACATGAAATTATGGTGCTGTTAACTCCATCCATTCCTGCCAATCAAAAGTTTGCCTACTTTTACATATGTCAGATATGAGCCCTGTTCCTCTGGGAACCATCACTAATGGCAAATTAAGAACAGGAAACGGCATATTTTTAATACATTATTTCCGGTGATTAATATTTGAGGGTATATCCCCTTAAAGAATAGGGTGAGAAAGTCAGAAAAGGGTCAGTTACTGAGTAGAGAACCTGGGAAAATGTCTCATCTAAAAAAAGACCACATAATGCAAGGCTGAGCAGCTAAATCCACACATCCGCAGATGTTTACAGAAGGAAATTCATTTTTATTCTGGCCATGTAGCAGATAATTCCCTTATTACTTTGGCCATTGGGGTAAATAAAGAAAATGTGTTGACCCCATGTGTTTTTCAAATTAATATCAGAGGGAGCAATGATTGAGAAGATAATTAATGGCGGTGCAGTTCTGAAATGTATTTACAGGAAATTGAGATTTTATCTTGATGAACTTTCCTTTCCTTTAAAATAAATGAATCGCATCAATACAAAATAATGAACACTGTAATTCAGTTGTCTTTCATGAGGAAACTGGATTGTTTTAAGCAACCTACAGCTCCCAATGCCTTTGACTTCTCAGATTATAATGTCTTATAATATCAACAGAACAAACTCAACACAAAGTCTCGTTGTATTATAGCACATAATGGATTTTGGTCCTTTAAAAAAAAAAAAAAAAAAAGACCGTCCTAAAAGCTGAGTCACTTGAAAAATACAAGATCTCGAACAGAATAACTAATTAATTTTTCTCCGTCAGCCTGTGCACCTGTAAGGGTAAGCAGCAGTGGAAAGTATAGCAGGTTTTACAGAACTGCAGGTCAGCACTTTATAAGGTTGTTTCAGTTTTATGGTCCCGAACAATGTTTAGAACAAGGTATATTTAAAATGGTACATAACTGAGGGGTCAATTGCTGCTTCTAACGTTTGAAACTTCAAGGTGTCTCGAGGAGCAATGTTCAGTCTTAGGATTCTTTTGTATTCTCCAACAGGAAACGGTGTAAAACCCAGACATTACAGCCTGCAATTTGAATGTCACCTCATAAGACGAGGCTTACAAACTATATAGACTTGGCATGGTTTATAGTTGATACAGTGCTAGATTATGAATTCCCCCCCATCCACAATATTTTGTATGAAAATGTTTCTCCCCTTCAACAGTACAACTTTTATTTTGTGGTCAATGAACATTAAATAAGATTGTAATACATCAGTTTCTCCCTTTATTTGACACAGCCAAGGCGTAACTTGGCAACTAAAGTGAAAACCACAAAGAGGGCAATTAAGAGCAAAAACTGGACTCATTTTAGGATTAGAAAATAATATGTGCAGTATTAACTTTTTAGTGCATTTTAGAATGACAGGACTGACAATGTTTTAAAGAAAAAGGCCTCTGGAGACGAACAATAATGCAGGTAGTCTTAAAATGTTATCCCCTCACTAAGTATATCTGGAACATGACCAAAGTGCAGCCGACCTCATTCAGCGCTGAAGTATAGACGTGAGCATCTGTGCCGTTCAGGAGACGTGGGCTTTAGGTAAATAACTCTTCCGTTATGGTTTTGGAAACCCAGGGGCTAAATAAGAAATTGGTGAAGTTAAATGAATTTTCTGGAACCGATGTGTATTTTGACAGATCTTTATACTTAATAGTAAGCAGGGAGCTTGAATAATGAAGAGCTGTATTTTGCACACAAAAAAAGAAAGAAATCATGAAGCAATTCTATGCAATTGTGTTGCAATCAGTAAGAAGAAGTAAAAGTTTGCACTAATAACGCAACAGTAAAACCAGAAAATCAGAAAACTGGATTAAACTCTGTAATGCTAATGTAGAACTATTTTTACTCAGTTTGTTGAGAGAAGACATTTGACAACGTGTCTACCATAAGCCACTATACGTTTCTATGTATTTTACTCAATACATAATGGTAAATGTCTCAGGGAATCCTGTTAAGGGCAGCCTTATTAAAGGTTGCCCAGCTAACCATAATTGATGTTGATGGATTGAAAACAGCAGCGATGTAACCAGCAGGAGCTCAAAGCCCCACAAACACTGATTACGGCTCCTCCAGAAAATCTGTACATGTGTCAGGTATGCAGTCATTATTGACGCAGAGCTGTACTGTAATGCTCATGCACTTTCCACTTCTTTCCAATGGAGTTCTGCCCTACTGTAGTTCACACCTCGGACCACCATCGGCCCAGCTGTAAACAATCAGCGATTCATCCTTTGTTGCTTCCTCTACCTTTAAACGTTGCTATGCCTACCCTACTGTATTTATTTGTTTGCATTTATTTCAGTTCCCATCTCTTCACAAAGAAACAACAACCAACTGAATTATAAATCCTATACTTAATTACTAAGGAAGTGCAACCGTGACACATACACTGTCGCCACATGAATTTGGTGAATAACAAGACACCAATTAAGCTGCTATACATTCATTTTCTTTTTCTTTTATAGGCAACTTGTTTTGAAGGTGATTTATTCTTTTTAATTCATGCAACAGAATTACCCAGGGCAGTGCATAGGGGTCTGTTAAATTATTATTCTTACACTGATTTATAACCTACTGACGATGACAGGTTACGTTAGGTGGATTTTGAAGACCGCAAACTTGACGAGCAATAATGAACCCACTTCCATGCGGTGCATCTCCTCCAGAGACTTTAGTGGGACATTTGAAACGGACCCCTTACCAAGAAATTCATACTAAGTGTCAGCGATTATCAAATAATGTAACTCCATTTGAAATGTTATTCCCCTTTGGATTCAAATTGAATGCATGTGACATCTCGGTACCCAAGACATTACACACTTAATCACATGAAATCCTTAGATCGGTAGTAGTTCATCGGGAGGAGATACTAGTTTTGGGATGTTCTTGACAAACTACCCAAATAATGGACCATACTGAGTGAAAGAGAGAGACTTCTATACAACCTGCTTTATATTTGTTGGCCTACATTACCCGAATAAAAAAAAAATCCTTTGTGTTTGAGAGGAAATAGCACCTATGTATACTTGAAGAGACTTCTAGACCTGGTTTGTGTCTACATCTAGCCTTTGTAACATCTTCATTATGGTGACATAACATGATCACATTCATAAATCCTGCATTGTGTTAATATCTGCTGATAAAACTATAAAATAATTAGGAAAATGCCAAATTAACCTATCCCTTAACCCGTGTTTCTAGTACTTATGTGCCTGTTATGTAATAGAATAATGTTTATGAATGTGATTATATTGTGCTATGTAGCCTTTATGCAAGGATACATAGAGGGGGTGTCATATAAGTGTGAACTAATACATTTCTTTAAATATCAGCTCGTGTTTGTACACTTGAGGAAGAGACTTGTTTAACTAATAGGTGAATATTTTGAATCCCTGGGACTAAACCTAAACACTACAGATCCTATCACTTGGCTCACAGAGCTTTCTCTGCTTTCAGTTTACACACTTTTCTGTCTTGCGACCAGATGCTGCTGGTTCAACGTCAACTCGCAGTTTTACTGCAAACTTAAAGATGCTGACGTGTCGATCTCTCTCAGTTCTTCGCAGCAAGCTGGAGCTGCTCCTGTTCTGGCAGTGAATGAGAGCTAGCATTAAAAACTCCTGCGTGTGGATTTTTAAGGGCTCACACTGTAGCTGTAGGTTTGCCTTTTTGTCAGACAACAAAAGTGGTGCCCTGTTTCAGTTGCGTTAAATCACAGACGCATGTTCTCACAGTAAGATGGTATTCACATAAAACACTTCCACTATAACAGGGTCTTTATTGCCAGCGAAAATAAGTTGTTTTTTGTGTTACAAGTGTATGAAATCCTGGACTGTAGTCACTGTAAATTGTGTGTGTGGGGGGAGAAGAAGCAAAGATGTACCACATACAGACATAGGGAGCCTGGCACTCTCTTTCCCAGCCCACCCCCACCCCCACCACCGGCACCAGGAAACCCTGGCTGGCAGCGTTTGATATCAGTCTACTGTGCCTCCTTCTGAATTTCCACTCATTATCATTTCAACGCCTCCATTAGGCAGGGAACGTGGGGGCGGGGGCAGAACTATCAGTTACATAGACGATGATGCAGTGCCGCTCCTGATGCCCGCCTCCACTGCTATCTTGTCCAGCTGATACGGCAGCCTGGAAGAGGGTGAGGTGGGAAGTCTAGGTTGGCTCAAAACTTCCCCAGCTACGTTTCCCTTGCTATAATCTAGATTCGCAGCCGACTAGGGCCCTGGCACAAGCATACATTTCCGTGATTACTTTAAAGCTGACTTATCCTGCCTTGCTGTTTGTAATTATTCACTGCAAGACTTAATGGATGTCTTTAATTAGTTTATATTTTAATTAACCACAGCAGCCAAATGTAATTTCTTCAGTTCTGGCTGACTGTGACTTCTACTGACGTCATGCTACATATTAGTCAGTTGTACTCGCTGTTTTAGCCAGGTAATGAGAAAAGGATGCCTTTTAATGGTGATGGCAGTGACCTGTCGCCCGAGGGCAGAAAGCTTACACAGATTGCGAAACTATTAACATGTCTTCATCTATCACTTTAATTTCCCAGATTTCTTCCTTTCCTTCCTGTAGTTTGTGTTGCTTGAGTATTGCGTTTGATTTTTTTATTTCCCCACTACACCTTTGTCAGTTTGTATATCTTTCCCAGTATACATTTAAAGTGAATGTGTTATTATTAGTAGTATTATAATTATTGTTTTTGTTATTCACAATATTTTATTTAAATGATAGGATCAGGTCTAAAGCGTCCAGTGTTGCCATCCACTCATTCCTTTAATACAGTAGAATAAGGAACAATGGTCTAGAATTGAACTACAATTCTGCATTTGAATGACAATTCAGTTTGTAGGATTTTGCAGAAAGTTTGCTCCTTATTCAGACAGACCTTCTCAAAATGCGCTGGTCTGCAAACCTTGGGAGTTTGTACTCTCCTGAAAGTCTTGGAAGAGTGATGCTACTATAAAAGACTTGTGTCCACAATGACCCCTCTTATAATAACAGTTTGTGATCCTCCCCAAACCTGAAAAAACAGAACAGGGGGTGTTTTTGCAGTCTTGCAGGTGTCAAGCCTGGCATACTGATGAACATGATGCAGAGAAGAAAACCAGTCAAAAAGGGTTAATTGTCAAATGCTGACAAATCAGACGATGAGAGAAAGTAATTTAAAAGACTGCATGTGTGCCTGTAAAACATGCCCAGTAGGACAATAGGCTATAGCAGTATATTGTTGTGGTTAGACCCCATTTGGAGTACAATGTGTAGACTTGAGTTTAAAAAATCCCCAAAGAAGAACACTGCAGGTTTGGAATTACTCCAAAACAAGAAAAAAAAAAATATTAATGTATTGTAGTCAACAGATAGTTTTGTGATTTGGAAGGGTTTGTTTCATTTGTAATAATGTTATTTATTTATCTTGGAGATTTGATTTCAATGTTCTAATCTGAACAATCCCTTTAAAGTCAGCACAGTAAACACAACTGAAGAACATCATATCATTGTTTTTGTGGTACATGTGGTCTTTACAGGTCCAGTTGTAGTTGGTGTTTTATCTGGGTCTTTTAAGCTCAGAGATACATAAAATTAACACAGAGAATCTGTCTATGCTAACAACTTGATTGTCATTTGGTGGAAGTATTTGAATTTCAAAGGAAAAACTATTACAATCAAATGTAATGTGTTCCTTTGGTTGTATTGCAGTTTTGGGATCTGGGATCCATTTTTTTTTAGGGCACCAGCATCTTCACTGGATCCAACAGCATCCTTTCCTGACATTCATAGTCTTAACTACAAGAGTTTGTTCTTCAAAGAAATCTTCCGTTTTGCTTTTTCAGGAATGACATCATTTGTCTCGCAGCAAATCAGATCTAATTTAGAATCCCTGTTTCTTGTTTCCTGATCCTAGCCATATTATACCTAGTGAATTATAATGCAAATCTATCGCTGACTTCAGTGCTTTACTCTCCACTTGAACCAAAAACACATACGGTTGCAGTAAAGATGTGACTGGAGGAAGTGGTAAAGGGAAGCAGATGTATAAACTTAAGGTTAGCCTATACGACGGTGCAGACATTTATCTTTTCGGATGTTTAAAATTGGTTTTATCGCTTCGAAAGGGAAGAAATGGCATTATCTGTCACACTGATAGGCCGGGGTTAAGAGAGGGCCATATGTGCACTGTGGCGAAGTGGCGGAGAGCAGCGAGGTTATCAGGAGTGTAGGGGGCGATGCAGGCGCTTAGTGAAGGATCTGTCTGGAAATGTTGTGCTCTTTGATCATTCGAGTGTGGCCAACATCCTGCTGCTTTTAATATAGAATGTGCAGTTTCTTTTTGGGGACATTTTTGACTGCCTCTTAGCAGTAGTGATGACCCAGATTTTCAATTGCTTTTGTAATGCATTAAAAAAGAAAACAATGAGGGTATTTATATGAGGGTATTGTTGTGTGTTATTGTATGTTCTCATGGGTGGCCTTTGTTTTTGTATTTATTTGGTGTTTTAAATATATATACCCTCCTGCAATTTCCACTTTAAAGAAAACAAACGTCAGGGCATGCTTGCACAAAAGGTGGATGATTTAGAAACTATCTAAATTCCTACATCATCTTAATTCTGTTTTCTGTCAACACTGGGTTAAGCAAACGTGTCTGTAGGTACAAGTTCTGTGGCTGTCACTCACTGTTAGCGTCAGACAAGTATAACCTAATAGTGGGATTGGGATAATATTATTTTTTAATTGGCTGCAGGTTTTTAGAGGTGAGGAACCAAAGGTTATTTTTCCAAAGCCACACTACCACCGGGTGTATGACTCTAATCTTCTTAATAATGCTTCTAGGGTCATGTTTATCCATAGTTTTTAATATTTCAAGATTGTGATGGAGAATACAGTGTCGGAAAGTTGCCAGTGGCTACACGAGAGTTGGCAAGCTGCCCTTCCCATCTGTTCCATTACAGGCCCTCAGACCGGCCTCTCTTGCATTCAGTGGAGGTGACAGTGATTGGGCATTGCAGCTGAGGAAGTGTGAAATTCCTCGTCTAAATAGTTTACAGCCTCAGGTATTTACCCACAATGCTAGTTTGTTAATGATGCTTTCCTTCTGGTTTGTCGTTTGATTTTATTCCTATAGGGTATTGAACAGATACTCAAAACAAATCTTTTGAAGGTCATCTAGGTGTCTTAGTGCAATCGGAACAAATATATCTTGCTTGCAAGTGATAAACAGTCGTCTGTAACTGTATTGTATACATGGCAATTCATAAATTAGTGATTCGTAGAGGGAAGACAGAACAAAAAACTCAGGTAATGAGTGCTCAGACTTTCTTACTACAAAACAAATGCGAATGAACATAATTTGTGTCCATTTAATGGTAGGTGTTAAACATCTCACCGGAGTGATAATTAATATAAAATTATGCTATGCAAAGTTTGATCTTAGGCACAAACATGACCTTTTTTGAGGTAATTTGGAGACCCACATAGGTGATGTTAGCTAGCCTTGTTTTTTTACCACCTGAGTTGCACTAGGGAGATGAAAACAAATCCACACAGCCCAGCTAGAAGGATAAGATAAATTACAGAACTACATTGCATCTACATTTGTCTTTGATCCTTTCTTTCCTTTTAGTCTTCTTCCCACACCGATTTATCTTAAAGTAACGGCAAGTGTTCCTTTAATCCACTTTCCTTTGGTTCCTCAGTGATGGCTTGCTAACTTGTTCCACATGCCACTGTCTCCCTGAGCAAAGTAGCAGCATCTTTGTTTGTGTCTGGAATCTGTCTTGACTTAGTTACTCCTTGTCCTCTGGTCTCAGCCTCTGTATTAAGTTTCAAGAAGAGACTGCCGTCAACAATATCAAACCCCCTTTAAAAATTAAGAGTTTCCAAGGACCTCGAACCGATCCCCCAGAAGTACCCTTTAGTCAAGACTGAAGAAGTTTATTTTTTTATTAATCTTTCCCATCAGGCCTAGCTGTTGGTCACTGGGCACAGTCAATACTACAATCACTTTGGCCATTCTGCAGCCCTGGGTGGGCAACACTATTCCTCTGACTTACTGTAAAGTTAGACCTGAAGTACTGGATCCAACTGACCCCTTTAACTGCCTTTTCCCCTTTTTTAACTCCAATCTTCATTGACTAAATATGCACCATAAAGCACAAAATCCTGTGACTGCTTTTGCCTGCTAAGTAAGCCTTTTGTACTCAGTATACATAACATAGGTTAGCTCAAGGCCCTACGTGTAATTCTGTTCATATGCAGTAGCTTAAGAATTTCCAGAAGAACAGGAGAAGACTATCAGCCAGATTTTAGCAGCTATGAGAACCGCAAAGAGCACATCAGTTGCCCTAGTGTAAAATTACATGTACTTATGCAAGGATTTATCAGGTTACTCATACACTTATGAATTACTAACCCCTTGGACTGTTTTTCCCACCTCACACAGAGACGCATATTACTGTGGGCAAAGGAACAATTCCAGACCCAATGGGTTCATACCTGAATAAAGGGGAGAATATTCCAAAAGACAGGCCTCACCATCTACAATATAGCCCCATGAACAGCTTTGGCTCTAGTGATGGATTAGTCTTTTTAATCTGGACAGGAAATAAAAGCAATTGCTTTTCTCTAAATTTCTAAGTTTCTTATGCACTACCATGATGTCCTCCAACACTTTTGGCGGGCAGATGTCTTTACCTCTTGTTCTGTGTAAGAGGCAGTTGTCCAAATGGTACCATATCTAAAGATGGAAGCTTAGGGTTTTATTCAGAACATTAGCAATACAGTCTAATACAGTTCTAAATAATAAATATCTCAATATTAACAAACAAACAACTAACAAATATTAACAAACAAAGCCAGAAGCACAAAAAACAAACTAACAAGAAACAAACCAAAAAACATGATAAGGTTATTCCTGGCCATCGACTTTAATCACTGTATACGGATACAATACAAGCAACTGTGTTTAGTGGCTATAGCAACAATGACAGAATGGAAAACTGAAATTAAAGCTGAGCATCTGTTAAATAAGGAATCGAAACTGTTGCGTCTGCTTTTCTCTCTGAAGACTGAGCTGAAATGAAACCCCTCAAATCAATAATATCACAGAAATCGGCGCATGCTACTATGAATAGGGTTGGATTACTATACGGTGATGCTTTGCTGAAATTGTTTATGGGAAACGATTCACAATTGTTTTTGCTTGTCTAATGAAATCTGATTTAGTCAGAAACACATGTAATTAACCACATGATATGTTTTTTTTTTTTGGTCATGGAAACTGGTATTACTTGGTGAAATTCACAGCAGCTGTTTAGGAGGCCTTTTTGTGCTGCCTGACAGAAATGTCATAGCTTGCTACAGCTGAATACATATGTATTTCTACATGTTACTGTTGGGGGTTATATTAATTCAGTGGAGAAGGCTAAACCTCCTTTATAAATAGATAAATATGCAATAAGTTCAATAGTCTGAAAAATAAATATGTCCCCAAGAGTCTCTCTGATTATTGGACTTTGGAAGTATACTGGCCAATCTATGCAGGAAAAAGAAGTGGAAAGCAGACTTTAAGGTTGTCATTAACATCTTTGAACCACAACTATGTATAAGGACCTGCAGTGTGGATCTCACCCATGGGTGATGTCCAGAAAGGAAAACACAAACAAAAAAACATTAATCTATTTTGTGATACCTTGTTGGGCGAGATCCACAGAGACGTTTGTGAGCCAGTGTCTTTTTGTATTGTATTGTGACAGTTGTCATCTTTCTAACTATGCAAATTATTCTATTTATATTACAAGCTCTGTGTGAGTTTTACACATTTATTACTATACAATTGAAATTACATTAAATCAATTTAAAAAATGAAAACCGATCATTGTTTCTTCAAAGTGTATTCTTATCCAATTTCTTCTTTGAATGTACAGTACAGTTCTTTAGTTTGTAATTGGATGCATTTGATGTGTTTTTGTGTATTTATATATAACTATTCTACTTGTGCTTTTGCTAGGTCCTCTCAGAATGTCTTGTTAAGTGCCTTCAGACAATAGTCATCTTGAGGTGTTATGCAAAATAATATATTGATAGATAATCGGATTTCAATATTATAGTGGACTTAATGGTCATGAATGAATCTGGTCTCCATGGCATTGTGAGTCTGGCTCCACCTATCAAGGTGATATGATTTAGTCTGGGCTGCTTTGCATTCAAGTTGTAAGGAGATTAATATGAATTTGTATCATTAACTAGATATATTAATATCCTGGAACAACCATAACTTGAGGCTGTGACATTTTATAGCCATCCAGTCTTGTGAGATTAACCAATAGTGACCATAGTATAGAGACTGTTCAATTATAACATCTACTGTTTTGCAAGGACAGCCAGGAGGACATGGCACATAGACAAAAATACTGTTGCTGAAAGTAATAACAGTAGTAGGTCCTTAATGGGAGCTGTCACGCTGAAGATAAATTATTAAGCGAGATGTACGTTTCCTTCAAATAGTATGGGAAAGAAATACCTTTTTTTTTAAATAAATAAATATATTTTTTCTTTTTCTTTCCCCCAGCAGCTTCTGAGACAGTGCCTTATAATTATTCAATTGTGGCAACACCAACAAAATCTACAACTTTCTTGATAACAAGGATGATGAGGATTTTAGCTAAATAGCCCACATTATAAGTAATCTATGGGTATGCCACGCTGATTTTTTGGAGTTCTTTCTATAAGAATTCATGTAACGATTTGCAATTGTATGTTTGGTTTACAAGTTATATCCTAGGGGAGGAAAGGCTTGTTTAAGCAGGGTGTCCTTGAACTTAATGCCTGGTATGTTACCAGCTGATTATAGTGGACCATAGGCTCCAGGTGTATTATTACACCCCCTGTCATAGACCATGGGAAAATGTCTTTGTACTGGCAGAGAGCTTGAACAAGGACTGGGGAGGTCCTTAATGGATCTGAATTAGTGTAAATATATATATATATTTTTTTAAATGAAGTGCTCCTTTGTAATAGCTTGTCAGTTTCTTCTTGTCTGCAGAGGATCATTCATTGACATCTTAATTTTACAATGCTGAAAGATCCCGTTAAATGTTGTTCTAATGTTTAAATCAGGGTGGTCCCCTTCCCCGTCACTGTTTAAAAGTCTTGCCTTAATGTGTTTTTGTTGTAGACCTGGGGAACTCAAAATAGGATTTGTGAGTTTGAAACTCTAGCATCGGCATTTCATTATAAATTAATTATTTATACAGAGAATCAACCAATTGAGGCAAAGGCGTCATTTACAAGGGGGCTCCCGTTGTACATTCACAGACAGTCACATATTGAAGCTGCTCAGCAAATATCTGTGAGATTCAGTTTTAGACAGCAACACCCAGAAAAGGTTATGTCAATGGGGACTGAAACTGACACACTGACAGGATATTTTAACCAGATCACTAATGCAACCCTTACATCCAGAGAGAGTTATATTACATAATTTCACTTTTAGGTCATGGGAAATTATGCAGAAATTATAAAGGACATTTCCCTAATTTGTGTTCTTGCTACAGTCATTATTTTGACAATTATGTGCAAAGGAGAAGTAGGAGTGAAGTGCTGGCAGAGGTTAAGTAATTTCTTAGAACAGCAATATTTTTATCTGAAGTTCTTTTGAGTATTCTGAGATACCATTGCATTTATTTTCAAATAAATGCTCATCTGGAGTGCATCAAGGCTCATTTTTAGGTCCCTTCCTTTTCCTTCTATAGATCAATGGGAGGTAGCGAGGCACAGCAGGAAAGCAATAAAAAAGACATGCACAAGTTTTTTAATTAATGAATATTACAAAATCATTATCACTTTCGAGATGTAAGGTTGCATTCTTGCAGGAAATGTCCTTTTAGCCACAGTCTATGTGATAGTCTCCTCATATAGATTTTAAAAAAAAGTTGTCCAGATGTGAGCAACAAAACAACAACAACAACAACAAAACAACCAAAATACAGACACAATACCTAAACTAGTTCAGAAATAAATGTTTCATGCTAAACTGTTTTTTGAAATCGCACTTGAAATATAAGATACGTATGAATAATTATTTGGAACAGTCAACATTAAAACTCCAAAATGTAGAGAATTATTAGCTGTTCCCAGTTTCAGGTTTGACTTTTTTATGCACTATTAAATGTTCTTTGTAAATTGATAAACATCATGTTTTTGTTTGGTTTTTAAGCTGTAATTTCTAAATATAGCATGTAGAAATTCTAGGGGTAAATCTGTGTTTTCAAACAATTCCAAGGATCAAAAAGGATAACCTAGGGAACCTTTATTTCTTTGATGCTAATCAGAAAACTCAAACATGCTCAAAGGTTTGCAGACAACAGCTGTGTGGCCTGCCACGACAGCTAGAGCCGTCACAAGAATGAGAACTATTGAGAAGTGACGTTTGAAGCCTTGAGTTTATTACAGTGGGGGCTCGACCTCACGGTAACCTTACAAAGATTTAGGGTAGTCCTGACTTCTGGTTTCCCAATTCCCTCGTTAGACCTCAGTGTAATCTCAACAAAGTGGAATTTGTTTAAAATCTATGGAGGAAAAGAGAGTGGGGGGGAATGGAAGAGCGATATAAACAATAAAATATGGCAGAGCACTTATAGGATAGGTGTTGGGTATTTTAAAAGCATCAATAAGAAATTAGTAAGTTGCTTTCCTGCTTTTGTTCTTGGGTAATTCTAAGTGTGATCTGCTTAGCTGTAATTTATTGTTCTGTTCCAGTAGGACTTTCTCCCTAATTCAATTTCTTTCCCTTGCTCAGAGCTGTGATTAAATGATGGACTGTACTCAAGATACTGCCAGTGACCACGTACTGCATTCCTGAAGCTGTTTGTGACATCTTCCTCTATAAATTGGCATAAATCGGCCATTATGCCGATTTAGAAAAAAGATATAGCTAAACCGTTAATGAAAAAAATATGTACTCTAAATGTTTTGGAAGCCAACATATAGCATCTAAGACAGATACACATATCTAAAGTAAATGGGTTTCAATACAATAACATTGTTTCAACCCAATAATGGATCGATATGGAAACGGAGATATACGATATAGGCTAATTCACTAAAACAAACTTAAAACTGATCAAAAAGATTTAGAATGGATCGTTACACTGAAGATAGATGCCTGCATTTATAATGGTGAGGTAAATTTTAGCTGTGCTGCATAAACACATTTAGCAAAACGAGTATTTTCTTTTTCAGCGCGCATCTGGGAAGTGTTATTTATTGCACGGGTAATTAAATTCTTGTATATTTTTTATGTTACATTTTATAAACATAAAGCTTTACTTTACTATAGTGAGGTCAAATTGCCTTTTAGAGGATTCATTAACAGAAATGCCCTATTTTATGATGAACAGAATATTTTAGTTTTTGTTTTTTTAAACCCTTGTCTTTTTTTTTTTTTTAGAAAGTTTAAAAATTCCTTACTAACTATTTTAGTTCTTTATGAATGAGTAGGATAATATAACCCAGAGAACAAGTTAAAACAGCCGCATCTCCTAATACTTTAAGGCCAAGAGAAGTGGTAACAACAAAATTAGGTTGAAGTAAATTGCCATGGCTTCCAGCTATATTGTTTCCTTTGATGTGAGAGATAAAAAGACTTCTTATCATGGGTTTGGAAACAGACAAGCCATAGCAGGTTGCTTTTTATTTGACATCTTTTTTTGTGAAATAATGCCAAGCGGGCAATTTTTTATTGTGTTATACAGAATTGTCAGATGATACTTCTCAATGAAATTCGGAACTCCCCTCCACACCATACATCTTCGCTCTGCCTTAAGACATCATTGTTTTAATTTTTCTTCCTTTTCTCTCCCCTTGTAAGGCTGAACACACACAAGCCCACTTCATCCCCAAACATGAAACAGATGTTCATTGTCAGAGCTGCTAAGAACTACCACTTTTTTTATTATTATATAGTTTTTTATTTGAAAGTCTGTCTGGAGTTCTAATTCTTGGTTCATTCTTACGTTAAGGAGGAATATGCAAACTGCCAAACAAATACGGTAAACCCACAGGGAGGTTTATTAACCGAGTATTCAGACCGCATCCACAGTTTGGTGAGGAGACTGTAAACCTTGCTGTCTAGTTAAAGGTCTCATGTACCATCAAAATAAAGTGGCCCCAGAGCTAGTTAAATTGCGCACAGCTTGGTAGCTTAGGACGTAGTCTCCCTCACACGAGTTAAGGTCTTTCAATTATGTGAATTTGATATTTATTAGAGCTATATAAATAGGGATCAGATTATCTCAGCTCACATTGGCTATGTGTACATGCAGAGAATTTTGTCAATCCGAATGAATTCGTTCTGATTGAAGATTCTGAATGAACTGGTTATATGAACACAAACATATGGCAATCTGTTGCAGGTATTTGTTTATATGTATAAGGGATGTCATCGGAATACATTTTTGCACATGCGTAGAGCACCCTTTAGCGTCAAGGTTAGTATGACAACAAAAGGCTCATGCCATTCTTGCCAATGGTAGCGGTGACATGTATCACGTGCTGTGCACAATACTTGTATTTCTAATTTCTTACATATTAATATTCTACACCACCCCTTTCAATCATATAAAAATTTCACTGAGAACGAGCTCAATTTGATTAGTCTGTTCCGATTGAGGTGTTTATATGAGGGTATCGTGTTCCGATTTAATCTAGATTTGTTGTTAATAAATTAGATTATTAACTGAATATTAGGCTCCATGTAAACATAGCCAATGACAGCAAAGTCCATGGAGAGAAAGTCCTCTTATGTAAAGTGAGGTGGTGACTGGAAAAAATTTAAATCATTGCCATACTCCCTAATGCAAAGTCATATTTTTTTTATTTGAAGTAATAATAACAATAGCAATAATATTTGCCAAGCAACATTGTTGGGAAACCGAGTAAATGAAAACAATACTTTTGAGTTTGTACTTTAATGTGAATCTTGGACAATGAGAAGTATAATTATTGAATAACAATAGGACAAAAATGTTCTGCACACAGCCTAAAACATCCAAAATATTATGTTTCTGATTAATTCCTGATCTGTTATCATAGGAGTCTGAATAAGCATGTTAATAATCATGGAGTTGTCTTTGTCTCAGATGGATTTTGCTATATTGCATTATATTTCTGCTTCCCGGCAAGAAAAACTGTGGAAAAATCTTGTTTTGTCCTAGATTCATCCAATAGGGATTTATTCAGAAGGGTGCTTTTGTAAACTCAATCTGATTCTCTAAAACAGCATCTGAGAGCTTTCTCCATAGTGCTGCGGGGCCAGGATTCTTTTTCCTTAAATATCAGACAATTTTATGTTTTCATCTATGGTTTATTGTAGTTATTAGACAGATATACTGATCATTACACAGAAACGGAGGGGTTAAATAACTTGTTTATAAAGATTTATCACAATGAATCAGCAGACTGCAGGAACTGCCTTCATATAAGTAGTGTCAATCTGGTTAAGTAGCATTTACAATATTTATTTGCTTATGTATTTATTAATACATATAAAACACATGTAGTTTATAATCTAGAAGATTGGAATAATTGTGTAGCTAAGATTCTATCTCTATAGCCTCATCCACCACAGCAAAATGTTTCATTGTTCAATTGAATAATCTGAGCTCTGAAGTTTTAGTGTCTACAGTGTTCTTGGAGAGCTTTTTAATGGAATAGTTTGAACATAAACCACACTTCCACTAACTAACTTCTGGTCTATTAACTAACTTCTCCCATAGCAGCTATGAAAGTGTTTCACAGAACACAAACATTTTTCGTATTTGAATAAGCATAATGTAAAGCTGAAAATACTGACTTCACAGTGGCATTAAATGAAATGAAAGTTACTTAGACAACTTTGTTTCTTTTAGCTTAAGTGAATCGTATATCTTATTGTGGTCCTCGGGCCTCTTTGAAGAGTAATATGTTTAATTAAGTTGTAGTGAAAGTAAGGGGCTTTGAGGGTGATCACTTGAAACTGATATTGTTTTCATAGTGTGGTTGGCTCTCACCCTTGCTGTGGGTTAGTGTAAGGTTCATGTAATAAGATTATGAGGTGAAAAGGGTGTTTCGATTTGTGTGTGTGTGTGTGTGTGAATGTGTGAACCACATTCTCCCAAATTCACAGTGAGGTTATGAATACTCAGACAGGCCTTGACATAATAGGTTTATAGATAGATGTTCACTTCTGCCTGATTTGGTTGAAAATACCTCATATTCTCTGGCATTGTCATTTATTTCAGATTTGATGTACTATAATTGTATGTTTCCTTTTGTTGTATAAACTTTCTGGGTGAATCTACATTTCCCAATACTAAATGTCATTGGTAATGTGTGGTGCCGGCCTGGAAACTACTACTACATGGAAACTACTTCTATATTTTGAGATGAAGCAGATAATGGTATGGTAAATTGATGCTTTGAAATATGCACCGACACAGAAGGATCATCACCGCTCTATGTAAGATTAATTACTTTGCATAATAGTGTATATTGTTATATGATCATGTTTATAGTTATATTCAACGGTTTGTATTATATCTAGTCATAGTGTGCTCCATCATGCATGGGAATTGGACAGAACTCATTAGACAAAGATTATACAATCTCTCTAGTGAACTGCTAGTCTTTTTTTCACTTCTCATAGAAATATATGATGCTGATTACTTGTATATAAACAGAAAAATATTGGACGTTCCTATTCATCCATCAAAGTTTAATCTGACGTTTCATGTATGTTTGATTTGATTCCTAGAACCAGACAAGCTAAAATCAAGATTGGCAAACTACCTTCTTTGGTTACTCACAAAACGTTTGTGTACATCTGCTGTTTTTCTGAAGGTTTTAATACATTTCGAGCTGCGCAAATCACTTCAGGGACACTGGTCTCCCAAATTCAAGGCATCGACCACATCAAACCAGAGGAACTTTTCCAGATCTGCAGGGACACATGGACCCTGGGACACAAATGGAAATTGGGCTTCAAGGCATTCAAGACTGAAAACGGGAGAAACTTCTTCACACAGAGAGTCGTTACAATCTGGAAGAAACTCCCCAGTGATGTGGCTGAAGCTGAAAACTTGGGAACATTTCAAAATAGACAGGATAGTATCCTTGGATCACTTAGTTATTAATGGACACCAAATGAGCACGATGGGTCAAATGGCCTCCTCTCGTTTGTAAACTTTCTAATGTTCTAAATAAAGAAGCACACCTCTGGTAGTCAGATTAATCAAATGATCCCCATGAGCATTTTGGTGTCAGTGGCTCCAACCCTCAACTCTGCTTATAATTGAGATGTGCATCTGTCATCTCTGCTGCTTGAGGGTATACAAATCTAGATCAGGGTTATCAGCTGCTCTTATTAGTTGGCTGATGTAATGCATCATATATTTGACACATTGACAATAGAGGTTGATTTGTTCATTTGGATTTCAAGGCCACTGGTATTTGAATATTAATAGTAATGGCGATTCCTCACCTCAAATCGCGTCTTTCATTGCTGTGGTGGGCAGTAGGTACGTTGTTTTTTGCTTATTGCTGGTTTGTTTTGGTAAGAATGTCGTTGACCTCTTTCTTTATTACATGCAAAACATATTTTTCAGTTAATTTTTATTATTTATCTTGGTACAGAACAAGGCTAATTGATAACATGGACACAGATATGATATATATGAACGCACACAAATGTCTCACTGAAAGAGGGTTCTGTCATTTATGTATTTCCTCCTATAATACTGCTTCGTGATTGGATGACATTTTTATTGATGGGTGCTACCACCAATCACATGTTTGATTGCAAATGTTGATTTTAGGGTATTATGTTCAGTAATGTAGTTTACATTTTCTACTCAAATGATGTTTGGTGGTCAAATTAGAGTACTGCTCTTGCAAACATGGCTTTTGAAAGCAAAGCTACGATTAGCAGCTTTGTGCCCATTTGTGCAGAATTCAGTGCATTTAAGTTTAAATTGAACAATTAACAGAATAATCAATCAATAATACTGATATGGAGATTTGCAGCATGCCAAAAGTACTTTTTAAACAGCCTATTCTATCATTCAAGCATGAGATTACATGAAGTACATAATAAAGTGCACTGGTGATTGTTTTGCTTGATTAATCACAAGTTTAATTATTTTAACAAGCACCATCAGAGTTGCACAGTGTGATTAAGGCAAATTAACTATGCTTTGTAAAAAGTCAAATTTTTTTTCTCCTTTTGGATTTAAAACATGGATTTAACAACCGTGTCTGTCAAACAAATATGGACAATAAAAGCAATTACTTATAGGAAGTCATTAAGGTTTTTGACGTGTATAAGTAACTGCAGTCTGTATCACCGTGGCAATGACGAACATATTTGTCTCTTTAAATTAAAGAGCTCTTTATGGTTTGTTTCTTTTCTCTATCTTTTTTTTCGTTATTATTTATATAATGATGTAAAACTCCTGGCTTGTATCCCAGTTTTATCAGCATATTCTGAACCCTGTTTTCTGTCAACTGATTTGTGACAATGGAGTCCGTGTGGCATCGTGGGTCAGAGCCGATGGTGGTTCCACGATACACCCAGCAACGTCATGGATTGTGTTTCACAATTTCCCCTCCAGAGGGAGATGGCATCAGCAGAACAAATCTCGTATGTGGGGTTGATTGATTATGGTAATACAAGCTTCTAATGCTTTCCAGACTAGCCACTTAAAGGAACAATGCTGGCTCTGTATCCTACAAGAGTGTCACTATCGTTCATTACTAAGCTTGTGGCCTTTTAAATCACCCAAGGCATGTGTCCCTTTCACATCCCGTAGCTGTTCCAATTTTTGGGTTGTGCTTTTCCCACTTAACTTTCAGTGCATCAACTTGGGAATGGCAGGACATTACCTGTTCACCCCTTTTCTAGGTTTGCTCCAAAGGAAAGACCTGAAGATATGCTATTGTTGGAAAAAGAGAAATTGCGTGTAACTAACAGCTCGAAATGAAAACATTTTACTTGATCAGAAAGACATAATGTATGTGTCTTGAAACTTTGGTGCAATATTGCAGTGGACATCAATAGGGCCAACAATCTGATCTGAAATTATAGCATACAATATGATATACAGATGGCATTGCTTTTACATGTATCTAAACTAACAACAGTTAATTAGAAAAGACAAATACAAAAATAAGTTCCTACCTATATCATTTTATAACCTGTTTAAGTGAAAGTGTTTAATTGGAATCAATCAACATCCTATCAATTACTAAATGTATTTGTAACTTTGGTCTTAATATGAAGAATAATATTAGTAATTGCCTTATCGAATTAATATCAACCTCATTTCATTATTTTTGTAAAATATTATTTTCATGTAAAGTGGTCACCAGGACAGACTCCCCTGATATCGATGAAGGGAAGTGAAACCCTGGTGTGAAGAAATTAGACCGGAGAACAGGCTCTTTGATTGTTAAAAGTGAGACTAGAAAAAATTACTAATAATAGAAAACCAATTTAATCTTGGATTGAATACCTGGAGTACATTCGGTGATGGAAGGACTAGTATTCTGCGCAACTGTTGAGCACCTTTTGCTAAAAGACCTGTGTCTGGTTTCCTAAAACTATAATACAGTAGTCTTAACCATTAGACTAGTCTTAATTTGACAGTTAAATTAGTCTAATGCACGTTAGATAGTTGCATCAAAATTAGCCTCCTCACCCCCAGGCTAACTTAGATTTCTTAAATGGAATGTCTTCTGTGAACTGGGAGCTGTTTTTTTTATTTTTTTTTATTGCATTACATGATTGACTAAGTAAGACCAATCTGAGGATATTTAGTAATATTTAATCTGTTTATGCAACCAGCCCCTGTATGTACTGCTTGTCAAGTTCATCAGTGGCACAAATAGCAGGAGTCGTTACAATATATTGATTGGAGTTGATCTGCTACAGGACTTCGGCAGAAAAAAATCACAGCCAAGTATTGACTGATCCTAGTGGGAGGCTGGCAGTGGTTTTAAGTCAAGAATTAAAGCTGTATTTTCATACAGTGCAGTTTGAATGTATTGTCAAACAGCCCCATTCTTGCGGAGGGGGGAATCTTACGTGTTTTGCTTGCACTTTCTTAAATGCAACTTGAAAGTAAATTCCACTTGATAATGTAAAACCTGTAATCTGTCTTTGATCCTCAGAGGCAGGTTTTGTGATTTATAGACCCTCTTCATGACCACAACCAGTGGAACAAATATTCTGTGGAAATGAATGTAATACCTTTGCTGCTGGTTGGAGTGAGCAGCATTATTCCTGTATGTGACTTCCAGATGTTATCTGGAAATACAAAGGACTTATTAGGCCACTAATAATAGAGGCTTGACAATTTCAAATAATTTATGTTGGGTTTTTTTACACCTAGAATAGCTTAGTTTAGCTCCACTAACATGCTTTCCTATCAGCGCAGTGCTTCCAACACCTTCACATTTCTGTTTGCTGCTGTTTGTGGTTTATACATGTAGGAGGAGTTATCTAAGGAGTTATCTCGTTCTCCATCTGTTTCCTTACGCACAAAAAGGGTAAAGGTCCTTTTAAGCATTACATAATTACCATTAATATATTTTTGTTGAAGTTAGGATTATTACATCCTCCTTTTAACGTCACTTTTCAAGACTTTCCTGTAAACCGCACTTATATTTTACAAACATCTTTAGATTTATGTAGGTTTTTAAGTTTTTGCTGGTGTAAATTATGCAATCGCTGTGCTAATGTTTCACAATGTCTCACAACTAATGGTGAAGTGAAGCTTGTGATCTCATTATCCCGTGTTTCAAATATGAGCTTAGTTAGGGCTTCTATAAAACAAATGTGCCCGTGGCTGTAATTACCACATTAATATCTACTCTGTTTTGCGTATTAAGGTACGTATATCACAGGGTGTACTAAGTGAAGTCACATCCCTTTAATGTGACATTTGTTGTACCTTTGTACTTGCCAAAATACTTCTTTAGCTTTTCCCCCCCTTCCGCAAGTAAGAAAGTGTATTAGGAGCTTAATGATTTTTTTTGAAATTACAGTGGGGGAAAAAAGTATTTGATCCCCTGCTGATTTTGTACGTTTGCCCACTGACAAAGAAATGATCAGTCTATAATTTTAATGGTAGGTGTATTTTAACAGTGAGAGACAGAATAACAACAAAAAAATCCAGAAAAATGCATTTCAAAAAACTTATACATTGATTTGCATGTTAATGAGGGAAATAAGTATTTGACCCCTTCGACTTAGTACTTGGTGGCAAAACCCTTGTTGGCAATCACAGAGGTCAGACGTTTCTTGTAGTTGGCCACCAGGTTTGCACACATCTCAGGAGGGATTTTGTCCCACTCCTCTTTGCAGATCCTCTCCAAGTCATTAAGGTTTTGAGGCTGACGTTTGGCAACTCGAACCTTCAGCTCCCTCCACAGATTTTCTATGGGATTAAGGTCTGGAGACTGGCTAGGCCACTCCAGGACCTTAATGTGCTTCTTCTTGAGCCACTCCTTTGTTGCCTTGGCTGTGTGTTTTGGGTCATTGTCATGCTGGAATACCCATCCACGACCCATTTTCAATGCCCTGGCTGAGGGAAGTAGGTTCTCACCCAAGATTTGACGGTACATGGCCCCGTCCATCGTCCCTTTGATGCGGTGCAGTTGTCCTGTCCCCTTAGCAGAAAAACACCCCCAAAGCATAATGTTTCCACCTCCATGTTTGACGGTGGGGATGGTGTTCTTGGGGTCATTCCTCCTCCTCCAAACACGGCGAGTTGAGTTGATGCCAAAGAGCTCGATTTTGGTCTCATCTGACCACAACACTTTCACCCAGTTCTCCTCTGAATCATTCAGATGTTCATTGGCAAACTTCAGACGGGCCTGTACATGTGCTTTCTTGAGCAGGGGGACCTTGCGGTTGCTGCAGGATTTCAGTCCTTCACGGCGTAGTGTGTTACCAATTGTTTTCTTGGTGACTATGGTCCCAGCTGCCTTGAGATCATTAACAAGATCCTCCCGTGTAGTTCTGGGCTGATTCCTCACCGTTCTCATGATCATTGAAACTCCACAAGGTGAGATCTTGCATGGAGCCCCAGACCGAGGGAGACTGACAGTTATTTTGTGTTTCTTCCATTTGCGAATAATCGCACAAACTGTTGTTACCTTCTCACCAAGCTGCTTGGCAATGGTCTTGTAGCCCATTCCAGCCTTGTGTAGGTCTACAATCTTGTCCCTGACATCCTTGGACAGCTCTTTGGTCTTGGCCATGGTGGAGAGTTTGGAATCTGATTGATTGATTGCTTCTGTGGACAGGTGTCTTTTATACAGGTAACGAGCTGAGATTAGGAGCACTCCCTTTAAGAGAGTGCTCCTAATCTCAGCTCGTTACCTGTATAAAAGACACCTGGGAGCCAGAAATCTTGCTGATTGATATGGGATCAAATACTTATTTCCCTCATTAACATGCAAATCAATGTATAACTTTTTTGAAATGCGTTTTTCTGGATTTTTTTGTTGTTATTCTGTCTCTCACTGTTAAAATACACCTACCATTAAAATTATAGACTGATCATTTCTTTGTCAGTGGGCAAACGTACAAAATCAGCAGGGGATCAAATACTTTTTTCCCTCACTGTAGATTTCCTTGAAAAGCTGACAACTCTTCATGAAGTCTTCACATTTAAAACATTTGCTACAGAGCCAATCTTCACATTTCTAGTCAATGCAGTGAAACCATTTTTTTTAAAATAACAATTACTGTTTTCTTCACAGTAAAAGCTTTTAACATGTGTTGAAAGAACAGTCCCCATCAGTGTATACCCATGTGTTGGCATGGGCTATTGTTTGTTAGCAACAAAAGGTCAAAAATAATGTCTAATGAACTTAGACTTTGGACACTGCACACTTTTTTTCCCTCTTTTATACAGTTGTGATTCAGAAGATTTCTTTAAAACCTAAATAATACTTACAGACAAATACATATCTGTCAATTATACAAGTATGAATTTGTATGCTTAGAAAGGTAGGCTATATGATTGTGAATATTGTGCAGAATATTGATTGGGTTAAAGGCACTTTCCTTCCTTCCTTTATACTGTCCAATTGTGACACAGCAGGTTATCAAATAAAATTAAAAATATTAATATACACCGATCAGCCATAACATTATGACCACCTGCCTAATATTGTGTAGGTCCCCCTTTTGCCACCAAAACAGCCCTTCAAGGCATGGACTCCACTAGACCTCTGAAGGTGTGCTGTGGTATCTGGCACCAAGACGTTAGCAGCAGATCCTTTAAGTCCTGTAAGTTGCGAGGTGGGGCCTCCATGGATCGGACTTGTTTGTCCAGCACATCCCACAGATGCTCGATTGGATTGAGATCTGGTGAATTTGGAGGCCAAGTCAACACCTTGAACTCGTGATTCATCAGACCAGGCCACCTTCTTCCATTGCCCCATGGTGCTTTCGGCAGTGGACAGGGGTCAGCATGTGCACCCTGACTGGTCTGTGGCTACGCAGCCCCATACGCAACAAACTGTGATGCACTGTGTGTTCTGACACCTTTCTATCAGAACCAGCATGAACTTTTTCAGCAATTTGAGCTACAGTAGCTCGTCTGTTGGATCGGACCAGATGGGCCAGCCTTCGCTCCCCACGTGCATCAATGAGCCTTGGCCGCCCATGACCCTGTCACCGGTTCACCGCTTTTCCTTCCTTGGACCACTTTTGATAGGTACTGACCACGGCAGACCAGGAACACCCCACAAGAGCTGCAGTTTTGGAGATGCTCTGACCCAATCGTCTAGCCATCACAATTTGGCCCTTGTCAAAGTCACTCAGATCCTTACGCTTGCCCATTTTTCCTGCTTCTAACACATCAACTTTGAGGACAAAATGTTCACTTGCTGCCTAATATATCCCACCCACTGACAGGTGCCATGATAACGAGATTATCAGTGTTATTCACTTCACCTGTCAGTGGTCATAATGTTATGGCTGATCAGTGTAAATTCAACAATCTCTGATGTTAAGCTGTATTTTTATGTTTTATTCTCTCTAACATTGCTCAGGTTGCTGTACCAGAACAGTGTTCATATTTAGATGGGTCACCCAATCCAAAACCTCATTCTGCATTAATCTAAAAGAGTTTTAAAGTCTCCAGAAGCCAGTCAGGTGTATGACTCAGTTGGAAGGTGTTAGTCAGAATCAAGAACATATGACTTCACTAACACATGTATGTTTGTATATATTTAAATTGAGTGAATTTAGTTTCTCTGTTCATTTCAATGTACATTCAGACTTTCCTTCTTCGATCCACCAACCCCCCCCCACCAAAAAAAAAAAAAAAAAAACAGACAGCAAAGAGTATGTTTTTAAATTGTGGCAAGAACAAAATTGAATATATCCCTTTTATCCTGAAGACTATTATTAGTATTTTTGGAGAGTAAGTATTGACAAATTCTGCATTGGCATTTACCTCACTTAGCGGTCCTTCTGAGGGTTCCCTTTGTGTACAGCATTTTCCATGTGATTCATGATGATTGTTTGGGTGTAAGTCTGAGGAAAGACTGTTTAGCCTTGTCTGGTGTGTGGGTTGTATGAAGAGAGAGTGGTTGAATTGTACTTTCTAAAATGTGGAGCTAAGCAGGGAATACAGCTAGATGCTTGCTCACATACACACACACACACACACACGCAGACACACACACAAAAATACATAAAAATACATCCAATTCAACCTTTCTACGCATGCAAAAGTAAGGATAATTTGAAAATGATGTATGTTGAGAATACAAATGGAAATGATTCAGTCTCCAAACGTTTGAACAAGTAAAACACATTGCTCAGCAGCTGCCTGCTAAAGCATTATCATATGTGCTTATTGCTGTTCAGTATCACCAACTGCTTAAACATTTGGCATTGTTCCTTCAACAGTAGAGGGTAAGAAAGGGGTGATTAGATGAAAATTAGGCTGATATAATTGACGTTATTTATTTTGTTTCCCCTTTAAAGAAATGTGCACGTTGGTCTCTGCCCTTGGTAGACTTTAAACTTGAGTTTAAGCAGTCTTAACCAGGCAGGAGTGCAACTGTCATGAGTGAAAGGTCATTAGGAAATATGCAATTAGGAGCGCATGCATTGGCAGCATCGAGTCTTAATCACCTTCATTTCCCCCCCCATTGCTGATTGCATAATGTGTGCTTAGACAGTGGTTTCTGCGGTTAATCACCATGTGACGTGAATCAGGAACCTCACACAATACACTGCAAGGTTACTTGTTCTACTTTCCAAGTAATAAAATGGATCCAGGTGTCAATGTAGGAACAATGGCTTGAAAGTCAAATGGCTACCAGTGAAATGCGTAGTGCTAAACCCATATTAGTAGTTGCAGATCCGTTTCTCCTTTCTTTGTCAGAATCTGTGATGTTAACAGGTTGATCAGTGTGGAAATCTGCCTGTCTTGAGGTCAATCAAGGGTGATGCTGCTGACTAACAACAGTGTAATGTCTAGTATCCCTTCTGTCCTGTTCTGCGTTGTCGAATTGAGCACAATTTTAAACATCACTAGCAAGAGCTGTAGAGACGCCACACATTCTAATGCCCAGCAGTAATGTGCTTGGCGTCCCAGGACAGACACTCACTACCAGTGAATGTGATCTTTATAGATGCAACTGACTACACCCTTACAACTCCATCCTTCCATGTGTTTTCTCTCTTAATAAAATATATATTATTATATACATGACATTTTATTAAGAAAAATAAGGTTCTGCTGGGATTATAGCCTGAAGTTTTCATGTTAGATCTGTTTTGATTTAAGATGCTAATTAATGACTGTTAATAAGAAACAAGACTTTTAAGGCAGCAGTTGAAGAAAGAAAATATTGATGGTGCTTACGAATATATTATATCAATGTAAAGCGTTTTCTGGAGTATTTAACTTTTTCATTAAAAAAAGCTTTTTGGAACATAGTTATTGTGGTTAAGAAGAAGTCTATATAAGTTGCTGTATGTAAAATAACCATACATTATGGTTAATTTTGAGTGCTTGTAATGTTAATTTAACATATTTTGATTTATTTATAGAAAGTGTTTCATGGGCTGTTCATACTAGCTACTTTTTATTCTCCAGTCTGTCAGTGCAGCCGCTTGATTGGGGCAGGTGATATCCACTGATGAATGTGCTGGGGAGGCTCACAGAAACACAACCCAAGTGATGGATTGCGGTAAAGACATGATTCTAGGTAGAACACCATTCACTGCTTCCAGCAAATGTTCTGTTTCCTCCACAGACAAGAATAGTTATTATTTAATCTTTCAAACTGCTATGTCACAATCCCCAGGCTATTAATATAGAACCGGAAAGTCCTGATGTGTTGTAAATTATCGGTGTCACACTACCGTGGAAGCAAACACACTGGAAAAGGCCTTGTTAAGGAAAGGAAAATGTTCTAGTTTTTTTGGATATTCATTTTTTGGTATTCTTAACTGAAATTGCCTCATGGAACAGGGGTGTAGGTTTCGTGTAGGTTTTTAGGGTGTCAGTTTGAGTCCTCCGTAGATCTGGGGGGGAGGTTGCGGAGTTGGATAGTTACAGAGCCTGCCATACATTATTGAGGGGGGACAAACTGAATGTGCTCTCAACATTTGGGGGTCACATCCCCCCTGTCCCCCTGTCCCCTCTACGAGCAGTACACCACATCACATTTGAGGAGACGAGCATGTGTAGGTGGATCCGATGGTTTGAAAACCTTGTGACTAATAGCAAAAGATGTGATTTATCTGGGAGTGAAAAGCTGTGTGTCCATGGACTGACTTACCAGACAACACAGCCCTTGAGATACATACAGCGTGTTATCTCCGCAGTACCATTCAGACTGGCGAAATCCAAAATGGGGGCTGATAGTGCTTTCGTAACCATTAGCTTGTCAGTGTTCCGGTGGGAGGCTAAGTGTCCGTGTCATTTATCTCTATTGGGCCCCAGTGGAAATAACTCCTGCGTGGATCAAAGGGGATTTCAGATGTTCATCCATCTCAGGGGCTAATGCCCTGCAAGTGATGAAAAACAGCTCCTGGATGCAAACGTCCGCCCTTGTAAGAGAGAGTTGACTCTTCAGTTAGAATGGCTAGCGCACACACCCACTCCCGTCAACAATTCAGTAACAGACTGCCATGCCATGCTCATTTCTGGGGGAAACCCTTTTTATACTTTGAGGTGAATACATTGTTTAAATGTGTTGTTTTTAGTAGTAGTAATAATGATAATTATGATATTAATAATATAGAAATTAAACAGACAATAATGAATTATTCTTTCTAAATCGAATTACATATCGTACAACTATAGTGACACACTTAACATTTTAAAACAACATATTGTGGCCCACCCATCTATATTTAACAGGTTAGTAATTTCAAGGTTGTCATAAGGGTGTTGGTCTGTCGGACATCATATCTGTAGTAAGATGGTGACGCACAGTGTGATTCAGTGCTGGTCAGGGTCAGTGTGCCTTGCCATGTGACTCACAGGTCTTGCATGGCAGCCAGCTGTGCAGGTGCAGTAGCACACGGTCTTTAATTTTTTATTCCTTCTCATCCATCTAGTTCAAACTTGGATCGGTCGAGCTCCACACCATTTCAAAGCCCGTTGAGGTGGTTAAGGAGCTGATTTGCCACGGCCTAGACAACAGTGCCGAGCTACAGGCCTGCAATGCACACCTGCAGGGAGAGAACGAGCGCCTGAGGGGCGAGTGGGACTACGTGAACGGAGAGTAAGTGCATCACTCTTAAAGGCAGAGCGGAGATCCAGAACATTATGTGCATTGAGCCTGGTCACATTTATTTATATTGTTTTCTTTTTTAACACACACACAATGCATTAACCCCTTAGATATGAATTGAGTTGATTTACAGTCATACCTGTCAAGGCAAAGTTAGTGTTGCCTTATGTCCTCTTCCTTGTGTTGTGAGAGTGGACGTGACACCTGATAGCCAATCAGGTCTCTGCATCCCTGGACTTCTTCAGACAGACATACGTGCATGTCTATAAATAACTCTGAGCTCATCTCAAGAACTTAAGCAAGGGTACAAGTGCATCAACACCATAAGGCCATAAGACTTGGTTACTGTTTTAACTCTCTTTTTTTAATTGAGAATTCAGACAGCAGCACTGTTTTTTTTCTTTAACTAGCATTCCAAATCGTAAATTTGATTTTAACGTGAGCAAAAGAAATGCACTGAATAAAAGTATTCTCCCTTCATTCTATAAAGCACTGTTCATTATTTGCACTGCGGGCGATGGGTGTAACCCACGTTACAGATTTGTCACGAGCCAGACGCATTAGGAAAATAGACCTCGTCACTCAGAAACACAATAAGTCTGTATTTTAAGTGGTAGGAATTTTGGGATGTAAATTAAAGAAAATACAGAAGCCCAGTAGAGTATAAACGTGTTATGTGGTGAACACGTTAATAGCATGTTTCATTACTGAAGGTGACGTGGATCTGTGTGGTGTGATGCAGCTCGGAGACTGTGTGGATGACCTCAGCCTGTGTGAAGGGCAGTTGTTTAGCGTCGTGCTGCGGCGCTCTAGGCACACTGTTTATATGGTATCCTTAGCTGCAGCTGCATTCCTTCCAGCTTGCTCCAGCTGGATGCTTTCTTCTGGATCAACAATTACATCACTATTATGGCCCATGTCAAATGCTCCCCGACCCCTCCCAAGAAACCGTAACGCTGGGAATTTCTGAAGAGTCGAGACTTTTTTCGGCGTTTCTGTGTTTGCAGGGAAACATCCCGAGCCATGCGGCAGCGATCAGACAGGAGGGTTAGTTCTTGTCTGGCCAAGTCCGCTAAATTGGGAAAAAAGTAGGAAGTTTAGGGGAGTTAACTGTAATTAATGACACTGTAACTTTTGAATTTCCCTTTGTTTTTTAAAAATAGGATTGAAACATGTGATGGTAACCAATGTGCTTTTTTCTTTTTCTTTTTTTTCTCACAATCATGGAAATCACATTAGTCTGTCTTTTCTGGGAATTCTCCTGCTTTACTAGATCTTTCATTCATTTTCCATTTGAAGATCTAATAATGGGGGAAAAAAATAACCAGCCAAAGTAAAAGATACTATAAATCACACACCTGACTGTGTCCTCAATAAATAATGCATTACATAGTAGCATGTGAATGGTAGAAGGTGACTGAAGAGTTTATTTTTATATAGTTGAGTAATATTTATTTCATACATTTACATTCTGTTTATCACCTTTGTTATGTATCATATGTCTGTTTTTCTGTGTTATGTGTCTGATCTCCATTTCCTGTGTTAATCCCAGTTAACCACATAGATGTTTGAATGTTGGGTCATGGTCTACGTGATATGGTGTGATACGGTGATGTTTTTTATAACCGGATACGTGTAATTGAAACGGAATGATGCTATTGGATGATACCAATGTTGGGTGTCTTTGTACTTTGTGCTATAAAGCCTGCTGATCGGAAGTTTGAAATCAGTCGACAGCTTTGTCTCTTGTTGATTTAGGCTCTTCTCTTCAGTGTGAATAAAGAACCCTTTTTAGAACCCTTTTTCTGCTATTCTCCTGAGACTGATTTTTTTTAACCACGACAGCGACTTTTCCCTTACAGAAATAAAATGAGAATGCCGCGAGGTTCCAAACTCTAGATTGTTGTATCTGTGAACACAGATGTTCCTGAATCGACCTCGGGAGTCTTTGCTAATGCTGTATGCACCTGTATGAATTTGACCTGAGACGTTTTTGTTTCTCCTTCCCTGTCTGCAGACTAGAGAAATATGTTCAAGCTAAGGAGGCTCTGGAGAAGGACCTGTACAACCGCTTCGTTCTTGTCCTCAATGAGAAAAAGGCCAAGATAAGAAGCCTGCAGGAAAAGATAAAGGAATTCCAAGAGGAGATGGAAGCCGAGAAAGAGAAGAGGTACCTGTTTTATATTCCCCCTATAACACGAGCAATTTATATATGTTTTAGTGTTCACTATAAACGTGAACTGTATCGAATCAACTGCATATATGATATAGTTTTATCTACATGAGCATTTAGTCACCATTCTCACATTTTCAACCCTGTGTGCGTCTTGTCTATTTTTATTGAACGGATCATTCGCTTCGCAAATTATTTGTATAATTTATGCTTGAGACATGTCCTCCATTTTCAAAAGCAAAATATAAAGTGGTTGTAGAAAAATAATTGAACAGACGAATGTCAATTTTAGAGATCTTTTGAGTCATTTCTGCATGTGTGTTTGAGTGTGTGTGTGTTGTGTGTGTGGGCAGGCTGAACAGTAAAATGAAGAAATGTGCATTTTTTTTCTACTGATTTCTCCATTATGTGTATTTATTTTCACATGGCAACCCATAAAGAACTGATGAGGCATTTACACCTTATGATGTTTTGTGGTTTGTGGTCACCATGGCTTCTTGCTACTGTGAAACATCTGCTTTTTAAAGAAGTGCCTCTTTTATTGGAGAAGACCACGGCATAAAAGGAAAAAGTGGAGCCGTAAAAATGTAGAACATCGCATTAGGACGAAAAATAATCTGGAATCTGTAGACGTCAGAAGAGACAACCTGTAAAAATGGTCAGCTCCCCCGTGGGCTTGTGTAATTGCCTATTGATGAACCCCAATCCTGACTCCTTTGCTCCAACAGTGCCGAAAACGTATATTGTCATGGTCTGGGTGCCAGTTTTGTTTGTTTTTCCACAATTGCTGTTGACATCACCCCTTTGCCGAGAACCAATTGCATTTTCTCAGCACTGTACAGTATTGTCCCCATGTCAAAATCTATTTCTTCACTCCCTACACCTAGGCAGATTCCGTGCAATCCTGATTACTCATCCCCTTTTCTCCTAGACGTGACTTGCTAATGCGAGGTTGCTGGATGCATATTTTACGATGCATCCTGTTGTACTTTCAGTTCAAGAGTTGTTTCAGAAACGGTTCTAAAGGGCGTTTTATCTGGCAGGGGAGACATTATAGTTGATGTTATTTTTCCAAAAACATATCTGCCTGTCCTGAGGTGCATTTACATCATGTGATCCCAGCATGGACCCTCTTTTTCTTATTTGATGAATTTATGAGTCACATCCCCGTCTCAGATGACTGCTCAAGAAGTAAACAGCTCATTAATAACTCTTGATTGGGGAATTTTCTAATTTTGGGGGAATGTAGAATGCCCCGCAGTTGAGAACAAATTACCATTCTCCTTCACTGCCAGTATTAATTAGAGCCTCATACTTTGATATGGGAGAGCAACGTCTTACTGTTGTAAAGGCAAAACTCATGCTATGGAATCTCCTGCGTTGCATTACCGTTTGGCCCGAACCTTTGCAAATGATTTAAATAAGTCTCTCTTAAGTCCTGTACGGAAAACAAAGCATGAATGCTAAACAACTGCAAAATACAATTTGAGGCGAATGTTTATTTTTTTGTAAATGAAAAGGCTGTGGAATTGATAATGTTCAGGTTTAAACACACATTGTATCTTAAAGGTTTCCTAGTACTCCTTGCGTCTTTGTCAAAGATGGAGGAGATTGTTAAATACCTTGCTAAACACATTTTTTTGTGTTTTTCTTGTTTGTCCTCTCTTGTCAAATCATAACTTAAGGTCAATACATTTTAGGTGCATTCAGTTGCTTACTTTTACTACATTCGTTGTTTGTTCAACATACATAATAACAGTAAAGAATTGGGAATGAGGGTATATTGACTTTCTCAGTCTGATTTTCCCCTCCTGTCTATCATTCCTTTCTTATACATGAACACAATTCATTCAAACCAGGTGGTTACTCTCTAATGAATTCTAGCATTTCCCTTGTGTCACTTAGCGAAAGCAACTTATCAGCTTTGAACATGTATTCACTTCATCTATCATGCGTTTTCAGTCCGTGATTACATGTTTTGTTTTTCCGGCAAAGGTTTTATAGCCTTGCTCTGTTTTTTCAAACATATGTTAACCACAGGGTCTATCTTGTAGTAGTCTAAGGTGGTAAGGTGGAGAAACGAAATGGCAATGACGTGGGCAATGCTGATAGTGTTGTATACCTGCATTTACAGGGTGCAGACAGTTATTGAATCGAATACAGTCACCCTGTTTGTTTGCTTGCACTCACGTATAATTTAAGTGGAGTGATTGTGATTCACTACATCACTGAACATGTTTTTATTATTGTAGCAACAGTCATTAAAAAACATACAATCTGAAGTTGCTGTAGCAAGAGACAGCTGAATGGTATATTTACAGCCATGGACACAATTCTGCAGATGGACTTCATTAATCATGACCAATTGTATTTAGTATGTTGCTAATGAGCTGTGAGACAGAAAAAAAAAACAAATAAAAAACATGTTTAGTGACTATTTCATTGTTTGAATCTTAATTTAACAAACAAAACGCTAATAAAAACCAGCAACTTAGATTCTGAAGGAACTTCGCTTCAGGGATGGAGTGTAAATTACCAGTGGCCAGTACACATAGTACAATATCCTTCTGGTTTTGTGATTGATGAGCTAGGTGACTGAACGCTCCCGATTTTCATTTATATCTTCCAGAGACACAACTACTGTTGAGAGCAATGATGCAAAAGAGCCAGCCTACGAGGCCAGCACCGACGAGGAAAATGCAGAGAACAAAGAGTGTTCCGAAACCTCAGCATCAGCCAGAGGTAGATAAAAGGCCTTTGTCCTTTCCAGGCAAAATTATGACCAGATACTGTATGTGTAAGGGTGGACCACAACAGAGCCAAACCAGCATTAATCATTTCCATATGAACTAGCTTCTCATTACTCAAAGAAATTACAAACAGCAGTTTACTTTGGGGGCTCTCAGAACAAAATCCAAGCCTTTTCTTACAGTCTTCTAAAGAGAAGGAGGATTTTTTTTTTTTTTTGCCTATATACCATCCGGATCTTTCATTCTTCAGCTCAGTTTATCATGAACATCAAAAACACGTTCTAGAGAGTTTACTATGTGTCAGTTATGCAACTTTAATAACCCAGGGATTGCAAAACAGCTCAGAGAGTATAACGAGAGAAGACCCGGGTTTGTGTTTAAGCTGAAATTCAATCAGATGTTATGGCTCTCTAAAATAAAGAACTCTTATGTTTGTTTGCACATACAAACTACAATTATAAAAGAATATCTTGGTAATTCAATATTCGGTGTTGAACCTTTTTTTTCTTTTGCAAGCTGGGTGGTTTTGGTCATGCTGTGCCAACCAGAAAATGAGGCTTAGCATTAGACCAATACCACAGAAATCGTTTTTTTTTTTTTCTCCCCCTAAACCACACTTTAGGTACTATTATGCTATCAACTTAAAATGCTATGGAGGCAACCTCAATACATCCCATTTAGGAGATTTGTTTTTGTAGACAATTGCTTTACTCTATGAGATTGTGTGTATATTACCATTACATTCAATCTGATTTCTCAGGAGTTTGTTTCTCTTTCTTTTGCTTTTTCAAAATTGTTCAAAAGATGTATAACCTAAAAGAGTTCTGTTTTGTTCTTTTATAGATGATATATGTATGCTGATCTTTTCAGTTATACCCTGATTGAGCAATGATCAATACATATACTTGCGTTATATTTTCATATTTCAAAAACAATTAAAAGATGAGAACCTTACAGTAGCACTATAATGATTTTTACATCGTTTCAAGCTCTCTGTATCTTGGCTTATACTTGGACAGCAACATTTAGCACACAAAACATCTTAAAATTAAGAAAATCAGAGGAAAATAAGAAAACGATTCCACTTCAAGAGGCAACAATGCATTGAATTAAGGAATTAAATCCCCTTTGCCTTGTGCAGTGCATGATAATTATCGCTCATGCTATTGGGCCTCTGAGAGACCCCATGTAATTTAGCAGGAGAAGGTCAATTGCTTGACTTTAGCCTGAGGACTGCCTGGATGTGCTTGTGTCTTCCACTTGATGTCTCTGTCCTGGGAGAGGCCTTTTCTGCTCAATTGCTGCCCTTGAGGTGAAGATGTAAAACCACATTCCCCATCTGTTGGGTACGTGTTAAACGTCCCTTGCTACTTTACTGAAGAGGAGCAGAGAGGTTGCCCCCCCGGTCATGGTTTAATTGCCCTTCTCAGCCTTGACACACAGCCGGCCCCTCAGGACCACGCTCACAACGTGATCCTCACAGGCTGCTTTCACTGGCCTCCTCACGACTGTATTCAAACCCCACCTCTGTCTATGCCCTAATTATTTGACAAAAACCAACAAAAATAAATCGCCGCATCCAGAAAATTGCAAAAAAATCACATAACAAGTACAAGTACACCAGTATAAACATCTCTCTGTCTGACCACTTATCTATTTTCCTGCTTTACGTTCAACCTCAATGTCAACTGTATAATTATTTTCATTTGCCCCCAACCATATTTCTTAACCATCTTTGGTGTTTCTACCTAGCTTTTACACATTTTAAGGTCATGAAAGGTGATGTAAAGTGCTCCAGATTAAATTATTAATACGAGTGAGAATGAAGGAAACTCTGGATCAGAGAAGTAGGAGCTTCAGCGCCAGGTCGGCTCCATGTATGACCTCAGCTAAGTGCTTTTCCTTATTTCCTCCAATCAGAACAGTGTCAAATGTTCCAGAATGAGACCTGAGCATTGAGATCATGGTAAATCCCCAATTGTACATCTAAGATATCGGTAAAGGTCCGTAAAATATCTCTGTGATAACATTTACTCAATTAGGCACCTTTATGTTTACAGCAGAGTTTGGCAGACGGTCTTTGGATCCTGCTTCTACTAGTAGTTTTATTGTCATGGATTTGGCTCAACTGTCCAAGTGGATCTATGTTTTTATATGTTTCTAGGATACATTCATTTTGATTTGCCAAAATTTGATTACTATTTTATTTAAGCCATTTCTGAAACAACTGACAACTGCCCTTTATTCTTGAGAAATGAAGGATACATAATGTCTTAAGTAAATTTGTTAAGCCACTGATGACTTCCAGAACCTGTAATTACCACGTGTTAGGAAACAAATTGCAAATGTTGGCAAATGTTTCACATGAAAAAAAAAATGAATCTAGCTCAGAAAATTCATAATTATTTCAGCATAACTCCTAGCTGTTGCAAATAAGTTTACATGTACAGATATATACAGTGAGGGAAAAAAAGTATTTGATCCCCTGCTGATTTTGTACGTTTGCCCACTGACAAAGAAATGATCAGTCTATAATTTTAATGGTAGGTGTATTTTAACAGTGAGAGACAGAATAACAACAAAAAAATCCAGAAAAACGCATTTCAAAAAAGTTATAAATTGATTTGCATGTTAATGAGGGAAATAAGTATTTGACCCCTTCGACTTGTACAAAACCCTTGTTGGCCACCAGGTTTGCACACATCTCAGGAGGGATTTTGTCCCACTCATCTTTGCAGATCCTCGCCAAGTCATTAAGGTTTCGAGGCTGACGTTTGGCAACTCGAACCTTCAGCTCCCTCCACAGATTTTCTGTGGGATTAAGGTCTGGAGACTGGCTAGGCCACTCCAGGACCTTAATGTGCTTCTTCTTGAGCCACTCCTTTGTTGCCTTGGCTGTGTGTTTTGGGTCATTGTCATGCTGGAATACCCATCCACGACCCATTTTCAATGCCCTGGCTGAGGGAAGGAGGTTCTCACCCAAGATTTGATGGTACATGGCCCTGTCCATCGTCCCTTTGATGCGGTACAGTTGTCCTGTCCCCTTAGCAGAAAAACACCCCCAAAGCATAATGTTTCCACCTCCATGTTTGACGGTGGGGATGGTGTTCTTGGGGTCATAGGCAGCATTCCTCCTCCTCCAAACACAGCGAGTTGAGTTGATGCCAAAGAGCTCGATTTTAGTCTCATCTGACCACAACACTTTCACCCAGTTCTCCTCTGAATCATTCAGATGTTCATTGGCAAACTTCAGACGGGCCTGTACATGTGCTTTCTTGAGCAGGGGGACCTTGTGGGCGCTGCAGGATTTCAGTCCTTCACGGCGTAGTGTGTTACCAATTGTTTTCTTGGTGACTATGGTCCCAGCTGCCTTGAGATCATTAACAAGATCCTCCCGTGTAGTTCTGGGCTGATTCCTCACCGTTCTCATGATCATCGAAACTCCACGAGGTGAGATCTTGCGTGGAGCCCCAGACCGAGGGAGACTGACAGTTATTTTGTGTTTCTTCCATTTGCGAATAATCGCTCCAACTGTTGTCACCTTCTCACCAAGCTGCTTGGCGATGGTCTTGTAGCCCATTCCAGCCTTGTGTAGGTCTACAATCTTGTCCCTGACATCCTTGGACAGCTCTTTGGTCTTGGCCATGGTGGAGAGTTTGGAATCTGATTGATTGATTGCTTCTGTGGACAGGTGTCTTTTATACAGGTAACGAGCTGAGATTAGGAGCACTCCCTTTAAGAGAGTGCTCCTAATCTCAGCTCGTTACCTGTATAGAAGACACCTGGGAGCCAGAAATCTTGCTGATTGATAGGGGATCAAATACTTATTTCCCTCATTAACATGCAAATCAATGTATAACTTTTTTGAAATGCGTTTTTTTCTGGATTTTTTTGTTGTTATTCTGTGTCTCACTGTTAAAATACACCTACCATTAAAATTATAGACGGATTATTTCTTTGTCAGTGGGTAAACGTACAAAATCAGCAGGGGATCAAATACTTTTTTCCCTCACTGTAGACCTGTTGGGTAATAAATACAACACAAATAGTTGATGAAAACGTTGTTGGTGAACAGCGTCTAGATTCAGTAAGTCTTTCAAGAAAAACAAATACATATCCTACAACAAAGTGGTATAGTCAGGGGAATTAGGTGCACTCTGTTTATGTTTGTAGTTGCATGTATTTTAATTAGCATCTTGTGCACAAAACGTACAGCAGCTTAGTTGAAAGTTTGGCCCATGTGGTTTAACTCCAAAGAGCCCTATTGTGGAAGGAGGAGGTCATGACTTGTACTGCAGCGTTCCCCTGAGACAAACTGTTGTGGTAGAACCCTGGCACCTTGAAAGGTTAAACATACAAGAAATTGAGGAGATTGACAATGCTTTGCGTCTCCATTGAGTCGTCTGGGGCGTGTTTTTTTTTTTTTTCTGTATTATAATTTTTTTGCCTCTTTGTACATATTCAGGCTTTTATTTCGCACTTTTTGATCATTGTTGTGCTTCTCACAGGTATTTGATTTTAGTTCATCTGGACAACAATATTTCCCCCAAATTGTTTCCTCGTTTAAAACCTTTAGATCTCTTCAAAGTCATCTGTTTAGTAAAACCACAATTTTAAGTGAGTAGGGAACATGTGTGGAGTCAGACATTGTAAAAAGGAGTCCAAGATGTCAATGCTGAGAACCAATGGGTGTTCCTTCAGATAATGTCAACATCATTAAGTATAGTTTGTTGTTATATACATCTCTTCACCATTTTCCAGCACTGCAATGTTTGTTACCAATTAGTATCCCTGCTATTCTGATTTATTAGAAGGAACTAATAAATTTATATCGGATAAAAACACTTGCTGTGTGGTGTCCACTGTAATTATAATACTGATAATCCTAGTTTGGCAAGATCAGAGGTATTGCATTGAGTCAGTCCTGTTCTGTTAATTACTTTGATTTCCATCTTTTCCACCATCAGCTTTGACTGAGCCACAGTCTCTTTGTTGAATTCTGGAGGGAAAGAAAAGTAAAATCACTGCAGACACCCCATTTTAAAATTGTATGAGTTACTTTGAAGGCAAGACTTGGGATAGTCCCTGATTACATTACTGAGCCCTTCTGACTGTTACAGATCCAAGCTAAAATCCAACGGAGACTGTGCATTTCCAGTTAAGGCTCCTAGACTCTGGAACAGTCTTCATGAAGAGATTGAAGCAGAATCTTCCTTTAAAACCGTTTTAAATACATATTTGTATTATTGTGATTTTATTATTACTTCTTTAAAATTTTCAGTTTTCTTCTGTGATTGTGACTTTTTCTGTTTTATTGTACTTTGCAAACCAGCAAGAAAAGCACTGGATAAATATTTATTATTATTATTATTATTATTATTATTATTATTATTATTATTATTATTCTCTGTTCAGAGTCAACAGGGAGTTAAAACAGTTATAATTTGAGATGGCATGTTGAAGGTGCAGTTAATGAAAGCACTTTTCCAAGTTTGTTTGTTTGCAGGACGAAATGGTTGTGTGGAATGTGCTTTCAATTTACAGCAGAAAATCACAATAAAGTTATAATTGTGTGCTTGGAACAGCCCTTGTTACCCAGTGGAGGTCTCCCCTTCGGTGGTTAAGTGAATCTGAGGACGCAGGTAATATCTAGTATTTTACCGTTCTCCTGGGCTTTCACAAATGACCACTTTCTCCTTGCCTTGGCAATGCTGTATAGTGCTGCAACAGTAGTTTATTATACACTGTGTTGTTAGCATGTTTCTACAATGCAAAGTCTCTTTTCTGATTGCCCAGTTCATTGACTCCATTTCAATTGCTTTGCTGAATTTGCATTCACATCTGAAGTCTCACTGCCTGAACTATGGAAAACCTCTGACTTTTAGTCAGATTATGCTAGGCTGTGATTGATAGCCAGCAGAAGAAGAAAGGCTTGCAGGTTTCCAGCTTTTAATGTTTGTTTCACAATCACGAAAGTGACTCACAGTCCCCACTGCAGAGAGCTGGTAATAAGCCAAGCAAGGGCAGGGGGCTGCTTGCTTTTCTTAAGTGGACTGAAAAACAGAAGACAATTTGGCCCCACTGGCAAATTATACACCTCAAAAAAAGTTAAAGGTCGTTAGGATTTAGAAATCTTTATAGAACTAAATGTCCAAACTGACTAAAGGACACCATATTGAGGTAAGATGCGTATCACAAATGCTAGGATTTTACTTCTGGATCAGATATTCTCCCCAGTTCATCTCTGCAGGACTCAAAACTATTATTGAATAAAGCTAACTGATTGGCAGCATAAAACATCCTAAAGGGATACAGTGAAATGTAGTGCTGGAATGTATTTGTTTTTTTTATAACACATTTGATAGGTTATATTTTAATTGACTCTGTGGTCAGATGACTCCAAGTTCACCAGCCGAGTAGTTTGGCTCATCCAGAACTGTATTACCCTTCTCTACCTGCGTTCTGGAGGCAGGTGAAGTGTTTACCTGCAAAAATAAATTGAAAAAAGGCCGACTTCTTAAGTGAGCTTAAAAGCATGTTGTTGCAGCTGGTATTTTACTACCAAGGCTGCACTAAATCTGAAATATTGAGGTCAGGGTAGCTAGTAATTATCAGAAAAGCCTACCTTACAGAGAATTAAAGCAGATCTATAATGGAGCTAACAACCCATCATGATAGATACAGGGTTTGGGGAATGCCAGTAGAGTCTACTACAGCTGCTTGGTGTGTGTATCCCTTTACTTTACATAGATAGCTGTGATCTCCGGGATATGTGGATTACCTCAAATTGGGAAAGGTTTTTATAGGGTTATACATCATGGACCAGTTTTTTTAAATGCAGTTTTTAAGATGGTACAGACTGAATGTTAACCCTCTGAGGTGATTTATTTGCTCATCAGTGAAGAGTCTGCAGTAAAATAATATATTGTTTGTAACATTTCCACTATTTCTTCTTCACTTTTTCCTTATTTCCAGAACTGAATTACATTCAGACTAGTGAAATATATCTACAAACAAACCAGTTTAAGATGTACATATTAAATTCTGTATATGGCTGGATTACATCCAAAAAAAAAAAAGAAAATCTTGTCAAGCAGCTCAGATTTATCGACCTTGTTCAATGATCCTCAAAGCCTATTTTCTTAAACAACTTATGCTTTAAGTAAACCCCCTCAGTGCAAGTACTGTGAAAGCCGTGCAATATTGATATGTTTTCTTTTGGCTTTCTCCGATAACAAGAAAAACAGGTTGGTGTGATGGCTGTGAAAGACATTGTTGATTATGTACAGGTGTTAAAGCAGTAAGAAGCTCGCTCAGGGAGTAATTAAAAGCCAAAAAATCAGAAAGTAAATACATTTTTTTTAATTCTCTTAAATGCAGAGCAGTCGGTCTCTCAGAAGCAGCCAGATTCATACTGTGTTTGTCAATGCACTACTGTGAAAGTTTGAATTGTATATACAGCAGACAAAAGTACTTAAAAGTGGTTGCTCAATTGTTATTAACATTGGCCTTAGTTGTGTGTCCTGGCTTATGCACTTCAATGTTTTAGTAGTGAAAGACACCAGTGGTTTTACTGGCGATTAGAAGACTTCACTCTTTTTTTCCCGACGGCTAAACGTTTATTGCAAAGCAAAGCAGGTGACCAGGTTAATTATAAAAGATCAAAGAACTAAACATTAACAATGAAAAACTTACAAACCAAGAAAATCTGAATTTAAATCTTGTTATGATATGGGATATCATATTGTTATTATAGTTTCTAATTAACAATGTACTGATCACTATTTCCAGTTAATTGAGCAGTGAGTTATTTGTATTGCCAATGTTTCCTCAATACTACCTTATTAGATATCATTGATATGTTCTTATTGTCCTTTAAAAACCTTTGCTTCAGGATATAATGCACTAGGGACATCCAGATTGTCCTTCGCTGTTTGTTTCTTCTCAACTTTAACAAAAAGGTGTCTAGTAAATTGAAGAGGTTATGTCAATCCTCATGCAAATTCAGTTAGTCTAAATTGAATATGAATATGAATACTTGGTGGTAATGACTAAAAACAAGAACTTAAATGCCCATTAATCATTACTGTCACACATTACATAGGGACTGGTATCATGTGATGTTTTTATTATTTTTTTATCCTTAAAATAATCATGTACATCTACATGCTACATGTTTATTTTTTCCAAACTGTACACCTATTTACAATCATGTGAGCACTTTTTCGTAGAATATTTTATGTTAAAATAGTATGTGTTTAATAATGTGTTTTTGTCTCACAAGTCTCATTTAAGGCAGTTCTATTTTGATGTTTGGTTATTAAATAAATAATGGACAGTTATTCAATGTATGTTGCTTTTTCTTCACAATATTTGAATAAGCCTGTTCTTATCTAAACTGCATATGGTCCATGGAGAGATGTGGATTTCCAGGCTGTATATCAATACAAGGCTGTAAACCCTTTCTCTTCAGCGTTCAACTAACTGCAAAAAAATGGAATTGGGGATCCAGAGGTCTGTGTATATTTTACTTGGCTGAAGTCAATACATTGTGCTGGATTTGTTTGAATGATTAGCAGCAATGCTTTGGTGGTACCTCCACCATGAACACAATTCGAAGCCCGTTTCCTGAAGTCAATTAATTTCATTCCTCTTATGAGTGACAGGGTAGTGCAGTTAAGTTGTGGAAAGAAAGGGCATGGCGTTTATTAAGGCTAAAGTGGAAAACCTTTGCCAATCATAGACCAAACATTCCATCTCTTTATGAGCGCACATTTTTATGCAGCCAAAAAAGTAAAATAAAACTATTTCACACAGACTGAAAGAAAGGGAGTCTTGCCTCATGGGATTGAGCAGGTGGACCCCCAGCGAGATGGGCAGAAAGAGCCAGGGAGTCTGAAAACAGAAGGTGAATAGTGATTGATTGATGCCAGATAGCGTATTGGTATTCATTTACTGGTCTAGGCGAGAGGGACCACCAAGAGAGAATAGCTTGTAAAACACAAACCTCATTAAATCTCCCTGATTTTAGGAAGCTTACGGCATACAGGTTTGAAAGTAAAGGTGCACAAAGTTTGATATTAATTTGAACAATGACTTATCCCTCCTGTTAGACATATTGAAAAATAGTGTATGAGTCATTATCAAAGAATATCAGTCAGGTAACAATACAGCTACAAGAAGTAATTTAGGGTAATGGGAAGAAAAAACATCTGGGAAATGAATAGTAATGGGTGATTTTTTTTTTCTTTAATTCAGCATGAAACAAATGCAACATTTTATTGAGTGGTAATCAGCAGTTTTTGGGGGAGCTGAAATATACCCCATCTCAATGCCCCCCCACATACTCTTCTGACAGAAAGGATAGGGAATGATTATGTTTTGTGGGATGAGTTTGTTCATAAACTTACCAACCATCAGACTAGTATGTAAGAGATGAGGGCAGAACACATGCATCCTCCGAAACATGAATTTGCTTCCTTTTAATCGTGAAAAACAGCAGAGCTAAAGCCTAGTAGGGGGTACTAAAGCATCTCTCACTTATAGTACTGCAAGTTAAAAGACACTTGCATGGTTTGAATGACATTTGGCTCCCTACGGTGTACAATTTGACAGGACGTCCCAGGCATGCCACAATATACAGTTTGGAAAGGCGCATCTGAGTTGCAGAGATTATAACAAAAGCCATTGTTTGAGCTCTGATCTCACATATTTCAATTAACAACATTTCAGCCAAAAGAAAATGTTTAGGCCCCAGAATTTAATGAGGGTTTATTACAGGAAGAAGTATTTGGAAGGAGTTGAAAGACATTTAGGAGACATTTGAACAAATGTTGAAAGTGAAGTAATATATTCTGCTTTTCGTAGGACAGATTGACTGTTTTTTGTGTACCATACAGTGCAGGGAGGGACCAGAATGACTTGCCTGATTTTGGCTTTTGCAAGGCAATAAATCCAAATTAAGAATACATGTTATTCAATTAAAGAAAATATGGCACTATTCATCAGAATTGCTTCTGTAGTTTTCACAGTATTCAGTATTTCATTGTGGATAATTAGTAAACTCATTCCAATAATTGTATTTACAAAGAATACAAGTACATTAAACAAACAAGATCATTCAAATGTAACCTTGTGCCCCTCTAATGATACAGACATAATTGTTTAATTAATTTTACCCAAATTAAAATAAATACAAAAAACTGAACCCATTTTAGATTAACAGTTTGCTAGCTTTAGTTACACACAAGAAGTATGGAGTATACAATAGGTCTGAATAGGTGTAAACAATAATTACACAAGGTGTACAGTGAAAATGACTTGTGTAAAAGACATCACTATTAGGCAATGTTAATGTGCTTTTGAAATATTTACACTGTGGTCATAATTATGGGGTAAGATAGAAATACTGAAATGCAATTAATGAAGATAAATCATTCAATCTTCATTCTTCTGCTGAAAACAGGTCATGCTATAAAACAAACCCTTTGCCCATCGGTTATCTTCTTGAGGGTATTGCATGAGGCTTAAAAATTTAATAGTTACTGTATCTTTACTGTTTAAGTGCAGGGTAATCCTGAACTTTTACATTACGAGCTCCGTGTTTTATTGTAGGAACTATAAAACATCATAGAAGAACCGTGGAACAAGCTCACTACATGTATTTTTCCAGGGATCAGGAAATTGTAAATGTTTTAATGTGTTCTTACACTCAAACCCTTTCATCGATCTCCATGCTTTAGTACCCTTTGAGGATAGATATATGTATACATACACATACTTTTTTCTATTCTCAGGAAAGATGGAACTATATTCATAATACCCTCTCAAGAGATCTCAGCACTGTTTCCTTTGATATTGAGAGAATGGATGTGAAATTGAAATCAGCAGCAGACTGAGAGCTGGGTAGGAAAGTATTAACCTTGGACTTCCAGACAATCAGTCTGTTTTTCCCCCCCCACGGCTACCATTATTTTGTATCTGTCCATTGTGGGCTCTATTCCACTAAGTCTTTTCAGTTTCTCTCACAGAAACCTCATCTCTCTGAAGAATCAATATTGATATACAATCAATTTTCTCCTGCTTTGGGGAGCACTACAAAGAATCCTATCTGGATGAATGCTGGGAAAACAGATCTCTGTAGACATTTTTTAAATTCAATTCAATTCAGTTAGTTTACTCTCTGTGTAGTTTTTTGGTTATCAGTAGGAATAAATCTGTCCAACATTTTACTGGTATATTCTTCAAATTAATATACACATTCATAAATGATCACTTTACACTCAGACCCATTTTCACCTGGTTGGAACTTCTTAGATGCACATGTGTTTATTATGGACATTATAAGGAGTACAGGTATCTGACACCCATCAAATGAAACTAGACAACCTGTACTATAATATTCTGCAGTGTTGATCATGATTAGACACATTATATTACAGTACTAACAAGTTTTTTTTTCCACAAAAACAAATGTGTTTTTTTTAATGTTGACCTTTTTGCCCTTTTTCCTCCATTAAAGTCTATGAAAATTTTGTTGAAATACCACTCAAATTGAAATTTGTAGAAGCTGTTTGGTGAAAAAAGCATAATAAATGAAGGAATAATGTGTATTTGAAAGAACCTAGCCTATGCAGAAAGGTTTAGAGAATATCTGTACCACAAAATACGTGCATAAATGTCAATTTCTCCATTATAACGGCCACAAGCATGTGGGACCATTCAAATGAAATCATACGAACTACAGAATCAGTTTCTGCATTGTTGGTCATGATTAGATAAACTATATTGCAACACTACCACCTTTTTTGCCAAGATAAATATTTTTTTTACAATTTTCACTTAAAGTACTAGTGAAAATTCAACTTCTAAGAAAAACTAGGTGAAAAGTGGATACAAATTGAAGGAATTATGATAACTTATTTAACATTTTATTTATGTAAAACTTGTGTTCGAACATTGTTATATATTTTGCCTACTTTACATCATTTGAAAGCCCAAAGTCTCTAGTTTCCAGTGAAAACAGTGTTTCTGGCTATAATAATGCCGGAGTTATTAATACAATGGGGCTGAGTGTAATGGGTTGTCTAATTATTTATAAAACCACATATCTGCAAAATATAATGAATATTTACATGTGATGTTAAATCATGGATGCAGTAAACAGGGGTGGTGTTATTTTGCATGCTCCCAGTGGTCTTCCAACAGCATGATACGAGACTGGCTGAGAGAAGAGAGATCTCACTTTTGTTTTCATAGTTTGGCTCCACTAAATCATTACCTATAGGAGTGCAGTCTTGCAAGTGGGATCACAATACATCAATTCAGTAGATTGTGGTGCCGTGGCTTTGAACCTGCACGCATTGGGAGAGTTGAGGTGTGCACTGGCAGGGCTCTGTGAACAGCCTGTCAACACATTGGACCGAACTTGAAAGGTCGTGTCTGCGTCATGCTCAGGAACCCCACTTTCTGCACTGCTGGTTTATGCTCTCACTGGTCTTTTCCAATGATGTCAGCAGCTGTGCATAGCAGTACTGTTTTCTCTGAAATGAGAGAGCTGCTGTTTAAATGACCAGCTTTGTACGGCACAGTTACCTGGGGGCTTGATGGTGCAGTGGACTCAAAACGTGGGTGGGCGGCGGCACCACCACAAATCTGACTAGACTTTGGCCAGTCCAGGCCAGAGCAAGGATTGACTGTCTACTCTCAAAAAAGCTAATTAAGCTTAATTGTGGAATACTCTCCTGAGCTCATGATGCAAATAAACCAGGAAATCAAAGGATTTTAACCAATGAATATAAAATCAAATCATTTAGAGAGAGATTACATAGTATTTTGTTTCTTTCATACGTTTTCATATCTTCAGAACCCCCCACCCCCTTGCATTCCCATAACTATATCCTGATAAAAGTATGTATCTCTGGTATAAACGATCGTATTTCTATTCATGCCAGCTTTTCAATCTCTTTAATCACTGTACTAATTTAAAGCAACTGCAACTTAATATACATGAACAAAATAAGCAGCGTTGCGCAGCTGAAGTCACGATTCTTCATTACAGGAAGAATACGGGATTAGATTGGTTTAGTAGTTATAAATGCGGGGACCATTTCAGTACAAAATATATACTTTTGCTTCTTATGTTGTATTCTCCATGTCTATGTATTCTCTTGTAATTTGCGGATTTTGTTTCTGCACTGAGTAATACGATGAGATGACACAATTATGTTTAATTCTTTGACTGATTACACGTAAAAAAAAATCAGACAATGCTTTGTTGAAGGAAAAATACTATAGCCTTCCTTCTGATTAACTGGGTTGATTCAGGAGTGTCAAGGTCCGGCCTTTCTTGCCCACCCACATAATGACCGTCTAATCACACTTGATTGCTCTGGAACAGAAGTGACAACCAGATAACATGCTGCATATGCTAGTCCTGGCAAACCTTACAATACTTCTAGACAGCTGTCATTAAAGAAGACTCTTTGCCTTATTTAGAATGTCTTGAAGCAAGTTCGCAGACACCAAAACATGTACCTAATTGGAACCATACATTTAAAATTGTATTATAATCGGATGCTAATCTCACAATTTGTTGGCTGTAAAAATGCTCTCTGATAAGAAATGCAGGCTCCAGCTTTGACTGTACTGTAAAAGCTCACAGCACGTTGTTTTTATTCTCCCTCATGACTATCACATTCCCTCGTTTCCCTTCAGTAAAAAAGCCTGGATGCAGCTCCCCGGACAGCAGTCTGACCGATATCCCAGACATAGCGCCCAGCCGCAAACGACGGCAACGGGGAATCAAAGGTCAGGGGTCAGGAGCCAAAAAGGTATCCCAGGAGCCTCGGGACAAAACAAGGTAGGATTGGAATTGTCAAACACTTTTTTTTTTCTCCTTGTCTGCAAATGGTCCTCTTAGGAAATAAAAGTGACGGGTGTGTAGTTAAGTACGTTTTTCTTATTTAGTTAACTAAATATACTTGATTAAAAGCACAATGTATATTATTTAGAAAGGCTGTGAACATTCACATTGATAGCATGAGTATGAATTGAAGGGGCATAAGGACATTATTTGACCTCTAGTAGAAAATGATCGTTTCTGCACACATTTGGGATGAATCGAGCCCATCAAAATATTTTTAAATATATCTGGAAAAGAAAAGAGAGAACATGAATAAAGTGTAAGAAGAAATTGTGTTCACATCAAATTGCAATGAGGAAAAAGAAAGCAGAGAACAAGCAAGCTGCAGGATTTAAAGCGTGACATCCAATCACCGGCTATAAAATCAGCGATCAATGTTGTTTTTGTTTACTTGTCTCATGCGCCGCACCAATTAGCCTTTGATTGATGTCAATATTAAATATCAAAGTTCATAAAACGTCAAGCAGGGCTTCGTCAAAATGGCGAAACAAGATACAAAACTTAATCACTGCGCATTGCATTAATCAAGTCTGCCCGATAGATGTGGCGGAGTTCATGTTTTATGCATAATATTATCTGCAAACGTTAGCTAGGTGATTACGTTCAGTGAGGGGAATTAAATATATAATCCCTTTCAACTGCGATTGTTTAATGTATGGAACATTTATTTTCTGTAATGCTGATGTGTTCCATATGCACTGTAGTTAAGCTTCAGAAATATCAAAAATATTGTATAAATATGAATGGATATAGAGAGGAGAGAGAGAGAGAGAAATATACTTCCTTTATGTTGTTAGATATCCACAATATTGGTCTTCCATTTCAAAGCGTCTTTCTGTAACTTAGACTGCAATGACTTGGCCTGCTTTTCAATCTTCATGTTAACACTTAGCTTATTCTACAGCATACTACTTATTGCACTTAATTTTGCTTAGACTATGTGCTCCTTGTCAATTTTATGAAACATTCGAATGTATTCGAGTATTTTCCACAAATCAATTAACCTAGTTTTGTAGAAATAACTGCATATGCATTGGATACTATTTGGTTGTGGTACATATGATTCGATTTGACAGTATTTCATGATGGTCTTTTTTGGGCTTGATCCAAATATTAGGATCTTTCATTTGAAATATTACATGAAATCAAAAACATGGGCTGGTAGTTTTGTTTCATACTTTCCCAGCTCTTTAAATGAAGTGCCTGGTATTAGGAACTTTTTTTGTGATGGTCCTGAGATTTATGTTCCAACTGAGCTCTCTAGTACTCTCTGAACTAAGTTATTTTTTCTTAATTTGTTTTTCAAAAGCATAATTCATCCATTCTATCCGAAGTGGCAAGAAATTCAAATGCACAAGCTAGAGTGTATGCTAGAGATGCATCTGTGCATGTGGTTCAAGGACACTGGGATTTCTAATGTAATATCAAATAGAAATATGACGTTTCAAAAGTAAGATGCATCATTATTTTCATTTTTGCACGGTCTACCAAAATGTTGGCATTTTATTTACTTCCCATGTGCCGTAACCCCTTATTTTATTCAAAGGATTTGGTTACGCAATATCAGTGATTTTGTTTTTTCATGTATTATTATTATTATTATTATTATTATTATTATTATTATTATTATTATATATTTTTTGTTTTAATTATTATTATTATTTTTTTTTTGTCAATCACGCCATTTCAGAAGACCCCTGAGAGGCCTAGCGTTTTGTTCTTGGGAAATAAACAAACAGGCCGATGAGATGTACAAACAAATGCAAAGTATTGCTGTCCGGCAGCAATGAAAATTAATTGACTCAAAATGGAGTTAAATTATCCTAGGAAAGAGCCCTGAACTGAGAATCAAAACCACGTGTTGATTTACTCAATGACTGTGAAAGATAAAAGGACAGTCCAAGAAAACATGTATCATTAATCAGATGCTTGTGTTTTTTAAGTTTGCAATCTATGGCCAAGATGCTGAATCACTTCCTCTCTTTTAATCAGAAACACAGAGAAGCCGGGTTGAAGCCCACAGACATAGCCACTTAGGATTCCCCTTGCCTTCCAGGATTAGAGAGCTCAGCTGTAGCCTGGGAGTCTGAGGAGGAAAGTTGTGATTGAGCAGATGCACTAACCAGTATCACAGGGCGTAACAGCAAAGAAACCTGTACATGGATCGCAATGTGATGTGCAAATAGATTGTTCTTCCAAAGAAACTTGCTGAGGTTAGTTATGACTGCACATGGGAGTTCATCAAAGTAAACTTGTCATACCCCAGGACTGAAGTTTTTTGTTTAGAAGGAATAAGTCCTTGTAAAATTCTTATTTTAGTGGTTTTACATTTTGTCGGGAACATTCCGCAGTCAGACATATTTGAATGGTTACAGTCTAAGATGTGTAATGAAGCACTGCATCTCTTAATTGTATAAACCTATTGCACAGACTGGGTGCAGACTGGCATCCTTAGTTTGTAGAAATGGCATCTCCCTCCTAAGTACGACCTACGTTGTGTTGTGAGTTGCGATCTGTAGTAGAAACAGCCCAGATATATTGAAAACGTGAGAAAAGTAAATCAGTTTAATAAAGATCAACCCCCTTGTTTGAGGTGTACTGATGAGAGAGTCAGATGGAAGTCACAGAACAGAAGTTGTCTAGTACTGACACCCGCCTGGAGTGGATTGTAGAGCAGTGTTGTGTTGCACTGTCTTTGAGTGGAATGAGACGCAAACAGACCATCTGTTGCACTGACCATCCCGTGTTTCTCAAGGCCCAGAGCCTATGTACTTCCACATTTGCTTCAAGACATTTGTCATAACTTAGTTGCAGAACTCCTTCAGTTTTGATGAGCCATGGTTAATAGCCAATATATAGGCCCATACATTAAATAAAGGGTACAATTATCTCATTGGGGAGTTTACATGCAGTGTTTTTAACTCATGAAGTGATGATGTGTGTGCACATTTGGCTTGAAACCTCAGGAGAGAATCAGGCTTGTGGGCACAGAGAAGGACAGAGTCACTCCCAAATACTCGAGTAACTGACATAAAAATTACAAAAACGCGGAAAAAGCACACCCATTTTACGTGCAAACGCTTCTGAAATAATCGTATATATACTTAAATGGCTGCATTATACTGGTCAGTTTATTGTGGGTTTCAAGGTAACAAGTTGCTGATGAACATTTCATGGTTAGCAATGGTGTATTTCAGGTTAATGGCAATGCGGAAAAATGTTTTATTTTATTTTATATAATCATTATGCTCTCTATATTGTTGTGGATCTGTTGTGCACTGTTCAATCCTATACATCGTGTTGTAATCCTCACTTTATAAAACAATTATATTCACGACTTGCTGCTCCATCAGTGACGTGAAAAACCACTCAGGTAAGATCAGTAAAACAAAGTATTAAACCACAGCTGCACACTGTTTAATTTGAACACAATGTCACATGACAGCCATAGATTCTGTGACATACGTGTCTCGAGTATTATTCTTGCACATGAAAACCGCCCTTTCTGGGATTCTCATGCCAAAACAGCGTGAGAGCTGTATGTAGAGCTAATTTACATATTAATTCACTCCTTGCCCTTAATTTGCATGGCGTCGGGTAAACAGCAGCTCGTCCTGAGTGCAATAAACTAAAACCATGTAAACCCCAAGAAGGAGAGGGGCATTTCATCTGTGACTTGAACATAATGTCTCGATTAAGGCCAAATCACACATGTAAACTCCACCATTGACACTACTGTTTTATAAAGCTTCTGTTATGTATGTATTAGCCTAGATGTTGCCAAATCTGTTAATTTTACACACACACAAATCTCACCCTAGTAGTTTTTTAGTATTATTTTAGTAAAGAGCTATAGTTTTCCATAGGTCCTATTCCATAGCAAAATAACTCTGCCATGTATGGAAAAGAAAACAATTCTGTAGCCTAGCTAGTGGAATCTTTCAAAATCTTCTAAATGGAAAAACGTCATCAGTCCAATTCTGTCCTCAAATTCCCCAAACGTTTTTATTGAAATTGGTAGAGCTCTCCAAAAAATGTTACTGTTGCATAATTCAGGCGATTCTCACAGTAAGAACAGAAGATTATTAATATGTTTCTGTTTGATTGTTTTGGCGAATGTGAATGATTATAGGGTAAGAGACAAAGAGAATACGGATCCTCTGGGGAATGTGAGAATGTTAGTTTTCTTTAACGCAAGCTTACATTATGAATAGTAATTAGTAATAAAATATCTTCAATATTTTAATTACATTTTGTACATGTGTTTGCCTTTGGGGGAAATGGTTGCACTGTACATTTTAGACCCAAATTAACTCCTTTTCAGGATCTGATCTGGAGCCCCACCCAACTTTTACATGGTCCTAATGCCCTCCATGATCGTCATATAACACCTGCACATGGAAATGATCTCGTAGTTTATTTGTTGTTGTTGCTTTTGTTTGGGCAGGGATGGGATGTAAACATTTCCAGAGGGATGTCTTAAAGCAAACAGAAGCAAAAAACAACCATACAATAGATATATAGTACTGTGCAAATGTTTTAGGCAGGTGTGAAAAAATGCTGTAAAGTAAGAGTGCTTTCAAAAATAGACGTTAATAGATTATATTTATCAATTAACTAAATGCAAAGTGAGTGAACAGAAGAAATATCTCCATCAAATCCATATTTGGTGTGACCACCCTTTGCCTTCAAAACAGCATAAATTCTTCTAGGTACATTTGCACACAGTTTTTGAAGGAACTCGGCAGGTAGGTTGGCCCAAACATCTTGGAGAACTAACCACAGTTCTTCTGTGGATTTAGGCAGCCTCAGTTGCTTCTCTCTCTCCATGTAATCCCAGACAGACTCGATGATGTTGAGATCAGGGCTCTGTGGGGGCCATACCATCACTTCCAGGACTCCTTGTTCTTCTTTACACTGAAGATAGTTTTTTAATGACTTTTGCTGTATGTTTGGGGTCGTTGTCATGCTGCAGAATAAATTTGGGGCCAATCAGATGCCTCCCTGATGGTATTGCATGATGGAAAAGTATCTGTCTGTACTTCTCAGCATTGAGGAGACCATTCATTCTGACCAAATCCCTAACTCCATTTGCAGAAATGCAGCCCCAAACTTGCAAGGATCCTCCACCATGCTTCACTGTTTTGCCTGCAGACACTCATTCGTGTACCGCTCTAAAGCCCTTCAGCGAACAAACTGATTTCTGCTACAGCCAAATATTTCACATTTTGACTCATCAGTCCAGAGCACCTGCTGGCATTTTTGTGCACCCCAGTTCCTGTGTTTTTTTGCATAGTTGAGTCCCTTGGCTTTGTTGCCACGTCGGAGGTATGGCTTTTTGGCTGCAAGTCTTCCATGAAGGCCACTTCTGACAAGACTTCTCCGGACAGTAGATGGGTGTACCAGGGTCCAACTGTTTTCTGCCAATTCTGAGCTGATGGCACTGCTGGACATCTTCCGATTGCAAAGGGAAGTAAGCATGATGTGTCTTTCATCTGCTGCAGTAAGTTTCCTTGGCCGACCACTGCGTCTACGGTCCTCAACGTTTCTTTGTGCTTCTTCAAAAGAGCTTAGACAGAACATCTGGAAACCCCTGTCTGCCTTGAAATTTCTGCCTGGGAGAGACCTTGCTGATGCAGTATAACTACCTTGTGTCTTGTTGCTGTGCTCAGTTTTGCCATGGTGTATGACTTTTGACAGTAAACTGTCTTCAGCAACCTCACCTTGTTAGCTGAGTTTGGCTGTTCCTCACCCAGTTTTATTCCTCCTGCACAGCTGTTTCTGTTTCAGATAATGATTGTGTCTCATCCTACATATTGAATTGATGATCATTAGCACCTGTTTGGTATAATTGTTACACCTGACTATATGCCTACAAAATCCCTGACTTTGTGCAAGTGTACCTAGAAGAATTGATGCTGTTTTGAAGGCAAAGGGTGGTCACACCAAATATGGATTTAATTTAGATTTTTCTTCTGTTCACTCACTTTGCATGTAGTTAATTGATAAATATAATCTATTAACATGTCTATTTTTGAAATCATTCTTACGTTACAGCATTTTTTCACACCTGCCTAAAACTTTTGCACTTTGTACATCCTGTCATAGGTAACACAGAACACCAGAAACACAAGTGGGAATAATAAATATAAAGTTTTGAAGATACAGAAAGAGAAATGAAAGGTATACTATTTAAACAGCTGTAACAACAGTAGGGGAAGTATATTGCTATTATTCTTTTAATGCCAGCTGTAGGCAGATGTTCAATGGCAAAGAGAGGAAACAATAAAACCATTGAATATCATAAACACAATCTTAGCTGTCAAAAGTGATTAGTTCCAACTTTCATGTGAAACCATCTGGAATAAGCAATGGTATTAATTGCATAATCTTGCTTTGCTTACTGTAAATATCATTCCTTCACTTAGCCATTAATATTTAAATTTGTGGTGTACTTATGGCAGTGGCTCATTGTCTTGACTGTTTCCTGAAGAAATGCATTCAAATAAAGAACTTTAAAGCATTATTCTTATTTTTTTTTTTTTTAGCCAAAGGCATGGAAAGAGTTTTGAAACTTTACTTCATCCTCACCAGAATTGCCAAGTCTTCTGCTGTTTAATTTATACTAAACTATGGGAAGAAATTATCTAACAGTAAATGAATAAATAAATACCTCGCCAATATGCTAATTACCCTGTTTAATTTTCTTTCTTTTTCCTGGTGAATTACATTTATTTTCGTCCTTCATAAAAGCATGTTTTTTTTCACTTTAATAGGAGGTTATAAATCTAGTGCATTTAATTAAAATGTAATTTAAACTATTACACTAGTTATAGAACTCTGTACAAACTATACCATTATACAACAATATACAGTGAACTCAAGTGAAGGGTGGGGAAAAGGTGTAGACAAAATTAACAACTGTATCTATTCTGTTTGAGGCAAGATCACTTTTTTTATAGGGAACTGTAGCAATGTTAAATTAATTGTACTTGCATAAATTCAAGAAGAAAAAATATGAGCAGCTCTTTTATTCCTGTGGGTTTCAGGGTTTATACTGACAGAACATATTATATATCACACTAAACCCAAATGCAAATGTAAGTGTGTGTGTATTATTATTTGTATTTACTTACCCAGCACCTTATGAGATTTCTGTGTATGGTTTCTGTTTTATTTTTCAACCATTTTTTAAAGCAATATAACAAAATTGAAAAGGTCAGTCTCTGTTTAGGGCATGAGACAGTTTTTCAGTTTCAAGTTTAAAAGTGTATTTAGGCATACAATAATTTGTAAAAATTTAAGGATTATTACATTTGTCATCCTTTGTTTTTTTTGCTAATTGCATCAGAAATACATACTTCCTTTAATGCAAGTAAAACCTAATATTCCACTATATGATTTGCATGTCTAAACTTGAGAAGGGACAAGGGTGAAAACCACTTGCTATGGCACTGTTTCTCAGTACTGTTTACTCTAACAGATTGACATGTTTTTAATGCGGTTCTGTATTGGCTTGGAAGCTCTATGGAGATCTGTGTATATACTTCTTTTATAACGTCATATTTCTTTGCTGTTCACAAAGTAAATAATTAGTTGAGTAAACAATTTATTGTTTACATGACAACAGGAAAAGTTAAATCATATAACGTATATATACATGTTTGTTCTTTTTTGTCTTTTTTTTTCACCAGACAGTGGTGGTATAAGTCTAGAGACAGGATTGTGGTTTGAAATATTACCAGCCATACTTAGGACAGATTTGTGTCAGCTTATTTGTATTGTATTTTATGGATATGGATAGATATTGCAACACTAAATACACTGTCAGTTTGGATTCCAGATCCCTCTGTTTTACAACTGTCTAAGCAAGATGCTAAAGAAGGAACTTTTTTCCACTTATTGGGAATATTGGACCATTATTTTCTTTGCTGTATATCATTAAATGTGTGCCAAAGTCATCATAGGCATGTTTTCAAGTCTCCCAAGAGGCATAACTATGAAATGCCTGTACATCTGACCTATCTGTCGGCACATGTTGTGGAAGCTGGGACCGGTCTTTGCTAAGGGCTCCCTGGAGCTGCAGCCCAGTGCCCAGTTCAGGAAGGCACTTACAGTAGCTTGTCCCAGGCATTTTCAACAGGCTTTGGGCTTCCTACTTCCTGTTGAAGATAAAGAAGCAGCCTTCAGACAATCTGCACAGATATTCCAACTCCCATTACACGTTCAAAGCCATTTCTCAATTGGGAAGCATTACTAGAGAGCAAAACAGTAGTCCACCCATTAACATAGTGATGAAGTGCCTGTTTAAAAGTGTTATTGTTGATTTGTAATTTTCACCAAACTGTGCTGGGGAGTATAAATTCAAGAACAAATGTCTAGTGATAACATGATTTTCCATGTGCTTTGTTTTAGTTGTTTAGTGATAGCTGTGCTGACATACAGGACATTTGTGCCGGTTTATCTTTTGGGGGATTTAAATTATATTATTTTCCAACTACAGACACATGCATTGCTTTTTCTTTTCTTGTTTTGGCCTTTGAAATGCTGTTGGAGAGAACTACTGAAATGTCATTAAACTGTATGAAGTATGTCCTGTGTGCTGATCCAAAAAGTCTTAGTTTAAATGCTCCAGATTCTTTCTTTTTTTTTTAAATCTGTGCATAAAACCTCACCTGAGAACTGGTTGGGGGTGATTTATGATTTTAGGTAAAGTGTTTGGTCAGTATGTGGGGGTCCCTTCATTTTTGGTAAAAAAAAAAAAAAAAAAAAAAATCCTCTAGTTTTCTAATAAACTTAATGTAAAACAGGTGCACTCTCCACAGTCTGATCGTTCACTTTTCCATTCATTTTAGCCAGATGGGTACTTAATGGCAGTAGGGAAAGCTATATCAGCCTGCAATATCTGTAAAGTGCGCACTTCAGACTATTTACACTGTTTGTGCGTGTGTGTGCGTTTTTGTGTGATTATCCCATTCAAACTGAAACATAAAAAAAGATGTTCCTGTTTAGATTCAATAAGAAAATGTGCAATTCTTTAATTGCGAAGGAAAGAAGTTGTACTGTCTCCACCCTGCTGGGCTAGACAGGCTGCCACTGGCTTTAGATCACATCTTCCTGGACAGTGCTCACCCAGACATTTTTCACATAGGAAAGATGAATGTCTCAGGGTGTGATGCAGTGGTGGACAAAGTTCAAATCTGGCATTTAATTTGGACACCAAAAAGCTTTTGAAAATGAAAATCCCAAAACTGAAATGGTATTTGTTTTCTTATCAAAGGCCAAGCTTTGTCACTGTGTGAATTTAAACTAAGCTATCACATAAATCCTCTGTGTATCTCAATGAGTTTGACAGCACAAAAAACAACCTTATTGCTAAGAAAACTGCTGCAAAATTTACTTAGAACTTTATAATACACACAAAGGAAATATAGGGGAAATATAATCCTGAAGAGTAGTTTGTTAGGACAAATAAATATTTAAAATGTCTACTTTCCAAAAATGAATATAAAACAAAGTAGATTACCACAAAGCCTTAAATTCTTTGCTAATTTTGCAATAAACAGTTTCATATCATGATATCATAGAGGGTAAAACATTTGAGCTGAACTTTGGCGCTGATTAAAGTTGACATTTGTATTTGACAGAAACGTGTCTACATAATCAATATATATTGCAGTTCTTTAGAGGTGCAATCCAATAGGATGTGCTGTCAGTAAACACTGTTAAACACTTTCACTTCAACACTAAGGCCATTGTCTGCTGCATGCACATGACTTCTTTAGGCACAGGACCGAGGAGACACATTAACCACAGGAACAGCATTTAGGATCGCTCACTTGGATGTATTATCTGTATTACCCGCAAGCCAAGTGTTTAGAAATCAATGAAATTTATATGGCAAGCTGTACAGACATCTACATCTGCTCACACAGAGCGCATCTCCAGCTCAAAAGAAAAATCTTCAGCTGCATCATATTCAGGACTGGGGGACTGAGGACAGTGAGTGAAAGCGGAGGAAAAGCAAGTCAAATGAATTACCGCTAATCTACTCATTGCTGACAATCCCATTTGCCACCCACCACCTCTCTCAATAAAGTTACCCTGACTAGTGCATCTGGCGGGCCGGTCGCCCTGGAAACTCGATTGTGCCGCTTAAATAAAGTCGCAAGTTACAAGTAGCCTTTTATTGCGTCTGCTGGCGCCCATCACATCCAGAACAGCCCTGGGGGAGGAGTGGAGCTCAAGACTTGAAAGAGCAGGAATCACTATTAACTTATCAATAGAGCTTGAAGAGACTATCTCCCTCGTTGTGGGTCATTCACTCATTAATGGAGGTTAATCGGAGGTGACTTTATTCTATTTAGCACCAACGGGCCACTGTGTCTTTGAATGGATTGCCTGACCTTTGAGCTGCCTTCTTTTTAATCAGGGCCAAGTAACTACGCAGTGTTTATTAATATAAATTATCATTAAGGTGGGTACAGTCCAATTTATGGTAGAGACATAGGAAATATGTTTAAGCATTGAAGCACTGCTATTTTAAACGTTTGTGTGTACATGCATCTATTAGATAATCTTTTAGTTAGAAAAAGCATGTCTTCTAGCTATTTTCATAAATCAGGATAATCTAGCAAATGTTAAGTGGACATCCACAGGGAAACTGTCTATGGTGAAAACCCACGCATTTCTTTATCTAAGCCGTAGTTTCAAGGAGAAATTACTGTAATAACTAACCATTCGTATCTGGAATGGAAACTGTACATATTTTTCGTTCATTTTCTTCATAAATGCAATCTATTATTAAGTCTCTCCTAATTTAAACTAATATTTTCATAGTTATAGTTTCTGACTGAACCGCAAAGTTTGAAACATAACTGACAATTCCCAGAAGAAACGGGTAGCAATGAAAAACTATTTTTAATAATAATAAGTAATAAATGAAATAAACTCAATGTGTTATGCTACTCAGCTGTGCTGCACTGCTGTATTTCTAAGCTTCTTAGAGTCTTTTAACATCCAGGGTGTTCGAAATCAGCAGGAATCCCAGATAGGGAGAGGGGTGACATTACATTCCAGGCAAATAGCTTTGGGATTGAAACCCCTTTTCAGGAGGGTTGCTGCAATGTCCTGGAGCTGGTGAAACCTGCAGCGGTCAATTAGACAATCAATGTCGACAAAGTAGATGGCCTGGCATCTTCGATGCAAAAAGGTTTTCTGAAAGATATGAAGCTTTTGTCCCTGGAAGGCAGTTATTAGGCCACTCTGAAGCCAGAATGTCTGTGCAAGTCTAATGGAAATGAAGGAGATTGTATTCGGTTACCCATCTTCTAATGCAAGGTTCTTTTCATGGGGATCCTAGAAGAATGAGTTGGACGCTGTAGGGGTGCCTGGGAGCCTGATTTGTATCCCTTGGCAGGAGATTAGAGGCCTGACTTACAGAAAGCCCTAAGCTCTCCACTCCACTGGTTCAGCCTCGATACCTGCAGCAGTCATCACCAGGAAAGTGGGCACAATTAAGCCCATTATTGCAGTTGTGTTCTCCTCTTTTCTCATACATCGGTCTCCCCTCTACCCCTTAAATCCCCCCGGCTCTGGAAGACCTAATGGGACTCCTATCAGTCACACACCCTCAGGCTGAGGATGTGTAAGTGTCTTGTAAGTTAAGCACATTCTTCAGCACCTCTTTGCTGTCAAAGCTGCCAAGCTACAGAACGCTAGGTTTATTTCAGCCTGTAGAAAAACAGAGAAGTGACTATGATACTTTGACACTGTACCATCAATTACCAACCACTTCTACATTGTCTTGTCATTGTCCTGATGGAGGAAAGGTTTCCTATTTCCCTTCAGCATTCATTTCCAAATAAAGTGAATTTGAAAATGTAGTGGTTCCTTTGCATGGAGATACATAGGTTGAGGATCTTCTGATTAAAAGTAAAACATTTATTGCTTTTTGTCATAAAAAAAAATAAAATGTTTCGCCATCTGTGAGGAAAAGGAATGTTTCACCACTGCATGCAGCAGAAGGTGGTTATAAATCATATTTTGAAGGTGTATCATAGCATAAGCTTCTTGAGGATGATGTAATGCGCCCAAGCTTTTTTTATGCATCTTTACAGCCTCAGACTCCAAGGGGAATGATGTGAGGGATTTCCTCCCCTGATTATCATGTGCAAAGCTTCACTCACACAGCACAAAAACAGTGGTCTGTTTGAAAGTTTAATCCTGGCAAATTAAGCTTTTGACATCCAATATTTAAAAATGGTTTTCCTTGACTTCTGTCAGCTTTCTCCCTGGCTCTATGATAGTATTCTGCCGAGTTTATAATGCTGCTACAGTAATTCATGTAGATCCAGTGACCTGTCAATTGTGATTTGCAAACTTAGTGCTTAATGGCAAGTTTCAGGTTCAGTAAAGAAGCCTCTGTCAAACAAAATGATCAAGTTCTTGGTTTGATTGTGTCTGACAAGCTGGTGGAAATACGTTTTTATTACATTATATTTTGAATGCAGAAATTTGGTTTACTTACTTAGTTTTTAATTAATTGTATAAACTGTATTCTAAACTGCACCGTAGTAATAATGTTCTTTCCGATTTGTAATGGGTTGTTTTGTTTCTGTAAATGAAAAAGGGGGGACTACATTAACTGTATTTCAGTGAAATTTTAGTTTTTCTTTTCTTAACTAAATTTAATTTTACTCTTTAACATTGCAATACTACATGACTAAATACATTTCCATTCAATGATCAACCGAATACGTAGTCAAGAGAAGAATCTTTGATATGCAGTAGGCAGTTACTGAAAGGGTTACAACCATGCCTTGAAATAGTGTTGATTGCTATGTGGGACCTAAATTAAATGTCAAATTACCAGGTTATCATCATTTTCTACTTAAAACTGCACCTGCAAAGCGTCTTTGGGTGAAGAATGAGACCATGCTTATTGCTTGTATTATTTTTATGCTTGCAATATGCATTCAATAAAACAGAGTGCCTACTGTTTCCTTTACACAATGCACAGCACTCTGCGTTGTGGGCAACTCCAGTGCCCTCACTTCTGCAATACGGTTTCGGAAATGGACATTAAAGTTGTTAATATCTCGTGTTGTTTGAAGAGTTTTGGCAAGACTTTTGGAAGAGAGTTATGTAGGGGGGGAAATGTTTAAATACTAGTGGAATCCGATACTATACATATTCAATTTTGATAATATTGGGGAAAGTGATTCGTTTCATAATATAGCTCTAGTGCTTTTTAGCAACAATTAAATGTAGCTGTAACCAAACCAATAATGTACTGTTTCTGACAGCCTCAGGGACCGCAGATTTCTAGGAATTCTCCATAAGCCATTTTTCAGAACTTTGTGTTGTTAGGTTCATTTTGGAGAGCTTAAAACTGGAGAAGCTTTTATGAATCCTTTGGTAGTACACAAGACCTCTGCAGGAAGGTGGAGATGAAATTTCAGCTCCACAGGAAAAGAACTGTAAAAAATGATGTCATTGACAAAGCGCCTCTTAAATCAGCAGCAAATAAACTGCAAGTACCTTTGACCCGGATAATATAATTTATTTTCAGTACAACAAAGAACAATATTTAACTTTCAGAACGCACTGTATGTGATTTAAGGAGCATGTTTTTGTTGCTAATCAAAGTGGTATGTCATGTTTCCCTTTGTTTTAAAACTCTTTAATGACATTAAACATTTATCTAGGAAGTGCCACTTAACAGACTGAATGGTCACCCCCAATTGTAGTAAACATTTTGTCAGTGTGTGTGAGTGTGTTTACTGTTTCCATGTATATTCACTGTTATGGATCTTAAATACAGCTCTGGAAAAAATTAAGAGACCATTTAACACTGATTTCTGAACTTGGAGTGGTCTCTTAATTTTTTCCAGAGCTGTATATTTTGTGATTGGAATGGTAGAATTGTTTTATCCAAATTTTAAGTTTGTGTTATGTTTCCTAAGCCTTACAGTATATTACTCTACATCTCTACATATCCTACATCTAAATTCAGTGTGATAATGTGATAATGTAGATATCTTTTAGGGTTTATATTAACCAATCCTATGTCTTTAGAAATAAAATATATGAATTAGACAAACAATGAGTAATTAAGAGTCAGGGTATGTGGAAAAGGTAAGTGAATCTTGCTTTTACCAGCTCAATTAAAGGGTGTAATTATTTTAGTGTTTCAATTATTAGGTAGATCAGAGGTGACATTGAGAGGCCCCACCCTATATAAAGATCAGAAACATTATGAGTTTAGCCTTTACCATACAGGTGTGTGGAAACTGATCATGCCACAATCATAATAAATCTCTGAGGACCGTAGAGAAGCAGTTATTGATGCTTTTCAGTCTAGAAAAGGTTATAAACCATTTTTAAGGATTTGGGGCTCCACTAATCCCATGTCAGACAGATAGTTTTCAAATGAAGAAAGTTCAAGACCATAGTCACTCGCCCCAGGAGTAAAATCTCTCCAAGAACAACCCAACAAATGATCCAGGAAGTCACAAAGAACCCCTGAGTAACATCCAAGGTTAATGTTAATGTTCATTACTCAACTATCAGACTAAACAAGAAATGGTATTCAACATTTCTGCCCATCTGAACTTTGCCAAAGAGCATATAGATGATCCACAAGACTTGTGGAACAATGTTCTCTGGACTAACTTTTTGGCCTCAGACAGAAACATTATGTTTGGTGAAAACCAAACACTGTTCGAACAGAAGAACTTCGTCACAGCCGTGAAGCATGGTGTGGGAGTGTGATGGTTTGTGGCTGATTTGCTGCCTCAGGGCCTGGACGGCTTGCCATCATTGACACAACCATGAATTCTGCATTGTATCAGAAGATTCTAGAGAATGTTAGGTCATCCGTTCATGAGCTGAAGCTGAAACGAAAGTGGGTCATGAAATCTTATGGTAGGACCAAGTGAGCTCTCCATGCAAGAAAGATCTTAAATGTGACCGAGTTGAAGCAGTCCCGTAAAGAGGAATGGAACAAAATTCCTCAAAACCTAATAGAGAGACTGACCAACAGTTACAGGAAACGCTTAGTTGCAGTCATTGCTGCTCAAGGGGTGTGCCACAAATTACTGAATCTAAAAGTTCACATTCTTTTCCACACATGGATATTGAATGTGGAATGGAAAGTAGCAGTTTTGTGAAGCAGTTTATCTTTATACATTATTAGAACTTAGATTAAGATCTAATAACATTACATTTTTAGTTTGAAATATGCAGAAATCCTAAGGGGTTCACAAACGTATCCTCGCCACTGTATTAAGCACTAAGAATGTTGATCTTACACTAAGTATCATTCAGACCACCTCCTCAAGAGATCCCTGGACCACAGTTTGACAACAGCAAACTCTAAATCATCAGACCTTGGGATCTGGAGGAATTGCAAAGTATGCAAGACATCTCCAGGGTTCTGCTGTATCCACAGTCTTTCAACATATTAATTGGAACAAAGATGAAACACCTGGTCTTAAAAATATATATTTTATCCTTTCCAAAAGTGTAATTGGCTTGCTTGGGCTCTGTTTAATGTCAGTGCACATTACTCATCTCTGCACAGGGTAGCACAGGGCCTGCAGCAATTAATTGAGCAGAGCCTAGAACTATGTGAGTAAAGCAGCAGGTAGGGCATAATAAAATATAAAATTAATTTTGCTGCAATACAAACTCTGCAGTGAGCCTTTCTCATCTCCCGTGCCTGCTGCGGGGGCCTCCACTGATATTCCCCCCTGTGGCAGGAGAAGAATTCACAGCACCAATTTCTGGCAGGTCCTGCTTACTGCCCTAATCGCACAAGGACCCTTGTAGCTTATGGGTTTACTACCTGTCTAGTTTAACCAGTTTTAGAAACAGTGCATGCAATCAAACTGTTCTGTGGACACTTCAGGCTCCATGTGGATTGGAGTGGAATGGACAGATGAAATCTAAATATTGACTGTGGCTTGAGAAGACTTCCCATATGCTAATTTAAAGAACATTCTAGCTTATTCTATATACAAGTCAATGAACCTAAAACCAGACCCATATGCTTTACATTTTTGAGCTCTGGAGGCTTCTATGATAGAAAGTAAGAAAATTCAATAAAACAATAATGAACTAGATCTAGAGCATTCTATTGTCAGAGAAACAATGTCATTTATCTAACCTGTACATTCTAAAACTTCTAAAACAAACAAAATTCACATATACTATATAATCCACCGAAGAGTACAGTCTACATAGTAAGCTAAACTTGACCATATTTCTGCCCATCGCCTGCTGCTATTGTTATTTGAAAATGTTCGCACTCTGCATGCATCCTGGCAGCATCTGGATGGAGTTTTCCAAAATGTAGTCTTCTTATAAAAAAAAAAACAAAAAAAAAAACGCCATTTCAGGAACATTACATCCAAGAAGATCAATGACTTGTCCTCTGCAGTCCTTTGTGTCTTTTGTAGGTTGACTTTATTTCTTTGTGAGGAAGCAGTTTAGCCACAGTGTCTGTATTCACAGGGGAAGGCAGACATTAGCAGCTACGTATAGTGGTTCTGGTTCCACAGTCACCACGGTAACATTTACCACAGTGGGTTGTGGATAAGTTGTTGCGGTCAAAATTCTTTATTTCTGTCTGTAATACGTTCCTAGTTCTAAAAATACATTGGTCAGATCCATATGTGTCTTTTTTTCTCCTTGTCTGTTCACACACATTTTGTTTTTATCATCAAAATGAAACAAATGTGAAAAAAGACGATGTTTTCTGCACAGTACGTAAAAACGTATCCCTCCTCCCTTCATAACCCAATCTCAGTCATTTTGACAAAACACCTCAATGTAAATTAATCCAATCACATCCCACATACAGTGATACAACTTGGGGAATTATTCAGACCATCTCTGATAAAATCAACAACAGAAAACAAAACAACAACTGCAGAATCCAATTATATTCACAACATAGATTTCATTAGTCTTAATTTATTTCAAAACCACAAAGAAAAATGAATAAATTAATGGAGTATTACATATTTCTGCAGAACCAGTTACTGATCTCTCCTGTAAGAATTGAGTTACAGGATTAACTTGGTTTTAATATGTCTAGCAATGGATTAGACAGTCACACCTTGTCAACCTAAACACATCCTTCTCTTCAATATAGTGACAATGGAAAAAAAAATATTACTTCCAATGTTATACATCCCCAGTGTCATATTGGCTTTTTATTTCATAACAGCTGTAATACATTATTTAAAATAATTTATTGTGTAGTGAATAAACGGCAGCAACAACAAAAACAGTATGTCTTTGTAACTCCCATGGCACAAGTTATTCACATGGGAGTTTTTTTTTTCCTTATGATCTGGCAAACAAAAGAGAAACATTGAACCATATTGGTTTTGGATTACATACATGTATTAATTTGAAGTTCTGCCATATGTCTGTTATTACTACGCAATGTATATATGACATTTGTTTTTCTCTGGTTATTAGAATGGTTGTTGCTAGATTTTGCTGTTTCACTTCACTGGATGGAAATTCAAAATAGTGCATAAATTCAATGAGCTCATGTCACATTTTTTTTTTTTATTCCTCCTTTTTAGTAGCAATTCAGCCCTGCAAGTTGTGCAGACCTGCTTAAATACTTGCCACAAATGTCTCTATTTTATCTCTACATGTTAAGTGTTTCAATGTCTTTCTGAGTTTCTATATAACATCTGTTGAATCCCAAAAGCACCATTTCAGTAGCCCTCCTTTCTTTGTGACTTATCAGTCGTAAAAAGTAACTGACTGATATGCAGGACGTTCTGCTACTGGGTTGTCTTTCTGAAGTGTTTTTCCTGTGCAAAAAGAAAATTAAATTATCTCTCTCTCTCTCTCTCTCTCTCTCTCTCTCTCTCTCTATATATATATATATATATATATATATATATATATATATATATATATATATATATATATATATATATATATATTATAATGATTCTAGCACCTACTGTCAATTAATTCATATTTCTGAAGATAATGGATATTGCCTGTGCATATCAGGGGGCAGGTAATATACACTGTACTGCATATGTAGAAATATACCTTTCTAATTCAAAGCAGACCTTAGGAACGAAGTACTCAGTTGGTTCTCAGGAACTGCAGTTTTACTGTTCATTATAGCCATGTCATATAAAATAGTTTTATAGGCCAGAGAAGGCAACAATTTAACAACATGACAGGTTATGCGTTTCATAGACCTTCCCATCGGTGGTTCCCAAAAGAGCAGGATGCATAATCCTCATGTGGGCAGGATTACTAATGTGTTCTCCATTCTTGTCTTGTTACACTCACGCAACAACTGGATCGTTAGTCCTTTGCTTGATAGCTTTACCTCATATCACATAGAATTGTCCCACACTTGCCCCCACAGGGTTAGAAGGCAAATGGTTCTTTGTCTCTCCCTTAGTGAATTAATCCTGTAATTTTTAAGACTGAAAATTGTTCAGGTTTTTAACCCAACTGCTTAATAATCTGCCACACTTTAACTTTGTCTGAATATGTCTGCCCCTTCTGCAAATGTGAAGAAGCTGGTCTCATGGAGTCTGACATCATGTCATTTGCTTCCTGTAAACTATTCTGAAAACTGGTTTCCCCTCCAGGGTAAACAACAAATGCAATCGTCCAACTTCTGTAGGCAATGTACACAATAATAAGACGATTGGCCTAGACCAAATGAAAACATTAACTAGCCCGCAAATTACTAAATTGTACATAGAAAGAGGTATTTCTGTGCTCACTGTTGGAGAGTTTGGAGAATCTATGGCATAAAGTTACTGTAGTCTAATAGAAAAAGACATTTAATACAACCTTTTAAAGGTTACATTTTTATTTTGTGATATATATGATGTGTTTTAGGCATTAACACACATTATTGAAAAATATGTAAAGTATATAGGAGATCCTATCACACTACTAAAACCACACAGTGCTTTTGAAAGCCATTCAAACACTTTATCTCTTCAGAACCCCATGGTCTGAGTTAAGTGCCTCTATCCATTCCTACTTTCTAAAAAGCAAAGTAATCTCAAGCTGGTGACCGGAGGAGGCCCCATATAGCATGTCAGTACTTTGTCATGACCACCTTTCTCTGTCGGTGTAGAACTTTTGCAACGCCAGCTCTTATTTTCCAATTAGTGAGTTTGGTTTGCTTATGTCATTACAGTGTTTTTTTAAGCAACTACAGATGCAAAGAGGAGAGGCACAATCTGGGATCAGTGTATTTATTCATATGTGATAATTTCATTTTCAACTTTTTATTATAGCAGCAAACTGTTCTTTACAAATTTAAAATATACCCATGCCCAGAGATACATCTACAGGTCAAATTGTGGGTTCAGTAAACTGATGAACAGATGAATTTATACACAAGTTTGCCCTGTTCTCCGAAAGCAAGAAAGCAAGTCATTCAACAGGAGTTAAAAAAAACTAAAATTAGCTGAGGACCTTTCATATACTATACCATTTGGCAGATTTTATTACTTAAGCCACGATGTTGTTGTATCGGCTAAAAAGAAATATGGAAAAATCTATTTTCATTTCAATGGAGGATAACAATTTACAAAACTACTGAGCTTATCCTATCCCCCCCCTTTCTTTCGCACTTTACCAGGTTTTGGATGCCATTTGCAGTGCCAGTTCTTTAATTCTACATTGTGGCTCTCCAAAGCTGGAGTGTCAGACTAATACTCTTGAGAAACCTGAGAAAGAGGACTTTCTGTTTGGATTGTGCTTCATACCATCCAGTCACTCCCCTGCCACCCTTTCAAACTAAGCAGCTGGGCAAGCAGGAAATGGGTTAAAGATGCCACTATGAAGCCAACAGTGACTTTGAAAGATTTGTAAAGTTCTATGTCTGAGATAGGAGTCAGTGTTCATACAAAGCTGGCCCTTGTGTGGGCGAGAAAAATACCCATCTTAATTCCTGTATGGAGCATTACGTTTGGCTCAGACCCAACACAACACATCTCCCAGTCAACACCATCCCCCCAGTCAAGTCTGGTGGTGCAGCATCAGCTTGTTACTTCAGCTGGGACTGGAAAGCTTCTTAGAATTAAAGGGAAAATGAATTAATCAAAGTACAGGCAAATAGTAGAGAAAAACCTGTGTCAGCTAAAGACATAAAACTGGGGTGAAAATTCACCTTTCAGCAGGACAATGATCCAAAGCACACAGCCAAAGCTACATTGGAGTGGCTAAAGAATGAGAGAGTGAATGTCCTTGAGTGGCCCAGTCAATGTATTTACTTAAATTATTTTGAGAATCTGCGGCAACACTTGAAATCTGCTGTCTAGAAGCGATCCCAAAGCAACTTGAAAGAGCTTGAGCAAAACTGCCAAGAAAAATGGTCAAGAATGCACCAAGCCAGTGTGCAAAGTTGGAAGAAACTTACACAAAAAGACTTGTGGCTGTAATTTCTGCTAAATATTGAGTTTTGAGGTGTCTGAATACTTACACAATCAACATTTCATAATTTTTGCTTTAGCTTTTGCTGACATTTACTGTAACTTATCTTACTCTTAAAAGTCTTCAGTTTGAGCATTCAAGATGTATGTGTAAATACACTCACCTAAAGGATTATTAGGAACACCATACTAATACTGTGTTTGACCCCCTTTCGCCTTGAGAACTGCCTTAATTCTACGTGGCATTGATTCAACAAGGTGCTGAAAGCATTCTTTAGAAATGTTGGCCCATATTGATAGGATAGCATCTTGCAGTTGATGGAGATTTGTGGGATGCACATCCAGGGCACGAAGCTCCCGTTCCACCACATCCCAAAGATGCTCTATTGGGTTGAGATCTGGTGACTGTGGGGGCCAGTTTAGTACAGTGAACTCATTGTCATGTTCAAGAAACCAATTTGAAATTATTTGACCTTTGTGACATGGTGCATTATCCTGCTGGAATTAGCCATCAGAGGATGGGTACATGGTGGTCATAAAGGGATGGACATGGTCAGAAACAATGCTCAGGTAGGCCGTGGCATTTAAACGATGCCCAATTGGCACTAAGGGGCCTAAAGTGTGCCAAGAAAACATCCCCCACACCATTACACCACCACCACCAGCCTGCACAGTGGTAACAAGGCATGATGGATCCATGTTCTCATTCTGTTTACGCCAAATTCTGACTCTACCATCTGAATGTCTCAACAGAAATCGCGACTCATCAGACCAGGCAACATTTTTCCAGTCTTCAACTGTCCAATTTTGGTGAGCTTGTGCAAATTGTAGCATCTTTTTCCTATTTGTAGTGGAGATGAGTGGTACCCGGTGGGGTCTTCTGCTGTTGTAGCCCATCCGCCTCAAGGTTGTATGTGTTGTGGCTTCACAAATGCTTTGCTGCATACCTCGGTTGTAACGAGTGGTTATTTCAGTCAAAGTTGCTCTTCTATCAGCTTGAATCAGTCGGCCCATTCTCCTCTGACCTCTAGCATCAACAAGGCATTTTTGCCCACAGGACTGCCGCATACTGGATGTTTTTCCCTTTTCACAGCATTCTTTGTAAACCCTAGAAATGGTTGTGCGTGAAAATCCCAGTAACTGAGCAGATTGTGAAATACTCAGACTGGCCCGTCTGGCACCAACAACCATGCCACGCTCAAAATTGCTTAAATCACCTTTCTTTCCCATTCAGACATTCAGTTTGGAGTTCAGGAGATTGTCTTGACCAGGACCACACCCCTAAATGCATTGTGGCAACTGCCATGTGATTGGTTGATTAGATAATTGCATTAATGAGAAATTGAACAGGTGTTCCTAATAATCCTTTAGGTGAGTGTAATCCTGACTAGTATTTAGAAAGTTTATTATTGATTGATTATTGTGGGTGTGGGTCAGTTCTTTTACTACAGTGATGAAGAATTCAGCAGCTTTCCACTTTATTCAAAGGTGATGTATAAGAACTTAATTTAGTTGTACATCTTGACGAAACAGATATTGTAAAAGCACAGCTTGAGTTCCCTTTTGTCCTGGAGGATTAGGATCTTAGTCTAGGTGTTACACTTGGTGATTATAACAAATTTTGTATTAACCATTTGTTTTTCAGGTGATTGGTAATAAATGTAAGGGTTTGCAAATTGGCAGATTATTTGTAATCCTTTCAGAAAATGGCTGTGATTATGGTATTTGCAAATTACTCACCACACACTAACAGTGTCCGTTAAGATGATTGTGGTTGACACTGCACTGCTTGTTAGCACACTGACACACAAAACCAGATCTCTTACTTGGCAACTATGAAATGCTGAACCAAGCAGTCATTTCACCAGTAAAACTGTACTCTACTTTTGATAAACCAAATTGGAAATGTTTTTTTGCTACCATGCTAATTTTTCGCGGGGATTTTCGGATTGTGTCAGTTTAGTATATATTGAGTATTCTTAGCTTTTCTTTCTTTTTCTTAGTAAGTGATCCAGAAAACAGAACTCATTTGACTTTAGGGGAACGCCATACATCATAGTTAGTATCAAATAAAAAATTAATTGCAGGCAACTACAGGCAGTATAAATGACTTCCCAAAACCATGATCAAACATGGATGCTTATCAGTTGTTGCTGTCACATGTAGAACGTTCAAGTAAAAACCCAGTGGGGAAAAATGTGTAATTATATAAATATATTAAACGTTAAATTCATGCTGTAGTTCTCAAATTGGTTATGTCATTCCTGTTGGAAATGTACGGCGATCTTATCAACAAAATTATACTGTATATGACTTTTTTCTAATAATAATAATAATAATAATAATTTTTCAAAGAATTGGGAAGAACATAATTTTCAACTGAGTTTATATACTGTGGAGGAGTGTGCAGATTAACATTATTTTTTGTCTATTTAAGAAATGGGCAAAATTTGGTTTTATTAAAGCTCCAGGCATAAAACTGAAACCAACCCCAATGAGGAAAATATGCAGTTAACGCAGAACAGGTGATGTATATTCCATTTCGGGCCTGGTACCATTTTGGCATTCATTGTTTTTCATAATGTAATAAGGACGTTTTACTGAAGAGTTTTGGCTTTAATTTGGGTTTTTCTGCCTTCATTCACCAAATGAAAATAAAACGAAAATCCCCTACAGAGACCTGAACTTGTGATGCTGGTGGTATGTTCTCGTAATTCCTGCTACCATACAGATGTGTATAAACAGGTCTCGTAATATATTTTGTTTTACAGAGTTCTTTGCAGACTAAGCATTCAGTCGAAACCAAGTGATTTTGACTTCACATAAAGAAAAGGGTTTCAGAGTTTCAAAGGATTTTATAATTCACTCTTGGGCTGGTTTAAAATTATATTTTTTAAATCAATTACCCAAATAAAACTGACTACTAGGGCTCTCCTCTAGTGTAAAAATCTCTGCTTAAATATAGGTTTTATTTCCATTTAAATTATTTTGCACTTCTGTAAAACCAACATTTAGGTTGAAAACGGAGTCTTAAGCAAACATTTATTCTTGACAGAAAGGTTTGATATTATTGTCACTTAGTACTGATGGAGTTACTGTTCCATTCATGGAATAATAGCAACACTTTATGAACTCACTGGGAACTTTTTTCTGTGCTGCCCATGTTATTTAAATCATATCTGCACTTGTCATCCAAACTAATGGACATGTCCAAATGTAACAATATTTTACAGTGATGAATCATTAAATTTCATGCCATAAGACTTAGATGTTTCTTTATTGACTTTTTTTTAGATCTTAAATAACTGAGACAGCACACCAAGCCTCCAAGTAATATTCAATGTATGGGATATGCTGTTGTAGGAAAATAACCTTAATCAGTGATGGTTGACTGCAGAAATATTTTAACATAATGCATGAAAAAAAAAAATGCCCACCCCCATGGAGTAACTTTCAAAGAAAATTAATAATTTGCTACCCCCACCTCAAAACAAATATGCAGCAGATTATTTATTGGCTGATTTAGGAATGGTCCATGTAATGTCATACATTTTAATAAGCTTTGCAGAGTAAACCCAATTTAAATAGTCTCCTTTACTGCTACATTTCTGCGGAAGGTGTCCCTATTAGTCTACAGAGGTAGAGACCGTGGGTAACTGTCTTCTAAGCTCCGCACTGGGCCTTTTGATCCGACAGACTTCCACAGAGATGTAATCCAAGATAGGTTATCGGACTTATTTAGGTCACCTAAGAACTGTGTTTATACTGGACCTAATTAACCATTTACCTTGACTGCTCTGCAGGTATTGCCTTTAAATGCAAAAAAACATAGCGAAGACATGTTATTTTTATTTGTTTGTTTATTTCTTAATTATCTTGAGAGAGTATTATATTTTGAATTTAATTTAGTAATTACATTTTAAGTGAACTTAGACTGTTGTTGAGATTAGAATTGTATTTTTACTGACTTAACTGAAATCTGTGGGCCCAGCTTGTAATATTGGTGTTGGCTAGGGTTGGCCTGTTGCCAGGGCCTACCAATGTAATACAATTGAGTATTGCTTTAAGTCTATTCGACACTGCAATTCACTGCACAGTTCAGCATTAGGATTTGGGATATCATTTAGGTGATCTTTATGCCTGTATGGAGTGAAGATGTTGATATTTATGTACATTTTCTTAGGTCCAAAAACTGTTAAACCATTTCAAACAGTAAACTAGATGTCAGGGTTATGAATGGATTTTCTAGCTTTAGCCTACCCTAGCCTAACCATGCCTGTCTTTGAATGTTTGTGTTTCTCGACTGTTAGGAGCTTTACACAGTTTCTTTCATACATATTAGCCACCTTTGTTTTATACTCGGTATTATGTTGATACTATAAATAACAATCTCTGACACTTCCCCCCCAACCCCAGCACCAATGTCTTTTAATCCTCTATCATATAGACTGGCTTTTTTAAAGTGAGAATCAACCACAGCTACAAACTCACTAGGATAAGCACAATGATATGATTTGGCTTTGGTGTAGATTCCTTAAGATAGTAATTACACAGTAATAACATGTGTGGTATAAACTGATCTTTGAGAGCTATTCTGGGAATAAAAATGGTCGTATTTTCAGTCCATACATCTGGGTTCCCTCTTCACACCTCTCAACACACACTTTAATTCAAGTTTTCAATATACACCTATCAGCCATAACATTATGACCACCTGCTTAATATTATATTATAGTAGGTCCCCCTTTTGCTGCCAAAACAGCCCTGACCTGTCAAGGCATGGACTCCACTAGACCTCTGAAGGTTGCTTTGGTATCTGGCACCAAGACGTTAGCAGCAGATCCTTTAAGTCCTGTGAGTTGCGAGGCGGGGCCTCCATGGATCGGACTTGTTTGTCCAGCACATCCCACAGATGCTCGATTGGATTGAGATCTGGGGAATTTGGAGGCCAAGTCAACACCTTGAACTCGTGATTCATCAGACCAGGCCACCTTCTTCCATTGCTCCGTGGTGCAGTTCTGATGCTCACGTGCCCTGCGATGCACTGTGTGTTCTGACACCTTTCTATCAGAACCAGCATGAACTTTTTCAGCAATTTGAGCTACAGTAGCTCATCTGTTGGATCGGACCACACGGGCCAGCCTTCGCTCCCCACGTGCATCAGTGAGCCTTGGCCGTCCATGACTCTGTCGCCGGTTCACCGCTTTTCCTTCCTTGGACCACTTTTGATAGGTACTGACCACTGCAGACCGGGAACACCCCACAAGAGCTGCAGTCGTCTAGCCATCACAATTTGGCCCTTGTCAAAGTCGCTCAGATCCTTACGCTTGCCAATTTTCCTGCTTCTAACACATCAACTTTGAGGACAAAATGTTCACTTGCTGCCTAATATATCCCACCCACTGACAGGTGCCATGATAATGAGATTATCAGTGTTATTCACTTCACCTGTCAGTGGTCATAATGTTATGGCTGATCGGTGTATATGCTAGTCATAGAACTGAAAAACAAATATAATGACCCATGTAAGTTCACAATTTGTCATGCTGAATCGTGCCACACATCTCTGACACTACTGTATAGGGCTGCCAGTAGCTCGCATGGTAATTAGACAATTAAATTCAGGGGTTCTCCAATCTAGCGGAATGTGTGCCATTTTTGGATAAAATCATGCATACAATTAAACTTTTTCAAAATACAGTATAGTATGCTCTTCCAAACATGTTTTGTACCCACTAAAATGTCAGCTAGCATTTTCCTATATGTCAGTATTTAATGGATATTGATCTGTGCCATAAGTGTAACGTGTATGGGTTTTACATGCATATAGAATTGATTTAGTACTCAATTTACACCTGCTGAAAGATCAACGATGGTTTTGTAATGATTATATTTCTTGCACAAGAAGCAAGGGGAGCTAATGTAGTTGGATGTAATTAAGTTTGTTGTATTTCCATATAAATGATTTAAAATAAATGTCATTTTGAACTTGATTAAATTTTAATTAAAAAACAAAAAGTCAACATGAGAAATGACATCATGTTCTATAGCATTATGTTGTATTGTAAAATGATAAGCCTGGCGTCCTGCCAATGCTTTGTTCTCCTCTGTGCAGAAGGTTTATAAAAAACTAAACTAAAAATCTATCTGTGCTTTAGACCAACAAACAATTGTGAAATATATTGAAACATTTGTAGAGAAGAAACAGCTTTCCTAGTCAGATGGTACAAATATTCATAAATGTATGGCCTGTGCTTGATTGTCGTTTTAAAAGCCAGCCTAGTACAGCTTTACAGGACCCTTTATTGTTGAAACATAATCTGACTCTAATATTAACAGTGTACTGAGTATATTTTTGAATAAGAACCCAGGGAGAAAAAATGGTGAATGATTTTTATTGGTAATGTAATCTAAAAATACTGTGGAAAAATACATATATATATATATATATATATATATATATATATATATATATATATATATACACTCACCTAAAGGATTATTAGGAACACCATACTAATACTGTGTTTGACCCCCTTTCGCCTTGAGAACTGCCTTAATTCTACGTGGCATTGATTCAACAAGGTGCTGAAAGCATTCTTTAGAAATGTTGGCCCATATTGATAGGATAGCATCTTGCAGTTGATGGAGATTTGTGGGATGCACATCCAGGGCACGAAGCTCCCGTTCCACCACATCCCAAAGATGCTCTATTGGGTTGAGATCTGGTGACTGTGGGGGCCAGTTTAGTACAGTGAACTCATTGTCATGTTCAAGAAACCAATTTGAAATTATTTGACCTTTGTGACATGGTGCATTATCCTGCTGGAAGTAGCCATCAGAGGATGGGTACATGGTGGTCATAAAGGGATGGACATGGTCAGAAACAATGCTCAGGTAGGCCGTGGCATTTAAACGATGCCCAATTGGCACTAAGGGGCCTAAAGTGTGCCAAGAAAACATCCCCCACACCATTACACCACCACCACCAGCCTGCACAGTGGTAACAAGGCATGATGGATCCATGTTCTCATTCTGTTTACGCCAAATTCTGACTCTACCATCTGAATGTCTCAACAGAAATCGCGACTCATCAGACCAGGCAACATTTTTCCAGTCTTCAACTGTCCAATTTTGGTGAGCTTGTGCAAATTGTAGCATCTTTTTCCTATTTGTAGTGGAGATGAGTGGTACCCGGTGGGGTCTTCTGCTGTTGTAGCCCATCCGCCTCAAGGTTGTACGTGTTGTGGCTTCACAAATGCTTTGCTGCATACCTCGGTTGTAACGAGTGGTTATTTCAGTCAAAGTTGCTCTTCTATCAGCTTGAATCAGTCGGCCCATTCTCCTCTGACCTCTAGCATCAACAAGGCATTTTCGCCCACAGGACTGCCGCATACTGGATGTTTTTCCCTTTTCACACCATTCTTTGTAAACCCTAGAAATGGTTGTGCGTGAAAATCCTAGTAACTGAGCAGATTGTGAAATACTCAGACCGGCCCGTCTGGCACCAACAACCATGCCACGCTCAAAATTGCTTAAATCACCTTTCTTTCCCATTCAGACATTCAGTTTGGAGTTCAGGAGATTGTCTTGACCAGGACCACACCCCTAAATGCATTGAAACAACTGCCATGTGATTGGTTGGTTAGATAATTGCATTAATGAGAAATTGAACAGGTGTTCCTAATAATCCTTTAGGTAAGTGTATATATATATATATATATATATATATATATATATATATATATATATATATATATATATATATATATATATATATATTTGCCTTAGCAGGAGTTCTTTCTAAGCAGTGCAAATTAACAATCTCTTGGAACTGTTAAAACAGCCAGTTCACAAAACCCAATGACATTGCAAAACACAAAGCTGACCATTAAAATGGAGTTTGACTGAATTCCACCAGCTGTCATGAATTCTCTCCTGACATGTTGGTTTTCCTTTCTTCTGTGTTTGTACTATATAGCCACAATGCACCACCCCAATAGTTACTGCACTGTTTGTGAGTGCCTTGTAAAATAAATAAATAAATAAATCACATTAGCAGGGCAGTAAGTGAAATAGTTAAACTTTTGCCTGATTATCAGTGTTGAAACTTTAGCAGCTGATCAATAAACTAAACATCAGCTGATAAAAGATACCAAATCACTATACATATGCATTTCATTTTTTCATTCAATCTTTCTGGTTCATGTTTTAAACTCATATAAGCAAAATGAAGCACTGTTAAACAGCAATGGCCAAATGTGTCTCGTTACTAAGTGTTGCATACCATCAAAGTTATTCCTGCTAGAAAAATATGAATTATATGTTTTGTAGTCATCAATAATACTGCTTTTGACTTGGATAAAGTGTTTCCACAATTCTTCAGCTTAGTTTATTTTCATTCTTCAGTAATGGAAAGGTGAAAAATCCACTTTGCTTTATATGAATGAAATAAAGTGTGTATGCTGTGTGTCATATCTCACATTAGTATATTTCACAACATTCTTGCCAAATATGAAGTTTTCTCTAGACTGTTCCCAGTATGAGAGATTAATAATGTCTACACCCTGTTTTTAAACAGTGGAATAAACAATGTTTTATTTCAAAACACGGCTTCAATGGTTTGCAAGTATTATACCCAGTGAGTGCTATTTGTTTGAGTTATTAACTATTTCATTGCAGGTTAGGTATAGTCACCGTTATCACTTATTGAAATATAGTATATATTTCGGTGCTAAAGAAGAGTTGAATTGTTTGGACTAAAAAAACGTTTTTTGGTTTGACAAAGTATGTGGTATTTGAAGGTTATTGGCCTACTTTGTCCTATTAGTTAGCAAACAGTACATAAATACTATGAGCTCCTATAAGTGCTCATTTGTTAGCTAATGAGACATGGACTTCCACAGATCTGCACTGCGTTTACTGTAAGAGCCAGCAGCAGCAGCTTGACGCAGTCCCTTTTTGCAATTTAAACCTGTTTCTTATTATTAAAACCTTGTTGCCAGAAGCATTTTTAAACTGATTTAATAGTTTACGTTTGTACAGTAAACTTGTTAATGGACTCCATCGTCTTATTTATTAGAGTATTATTTTATTATTAAGCACAAACGTCATGGAGCTCGCTGGTGGTAAGCATGAGAGAAGTATTATTTCTGTGTTCATTTAATAATATTACAAAAAAACGGTGTATGCTGTTTATTGTCTTTTAGGCACGAGCCCATATGATACAGCTGTTGGGTTTGGAAATGTACCAGGGCTAGATACTCTCGAGAGCAGTTGCTACAGTATCACTGATCGAGTTCATCTCTGCAAGAAAGACGTGTTCGAAGTGCAGGGGTGCAGAGCTTTGGTGCTGGAGGGCTGCAGTCCAGTAGGTTTTGTAAGTATCTGCGAATAATCAGCGCTTTAATGAGTGGAAAATGTCCACTTAAATAGGTCCAAGTATAAACTGAAGTAGGTAGTTAACAGCTCCCATGGAATGAAAACCTGAAGACTCTGCAGACCTCCAGCACCTTAAGATTAAGCACTCGTCAACTGACTGGTTGATTAACACATCTGATTCTGTGTGCTATCACTGCTACTGAATATAATCCTCCTAGACTTTATTCTGTTGAGCTGAAGACATGACTGGAAGGCTTTTAATTTAACCATCAATTTAGTTTGTGTTTCCAGAAACAAAACTAGACTTGCAGAAGAATACACTTCATTGAAATCCCTTCCCAAACAGCTGAAAACACGCAAGCATTGTGAATATTATAAGAAAGAATTCTGAGTCCTTTTTGAGGTTCATACAATCTAAGGCTCACCCTTGTAATACGCTATTGAAGCTCTTGAAGATCTTTTTAAATTATGAAGAGACATTGTTTGAGAAGTTTCTAAAAATCCTACTTTACATTAAGGAACTGCAAAATGATTTGGTATAATTTGACATATTGGATCATAAGAGAGTAGTTCCAAGTTAGAATTGAAGACCTTTTTCCAAATTTCAATATGACGTGACCGTTTCAAATGGGACATAGCTTAGAAGTCTGTTCAAGTGTTCTATCTTGATTATGTTCTATAAGTTTAATGTTACAAAAAGCAACAACACAGGATAATTACAGCTGTCCACAAAATTCACTCTCCTTATAAGGTTTTCTGGGGATTTCTTTGCAAACTATTCTCAAGCTGGGATTGCTCTAAGAGACCAGACATCTAATAGCATGAAGTGATATGTAAATAAGTTTCCAGTGATTCATCTTGATAACACCCTGGGTTATTATCCACTGGGAGCATCTGGATACCACGTACTCTGCAAAATTGACAGCTCAGTTCTGCTTTGTATGTCCAGATGTGTGGTGGTACCTCTTACCCTGTGAAGACATGCACTTCTGTCATTTCTTTGTTATTTTCCATATTAATTCTTTTTGTAAGCTCTTATACAAAACGACAGAGTAATACGGTGTTCATTGTGATCTACTTGTCTTTTCTCTGGCTCTTCATGTGTGGGATAAGTGGAGGGTTCCTTGTGGTATATACATTAATTAAGCTAAAATGTGTTCCCTTTTATAGTTTTTGTCATGTAGCTGTAAAATTATTATTATTAATTCTACTACTAATAATAATATTAATGTTACCACAAGGGATGTATGTGTAACACTGGTCCGCAAGCCTATGATCAAGTGAAGCCGTTCTATTTGTCCCTGCAGTAGTTAGTTACTCACCTCGCATTAACTCTTTCATTGTCGGGTATCAATCAGGGGCACCGCTGTCAGCGCCCACCCCCCCCCCCATTAGCGTTACCAAAACACCATCTGCCCCCCCCGCTAGCGTGAATGATACACCATCAGCAGCCCCCATCCCAGCCCCCCCCGGTATCCACTGCGGGGAAATTGATGGCTACCCTAATATTACTACTGGTCCCAGCCCGGCTCCCCACCCAATGCAATTATCTAGAACTGCCGCTGGTATCAATGCTCAATACAGACTATCCTCTAAGAATCTTCTGCTCAGTTTTACTCAGCTTAGTTCCCACTGTCCATTACCAAAAAATAAATAAATGTACAACTCTTATAATGCTGGAGTTGTTAAGTCTCTCATTAATAGATTGCAAAGAGCACTAGTAGTTATTATAAGTTATTGTTAAGTGACAATACTGCTTGTAAAGACAGTTGGCGTTAACAGTTTGTTTATTCTCTTTTTTGTTTTGTCACATCCTTGTTTAGAATAACTTTTGATCTCCATGTGTTAAATCTCTTGTGATTTAATTAATCTGTTACACACATGAAAGTGTCCTGTAACCAAGAAATCCACATCAAAATGTTCCCACTCTCTCCGATGTCTGTGCCAAAGCGGAACTGACTCGAGCAAAAACGTATAACTAGTTTACGCTACCAAAATATTATCTGTTAACATATGCATGTGAATAATGATTGCCTGCCCCTCCCTTTAGCACATACTTAACTGTATTATGTCTGCACTTGTTAGCTCATCATGCTAGGGTGTATGCTTATAGTATTTTGTACTGATTATATTATTGCACTTTGTAATGCTTTAAAATATTTCTTATGTAAACTGTAAGTCACTCTGGACAAGGGTGTCTGCTAAGAAATAAATAATAATGATTATAATAATCCATTCAAACATCAGGATATGACAAATAAAGTAGAAAACATGGTCTTGATTCATGTTATAAATGTAATAACTATAGGGTCTTGTTTCTGACACTTCTAGGATGTACAAATATAGTAATATCTGTGGCAAAACGTCAGAGATAAGTAATCGAGGAGTTCATTATACTCTACCATTTGAGTTTGGAGCTACAGTCACTTGCAATAAAAACAAGATTTCAGAGTTGATCACAACACCAATTGAAATGTGTTAAGATGAAAAAGTTATGACATTACCTATTCAATTCGGTAGTTGGCACATCAAGTACACTTCAGTGTATGCCATTGTGAGATTTGCCAAAAAAACACCCTGTGATAAAATTAGAACCATTACATGTCAATATTGGTTTTCCATTCCAGCTGAACATGAAGAAATGTACAGTCCAAGGCCTAGTGTGAACTTTGAATGTGAGCAAAGAGTATGATGGGATGGGAGCTTAAGATTGCCTCTGAAGCCTGTTAGTTTTAACTCTATGAAGCATAGTCTGGGTGGGCTGCTCTCTTCCTCTGGCTTCAGTTGGTAACGATAAAATAATTTTAAATTGATTTAAATGATTGCAATTAAATATATGTGCACACAGGGTCACCTTGCATAATATTGTTCTTTTCCAGCCCTGCATTTAGATGTTCACAACAATGTTCCCTGCAGCTGTTTCTTAACTGGAACATAGCTACACATAAATGGACTGTCAGTGAGATCAAGTGTAATTTATGCGCGTTGTTCCGTACTGCACTTTGTGGGTGCTGGAAACAAAAGGTGCTCTTCTCATAATACCGAGGAGGGATTTACAAATAATAGGAAGAACAGCTCTGGATTACCCAAGTGTGCTATGAAATGTCACTGTGTTGTGGTCAGCCCAGTGGCATTGATGGTGGCACTAGTCATGGAATGGCTTTGGGAAAATGTACACTCACCTAAAGGATTATTAGGAACACCATACTAATACTGTGTTTGACCCCCTTTCGCCTTGAGAACTGCCTTAATTCTACGTGGCATTGATTCAACAAGGTGCTGAAAGCATTCTTTAGAAATGTTGGCCCATATTGATAGGATAGCATCTTGCAGTTGATGGAGATTTGTGGGATGCACATCCAGGGCACGAAGCTCCCGTTCCACCACATCCCAAAGATGCTCTATTGGGTTGAGATCTGGTGACTGTGGGGGCCAGTTTAGTACAGTGAACTCATTGTCATGTTCAAGAAACCAATTTGAAATTATTTGACCTTTGTGACATGGTGCATTATCCTGCTGGAAGTAGCCATCAGAGGATGGGTACATGGTGGTCATAAAGGGATGGACATGGTCAGAAACAATGCTCAGGTAGGCCGTGGCATTTAAACGATGCCCAATTGGCACTAAGGGGCCTAAAGTGTGCCAAGAAAACATCCCCCACACCATTACACCACCACCACCAGCCTGCACAGTGGTAACAAGGCATGATGGATCCATGTTCTCATTCTGTTTACGCCAAATTCTGACTCTACCATCTGAATGTCTCAACAGAAATCGCGACTCATCAGACCAGGCAACATTTTTCCAGTCTTCAACTGTCCAATTTTGGTGAGCTTGTGCAAATTGTAGCCTCTTTTTCCTATTTGTAGTGGAGATGAGTGGTACCCGGTGGGGTCTTCTGCTGTTGTAGCCCATCCGCCTCAAGGTTGTACGTGTTGTGGCTTCACAAATGCTTTGCTGCATACCTCGGTTGTAACTAGTGGTTATTTCAGTCAAAGTTGCTCTTCTATCAGCTTGAATCAGTCGGCCCATTCTCCTCTGACCTCTAGCCTCAACAAGGCATTTTCGCCCACAGGACTGCCGCATACTGGATGTTTTTCCATTTTCACACCATTCTTTGTAAACCCTAGAAATGGTTGTGCGTGAAAATCCCAGTAACTGAGCAGATTGTGAAATACTCAGACCGGCCCGTCTGGCACCAACAACCATGCCACGCTCAAAATTGCTTAAATCACCTTTCTTTCCCATTCAGACATTCAGTTTGGAGTTCAGGAGATTGTCTTGACCAGGACCACACCCCTAAATGCATTGAAACAACTGCCATGTGATTGGTTGGTTAGATAATTGCATTAATGAGAAATTGAACAGGTGTTCCTAATAATCCTTTAGGTGAGTGTACATGTCATGCTTGTCTCATACACCAAAGTAAAAATGTCCATTATAATAGCCTAAGCCTTGTGATTATCTTCTGATCCAGTGCAGTGCAACAGTTGATTAATTATATTCTTTAAAACAACACACGTTATATTTAAGGATGTTGGTACACCCAGTAATTGTGAAGATGTGGAGAACTGTGGAAGAGCACACTGAGGTTAATACCTTTTCACCTATTTTGTTTGAGAGGGACAAAAAGCCAGGAGAAACAGCCTTCATTGAGACTTTTGTGTTGAAAAACTCCTGCTCGTCTCAAGCTGGGTTGCTAGTTACCTTTGTTTCCAGTCAGGGCACACAGTGTGCCAACCTCTCATGACATTTATCTGCCTTCCCACTTGAACTCTCTGCCCATTGATGTGGGCACACCTACAGAAATGGCTGCTTTTTATGCCACCCTTCACATTTCATTCAGTAAGAGCGTTTGTGTCAGTCATCAAATTCAGTGTTTAACTGAAGCAAAATAAGGAAGCAAGAAATTATTAGAAGGCAGCTTTTAGATATTATACAGTTATAATGTCTACATTCAATGTAAAATACCAGGTATTTAAGCGTTCTGGCTTATGAAGTTGAAAGCTGCAATTGTACCTGTTTTCTGTCTTATATCATTTTCTCTCAACAAAGCCTCTCTTACGGGGATAGAAGCAATTCCCCCTATGTCTCATTATTATTATTATTTATTTCTTAGCAGACGCCCTTGTCCAGGGCGATGTACAAAACATCAGAGCAATACAAAGTGCAATACTGTACAATACAATCATAATACAGTGCAGTTCAGGCATAATACATTTTACAAATTTAGAATTTACTCAAGTGTATAGGAGATACAGTAAGCAATATATAAGGTCTTACATCCTAGATTGTAAAAGCTGATAAGTGCAGACAAGATGTTAAGTCAAAGTTAAGAACTAAGGGAGAGGGAGCGTAGGGGAAATCAAAATAAACAATACAAGTGCTATTAATGCAAAGGCAAGAGTATGACAAAATGTTGTAAGTGCAATCTTACAGGAGAATGAATGACTAAATTACAGTCTTAAAAGATGCACCTTGAGTAATTGCCGGAAGGAGGTCAGAGACTCTGCTGTTTTGACTTTGGTGGGAATGAGAGAGTGTCGTAGATTCCAAGGGGATTGAAATGGAGAAGTTGGCAGAAGGTGAGGAAGAGGCAGGGAAAAAGAGGAGATCTGATTTGGAGAGGTGGGGTCAAGGGTAGGTTTCTTGAGGAATGGGATGACAGCAGCTTGTTTAAATGCAGAGGGGAAACATCCAGAGAGGAGTGAGGAGTTGAGGATGGAGGAGATGAAGGGGAGTAGATCAGGAGCAGTCGCTTGGAGGAGGCGAGTGGGGAGAGGGTCCAGGGCACATGTGGGTTTGTGACCTAGGAGTAGAGAGGTGAATATGAAAGAGGTGAGAATGAAGAAAAGGAAGCTTGATCAGTGGGAGACTTGGGCGGCAAGGGAGAGGAGAAAGGACTGTTGAAGAGCTTGCGGATGTCTGTGATCTTGGAGAAGAAGAAGGAGGCAAAATCATCTGCAGGGAGAGAGGAAGGAGGAGGAGAGGGAGGGGGTTGTTGGCGGAGGATTCAAAGATTGATTGGAAGTAAGATTTCTTGACTGAGGTGAGTGAGGAGGAGAATGTAGACAGTAGAGAGCGGTAGAGTTCGAGGGCAGCTGGGAGTTTGGACCTCTTCCACTGTTCAGCGGCACGCAGATTGGATAGGGTCGAGTGGAGAACAGAAGAGATCCAAGGCTGATGAGGGAGGGACGGACAGAGATGTGAGAGGACAGAGAGAATCAAGGGAGGAGGTGAGGGAGGAGAACAAAGAAGAGGTAGCACAGTTAACAGACAGATGGGAAAAGCAGTCAATGGAAGGTAAGAGAGTGAGAGCAGTGGAGGTGGAAGGTGACAGAGGGAGTGGGTGGAGTGGAGAGGGAGGGGAGAGAAAGGGAGAAGGAGATGAAGTGGTGGTCTGAGATGTCCATGAGTGTCACAGAGAGTGTTGAAGGGCAGCAGCCTCTAGAGAAGATGAGGTCTAGCTGGCGACCAGCCCTGTGAGTGGGGGGAGACTGGGAGAGAGAGAAGTTAAAGGAGTGAAGTAGAGGAAGAAATCCAGCACAGTGGGAGGGGTTGGAGAGGTGGATGTTGAAGTCTCCCAGGAGGATGGTAGGTTAGGACAGCGAGGGGAGGGAGGAGAGAAGAAAGTAGAGTTCATCCAGGAAGGAGGCGAGTGGGTCGGGGGGACGGTAGAGAACTAGAAGGAAGAGGTGAGAGGGAGAGGTGAGATCCACTGCATGGAATTCAATGCTGTTAGTCGTGATAGAGGAGAGAAAGGGGGGGACAGAGAAGAGGAGAGAAGGGTAGAGCAGGAGCCCTGTTCCTCCTCCCCACCCGGTAAGACGGGGGGAGTGGGACAGAACAAACAGAGAGGAATAGGGCAGCAGGGGTGGTTGAGTTCTCAGGGGAGATCCATGTCTCGGCGAGAGCGATGAAATCCAGAGAGTGGCGGGAGGCGAAGGCGGAGATGAAGTCAGCCTTGTTGGAAGCTGAGTGGCAGTTCCACAGGCCCCCAGAGAGGGGAATGGAGGGGATCAGTGGTCCTTCAGCTTTATTATATTTAAAGTGGTATCAAAAATGATTTACACTGCATTGGCATGATTTTCAACAGTATCCTCCTTCTCTGCCTTTGTTCATACTACTGCCTGTCTTTCTCTCAGTGTTTGACAACATCAGGAACACATGCTTTTGTTTCCTAGTCTAATGTGATTCTAGATACCTCTGTACCTCTTGAATCATTTATAAGATCTCAAGCTCACTACATTTAAACAAAATGAGGCATGCGTCTGTTTGATGCTGTTTTTTTTATAAAATTATTCTGGGTGTATTTTCTTTTTTTTGTATGTTAGCTAGGGCAATACTGGACATTAGCTTCCTTTGTAAGTCATATGATATGCAGCACATCTTGAATTCTGCAGGGAAAGTGGATTATAAAATCCCTTTTATTCAACCTTTCCCCCTTCTTCTGAGACTTGAAAAGGCACATCATAGTCTGCTGTTAAAGTCGCATTTTAATTTCTTCCTGTTCACAGACCACTTTTACATCATTGAAACTATTGCTTCGAGTTACATCAGAGGAATCCTTTAATTAAGTAAAGGTTAATGCAAGCAAATGTATTCCATTATGTCAATGATATACATGATAATATGTTGTCATTAGTATCGTTGGAGGGATTTAATTAAGTATAATATTATATGATAAATACATACTATTTACAGTGAAGTTACTCAAGTTTTGTCTCAGAATACTAAATAAAAACATTTGAGTTGAGGTCATCTATATTTTCACAACTTCTGTCAAAGTTCAACTCAGTTCAGCTAAACCCTTTGTGGAGAATGGAAGCTTAATGCAAATATTGTAATTCAGTACAAAAGGAATTTCCAATGCATGGTGTTCCATCTGTAAAATGAACAGTGCTTTGAACAAAAGAAGATAAAATATCCATTGATAGAAGTTGGATCGCTGTCCAGAATGTCTATGGTATTCTGTAACCACCCACTAGATACGCACAATTGACTTTTTTTGCCCACGTCGAAAACTTGCAAATTGTTTCTGAGTCCTTTACACTTCTCTGTCCTGTACTGCGTCTGTGGGAGGACTTGAAGTGAAGCGAACAAGTGCTGGAAGCCAACAAAAGGTCTGAAGTTGCTGGGGGGGGTTGTTTTTTAGTTTGCTCTGCATGTACTGTTAATGCAACGATTGGTAGCTTAGTTTGTGGCACATAGATACGTTTACAAAAACTATTTTCTTCAGTCTTAAAAGTCTTTATTTATTTGTAAATTTATATGTTCTTTGTCTTTGGCGTATCATTGCTCAATTACTGCCGCAACCTGCATAGAGTGCAGGATTTCACAAGGTGTATTTTCAGAGATGAGCTTGGAAAGTCAGTGGCAGACCTCAAAATTGGTCATTCAAGTGGTTTAAATTTGTCTGGATGTCTGGGGTGGCTGCAGTGCATGAGGTGTGTGTCATTGACCGTTTTTAATGTTTGCTAGGTATATCAGGGTAAAGGGAACTGAAGATGATGGTCCTAGTTACTGATCTCTGTTCTTCTTGATGTACCAGTGTAAAAATGGCACAATGGGACATCCACATAATCTTTGATCTTTCTGATTCTGAAATTTTTGCCTTTCCATTTTTATGTATTTATACAGCATCTCATTTATATTGCGTGTGTGTGTGATTTATTTTTTGTTTTGTTAATGCAAATATATTCTGAATGTCAAGGGGCAGGGGGAATATCTTCCAGATAATTGCACATGAATACTGATAAATGCCAGACTGCCAGCAGGTACACGCTTTCTCACTGTAATGCGGCTGCACACAGCTGGCAACATGAAAATGACTTTCAAACCACTGCCTTGGGATTAGGTCCTTGTCTTATCAGGAGTCACAGATCGCCTGATTTATAGGGGACTTTATTTATTCTCCTGTTCATCCTGTGATCTTTAATCATGAAGCATGCAATTCAAAACGGTTTGAGAAAGCACTTCAACGCTGACAATGACAGAAGTCAATCATGACTTAGACTGAAAGAGAAAGGAGAATGAGTTGTTTTCAGTTTTGTTTTGGTATAGAAACTCTTCAAATGTACCCAGCTTGCTTCTTAAAGTATAACCACATTAAGTTACACACTTTGACAAGATGCGTTGTGATACTGAATACTGATGCTGCAGGCTTTGATGTATTTTTTTATTTGATTAAATCACCTTTCGCCTGTTTTTTCGCATTAATGATTGGATGCTTAAGTTTTTTAATGCTCAAAAAAATCATGCTGACTTTTCCTTGCAGGGTTTCATCAACACAAAAGGAGACCGGAGCCAATAGTGAGGCACCACAGGACTCCCCAGGTGTCGCCGAGAAAGACCCGGAGCCCGAGGATCTCTTTGATGACATTTAACCACTGAATTCTGTGCCTTAGGATGCTTTAAAAAATATAAAATTAAACTTTTATTTTTGAAATAACATACCAATTACACAAACATTTAACAAGTATCTTGTTTTTAGATAAGAGCCTAGTACTGCTGATATTTCATTTGGAACTAGGAGAATAATGGGCTTTAGAAATCCTAGTGAACAACCAAAAGTTAGATCCTTATTCCACAGTAGTGGGATTAACTAGTATCTCTCGGCAGGAAAGGAAGATCAAAGAATGAGTTATTCCCATTTCCCCATTTGTTTTAATAAAATGAATGTGTGTGGTTTGTCTGCTAAATAAATCTGCTTTAGGTAATGAATTGTAATTATAGAATAACTATTTTAATAACAAGGTGTGTGGAGGTAAAACGTTTACAGGATTTGCTTTTGTAGAATTTTGTAAAAAAATTAAATAAAAACGTTTCTTGTTTGTTGGCTCAGAAAATCTGTTTTACTTGTAGCTCAGTTGGAAATTTCATGTAACATTTGTTAGTCACAAGGAAAGGGGAGTCAATTAGAAGGGGAAGAAAATCACACAATCTAATTGCAATTTCCTTCTATTCCAGAGAAGCCAAGAACACACAGAACATACAAATAAGAAATAAAATGTCTGAAAAATTTCCCTAACCCTTTTGTGTTGGAGTTGTGAAGTTGTGCGTGAACAACAGTTATTTTAAATGTATTTATCTTGATTAAGAATGGTAGGTGGTTTGAATAAGAAGATTGATAATAAGTAATTCTCAAACTCTGACCTCTGAAAATGTCATTCCTGGCGTTATCTGCTTCTTCAGGAGATATCCATTTGTTTTCTTTGACAGATGCTTTGGTTCCTCAAAACAGGGCACAACATCTCCAACTAATTGTTATTATATACTGGCACTCTTTTCTGAAGTGTTTTACAAGAATCATGGCCACTTGGTGAAAATGGAATCATAGCTTTTCTCTGTACATTTTTTTCCTGTTTTAAGTGATGGATTCATAAAATGTATTTTTTTCTTGAGTGATTTAAAACTCAGAGTAGCATTGCATCTTTTCCAGGAGTATTTGTATATATCCCAGTTTGGTGGTGGGTGGAGCAGTCAAATTCTTTCTAAATTGAAAACGGCATTGTTAAAGTTACACTTGAAACGTTCGGGGAATGTAATCTCGCCAGGATTACTGAGCTACTTGGAAGTCGTCCGCGTAGGCATGTGCTGCAGCTTTGTTAAAGAGGTATTTGTCTGAGTAAGAAACCATTTACACAATTGCATGGAGTGAGCACATAAAATCATAATTAGGTCTACACGACGCCAGGTGTAATTCAGAATTTAGGATTTTCTTTCATCCCGATGCCACACATGCGCTTGCACATATTGCATTTTGGAAATATTACGATGGTTATAAATATTAAAGTCATTGAAAACCTCACTCTAATCCCCAGGTTTTAAAACAAGAAGAAAGGAAACGACAATCAGACTTCGATTTTTCTTTTTAGCAGAAGCATAATTAGATGCTGAGTTGCTTCACAATACTTGTTTCGATTTAAAATATTCAGTGTTACAGTCTGAAGCTTTATAGACTGATAAATTAGGATGGCAACTTTTATTGTGCTTCTGGGAGGTATATGAATATTTCTGACTATCTCTTCTGAACAGAATTAATGTATCTATAGAGAGTCCTGCTACTCAGCTTGATCTCTATATGAAATGGTAGCATTTGATTTGGTCTTTCTTTACAGTTGCAATAAAAATAGGTGCAAAGGAACATTTTGAATACTAACTACAATATGATTACCTTTTAAGACCAAAAAGGAAGGTTGTATTAGTGTGTTTTGTGGCTTCAAGTGCTGTTTCTTTTGGTATAGAATTTAGCAGGTGAGTAACAAGATTTACAGACATATAAATTAGGTGTCTTCTCCCATTCTTTGATATGTTTTTATGTACAGTATGACTCCAAAATACACAGGTGGGCTCAAAAGATGTTTTGGTTGCATTTTCTCTTGTGTAGAGTTTCAGTCCATCAGCTCCTCACGTTGACAATTTGTCGCAGTACATGACAGACAGTTGTGTAGAATGACTATCAAATATAATAAAGTCCAGGCTCCATGACAGGCATGGTTGACATAGCACTCAAATTGTGTTAACTGATCACCAGGACCCAAGCGCTCGCTCTCTTTTGATCTCTGTAATCCTATAGCCATGTCGGTAGCCATCCACAGTCTGCAGAGCTAATGGAAGTGCAATTCAAAATCCCTGCGCTCAGAGAAATGACTTTTCAGCATGCAAACTGGAATAGCTACTTTCTTTTGAAATGCTTCAAATGGTAAAGAGCATGCAGCAATATCAACATTCAATATTCATTTATTAGGAAATATCATCTATATGTATGCAATCTAACAATCTTTTTCATTCTCCAACTGGCTTATCTATTAATACTGTTTTATTATCCCAAGAACAATCCAACATCCTAAAGATAGTTTATTTTTATATTGGTGTAATGTATTCATCCAGACTTATAATAGCTAGATTTGCTCTGCTGTGCCCTTTTAGACTATTTGTATATTTGCATTGATTTTCATATGTTGGAAGTGAATGATTGTAAGAGTAATATTTGTTTCTCCTCTTAATGTCATGATTACTAATAATGATGTAATTAAATTAAATCACCCGAGTCTATTTACCAGATTTATATACACGTTGTGCATGATGCTTGCATTGCTCTTGATGGTGGCTTACTCGAGAGTATTTGTTAATATCTGTTCTTCATCTATTTTCTTGATGCAATAAATTAGTCTTTTTTTTTTTTTTTTTTTGGTTCGATCTCAATGCATTCCAGGTTGTAACCCATTACCATTTGTGCAGAAACCTCAAACAACCATTTGTATCACTCAAATCTCTCAAACAACAGAAGCACTCTTAATCAATGGCCAGTGGGTCTGGTAGAATATCCCCTAGGTGGAACCCAGTCTGGCTCCTTTCCCAATTTTGTCCAGAAAGCTAAAGGATTATCAGCCTACTACTAATGTGATAATGAATATTGATGCTGTGTTATTCTGGGCCATAAGGAGAAGCATGCCAACACAGACAGGAAAATGTTTAGCACATGCGAATAATGTTGTGTGCATATGTTTATGAATACAACCATTGTGCTTAACAAATGTTAACATTTATTAATCAATTGAAATTTGTGATAAAGATATGCTATGAACAACACCACAGAAGTCCAATTACTGTTAAGGTCCATACTTGTTTTATTTTATTAACAAACCTTTTTGACACTGAAGGCTGTGATTACAAAATTACGCAATTACAAAATCCTATTGGCTTTCTATTGACTTGCACCAGGATCTAGCATTTGAAATAATATTGTACTGTTCCACCTAAGAATGTGTCCCTGCTTTTCAATTCACTAAACACAATAAGTGTTAAAAGACAAAAATGATGAAGGTAACTTGGGTGATTATAGAGTTTATTACATTACATATTTACCTATTCTCATTCTTTCTCATTCATCTAAATCGAGTAGCTACTTCAGCCCACTGTTTTGCTTTGGACGCATCCCATTTGAAGCGTTGCCAGCGCAAGATGGTACTGCAATGTGCTATCTATCCTTATATTATTATATGCGTGTTTTCCACCAATTCACCAATGTGAATCCCTTGACTAAAAAGCCTCTCAAGCGACCTCTGCTGCATCCTTGCGTTCAGGTGTCGGCACTGTAAACCGGAGTGAGACCGCTTGCGTCGTTCACACGATGATCTCATAATCAAAAGCGGCCACTACTATTACTGTCCCAAATCCACTGATCTAATAGCATCCACAATAAAAGCTTGTATCAGAGGTTTGCACTGTACATATAAAGTATTACGTATAAATAACGTATATTTATCGCTGGAATTCTGTATTAAATCGGTTTGATTTAGGGACTAGATGGACCATGTAATTACTGAATAATATATGCATGCATGTAAGCAGGCAATACATCTCTCAAAAGCGTGTTACGTGTTTTCCTTTGTCCTTTAATAAATCCAAGTCTCTTATATATCCATTTGCATAAAGATTTGCACCCAGGTATCCCCCGTTAAACAAACTGCGGGTTAATTAAATCAATAGCTAAAATTGGTTAATATATTTTCAGATTTTGGCAAATGTATGTATGTATTTAATTTGCATCTAATTAGGCTACTTTATTTGTTTGCCATTGGCCTTTAAGGTTTTTAAAAGGAAATTAAATGAATTGGAGAGCTTACACCCCTCATAGAAGAGACAATTTGATGAGCTTTTTCCTTTTCTTTCCTTGATTGTTTCTTTTTCCTACCCATCTACTCGCAAGGCTACTGTATGAATGGGCACGTTTCTATTGCTGGCCCCAGCCCTTTCTTACCCAACTGCGGTCCAGTTTCTCCCCCGTGTGGAAAATCCGGGGACTCTCCCACACAGCCTGCCATCCAGGGAAAGCCTCTGCAGGGATACAGGAGTGTGCATTGGAGCAGAAGACTAATCCACACGCAATGGATGTTCTTCACATAGGTTTTAAGAAGTGGCTTTAGCCGGACACCTGGCACATTCTGCACCCGAAACAGTTGTGAATGCACCTCGTCACGCATGCCTTTTCCCACTGCTGGTGATCTTTTGCTAACCCCCTGATAACCTGAGTTAGATTTCGTGTGACAATCAGCGTAACTGGGAGGTGTAGCAAAACCCCTTTCCAGCCCCTCCAAAACATCTTCATTTTGGCTGGAGTGTAAAGGAACTGATGTAATTGCATCTGCATCTCCCCCGCTCTACTGAAGGCAGTGGATCGGATGAACTTTTTTGAGATTGTGTGTGTGTGTGTGTGTGTGTGTGTTTAAATGACAAAAGATCCGCACACAGGTACAGTAATCTTTTTTTTTTTTTTTCAGACTCCTTAGACAACAATCAGTCTGAGGGAATAGCAATGCATGCACAAAGCTAGGGCAATTGGACGCAATTAGCTTTGCAAATGCCCTGACCTCCGTTCAACTTTGCTCTGCCACCCACCACTCATGAACACTGAGTGGGCTATCCACGCAAAGAAAAGGCTATATCCAGCCCAGCACGGGTGTATTGCATCGGAAGACATAATAGTGGATCCCCCCCCACCCCCCCCCAGATAAAATGTAGGGTGGAGCTCGGAAAATAGAAAGATGTTACTAAAGGGTTAAGTATATTTCGACTGCAAATGCTTACCAGCTCATATATGCAATATATCCCAAAATATGTGTTAGATTGTATAGGGTATATTTCCTAGTGACATTCTGATTTGATCAATTGACCATACAAAATAATTAAATATAATTGTGTGCTTGCTTTGCGGATAAATACAGTTGATGGCAATTTCTGTATTTGTGATACAAAGAACCCCCCCCCCCCCCCCCTAAAAAAAAAAAAAAAAAAAAATCCCTAATGGTGATCCATATATTGCATGTCGTTTTTTTTTTTTTGGGTATCCAGTCAGTTTTAAGATTGGGAAGTGTGCCCCTCCTCTTCCATGACGAAAGCACAGGGGGTGTAAAGTCGATTTGAACTTGCTGCCGGCAGCCTCCTTGCTTCTTTCAGTCCGGGTCAGAACAGGCAGCACGCTGGGGTCGGACCCCTACAACAAGAACTGCTCAAGGACTTAACAGCACTCATAGGAAGACACAGCCTTTAACATCACATTGTGAAGAAAGGCAGGCACTGGAGCTTTTTTTTTTTTAAAGCAAACTCATATTGGACCATAGTGGAATTAAGGGCATCATTTGAAGATTTCACCAATTTTGGAATTACAATCTTATTTGAGGTATGTATGTGTGTGTTATTAATTGTATTATTATTATTATTATTATTATTATTATTATTATTATTATTATTATTATTAATAATAATAATAATGATAATAATAATAATAATAATAATAATAATAATAATAATAATAATAATAATATCAGTTGTATAATATAATTGATTAATAAAATTGCATTTTAACTAAATCAGATTAATTGAGCGGAAAGTGTTGAATCTGAAAGCATTATTAAAAGTATGGGTTAAAACATGTACAAATGGAAGAACATCAGCTTAAAAAAAAAAATGTTTCTCACAAATTTCTTGAAGGTTGATGATAAAAGCTTTCAGGTATGAAGATTTTGTCCTAACATCCACTTTCCTTGAAATTGCACCACTAACGAACGTGGAAAAGCCAGTGAAAACGGGTGGTTTCTCGAGAATCGCTTTTCCTGCCAGCAGATCCTAGAAAGCGTCTCCAATTTCTGTTATTTCGTTCACTGGTGACTTCTGGACACGTTTCCTGAAGCATCACTTGTGCAGGAAAAGAGAAGATGAAGGGGTTGGGTGGGTGGGGGTGGAAGGGGGAAGAAAAGTTTCCTACCATGCTGATTTAATCTGGGAAGAAACAGAGCAAAGACCTCTCTTTTGTAGGCACTCCAGAGGTCGACAAAAAGCTGTCTCAGTCTTAGTCTGGATGCACTATTATGTTAAGACAAAGCAACCACCTAATTGAAGAGAGATTCATTAAATGAGACAGCACTGACTTAGTCTATGCATAGTATGTTTGCATGTATTTATTAAAACATGATATACAACATAATACATCCCATCCCCGACGTTAACTATACCAGTAGTAGATGTCTTGATGAATCTGACCGACATAACTTAACCGTATCTCGTTATTAAAGAGGAGGCGCAGCGTGGGGTACCAGTTAGGACTACAGCTGCTCACTACAATCCCGCAAAACGGCCAGCATGGCGCACGGATGCTCCAGAAACCTGCAACCAATTATAGGGATTTGAATTGATACTTGTGTGGAGATAGTACGGTTTTCATTAACGGGTGTGACTCTCGCATGTATGTATGTTATATTAAAAAAAAAAAAAAATGCTGGGGAAAATGTTTTTCACAGTTCTGACTCAGTTAACACACGGGATGAGGGCGTTTAAAGGATCCACACCAGATGTTGAAAACTGCGCTGAAGAATAGCATACATATAGTGTGTGTGTGTGTGTGTTCATTTTGAAGTTGTGTATAAAGCTATAGGATTGTGTTATTTAACAGTTTATATCTGTCTCAATCTATCTATGGACATCCATATATCTGTCTCTATCTCTATATCTATCTAACTATACATTAAATTAAAATAAATTCAAAGGAGCTTTATTGGCATGACAAGATTAGACAAAGCCTTTACAGCAAAGGTAACATAGCTTAAGTACAAAACATAATACAAGATACTGATTGCACATTTACAAGAATAAACCTTAAAAGAAAAAAAAAAGAAAATAAAAAAAAATATATATATATATTAAAATAAACATATAATATTTAAATGAAGAATAATAATGAGTTATAATGAGTACAATCTATATGTCTGTATGTGTTTATGTATGTATGTGTATGTATATGTGTATGTGTAATTTTGATTAAACATTCAGTTTTCATTTTCACTGAGTAACAGTAACAGGTCTTTTGCACAATGAATAGGTGGTGTATTGTGGACTATCAATACATCCGAAAGCTGTCCTGTTGGTGTTAATCTTGCCTCACTTGGGATATCGCCCCCTAGCGATGTACAATGTGTAGTGCCGGTGTTAGGGCACCAAGTCATTTGAATTTTTAACAATGACATAGAATGTAATTGACTCTTCTGATTTTGATAAATGACTAATCCGTCTTTTTTGGCTGTATTCAAAAACAATATATTAGTTTTAAAACTTGGCTGTATGTATTATTAATACAGTTATTGATTAGTGTTCTATTTGTATTATGTTGGACTGACCCAACTTATCATTGAGGAAAACCATGAAGCTATATAGCATGGCTCATGTCAATCCTTTGACGCGGATGGCTGTACTGTGGAAATGACGGTGGGAATTGATTGCAGGTATCCAGGGTCTGCTGTCTGCTGCCAGAGTTGACGCTTTTCAAAGGGAATCACCATCAAAAGTGAGAAAAGAAAGCAAACACTGCCAGGACGTGCGTGAAATTCACTGGCCATTAAAATCACCAGCAGCCAGAAGTTTGAAGCTTTTGCATTGGATCGCATTTCAGGTTAGTGTCAACAGATTGGACTGAGCAGAAGAGACCCTGGCTGGGGTCCTGGTGGGAGGGAGTCCTAGGTACTAGGTGTGACGGACATATGGGCTTCATAACACAGACTCAGACCCTAAATTAGAAAATACACTCTTATTATGTTACTACTGCGCTTGTGTTCTCTATTTAGAGACTCACATAAATGGTGTAGCCTCTATTTTGAGTGTATTTTCTCTTGATGAACCATCTTGCACAACATTTAAAGTTTAATTGAACCTTTTGTTTTATTTTTCCAATGGTCAATTAAGTATACATTCACTAATTAACATATAAACAATAAGGCAGTAGCACAGTTGGCCTAAAGAAACCTGTTTAGTGCCCCTGGTAATTCTGAAATTCATTTTTGAATTAATTGTTCAGTGCTTTTATTCAGTATACTTATTTTTTTACTCAATAATATTTCTAAGAATAAGAAGAGCATGTTTATTATGCTGTAAAACACAGAACTGTGCAATTGGTTTTAAAAAGACAAAAAGACACTTGACTGAGACAAAGATAGGTGAACAGGAAAAGAATTCCAATCAGAGCAATATTAAAAGTATATTTATTACCAAGGTATAGATTCATATACTTCTGTCCTAACTATGGGAGTCACTCGAAACACTGCAGTTTCTAAATCTCCACAGGGCGAAAAAGCCAGTCTGATGTCTGTTCATTGTCCCTCTGCCCCACACTTCTATGAACTGACCTCATAGCGGCACATTAATTGGAGTCCTTTATTTCACCACCCACTTAGAGGAAATGACAAATTGCCCAAGATCACCAGATGATCAAGAGCACTGGAGTAACCACCGAGAGAAGCCCTGGGCTTGAAGCACTGCCAAATAAGGAAATGAGGGGGTCATTTTTTAAAACTAATTGAAATCTGTTTTTCTTATTAGAGAGAGCTGCTGTTTAGCTTTTTTCAGTGCAGCTGACAATTGGAAAGCAATCGAATACAGCTGTGCAGTATATACATTGCTGTGGGAAAAAGTGTTATGTTTACATACAATGACTCATTTTCGTAAAGGTTCCTGCATATTTTAAAACTTGACGTTTGCTCTCGAGATCAAGAGAATAACCCTTTTTCCCCCTTTCATTTTGTATGTTTTCAGCTTCAAAATGTTGTTTAATATCAAACACATCCTGTGGTTATGCTGCACAAGCACTGTGATTGTGACATCCTCTGCAGAACATCAAGGTAAGAGTGGCTGTCCATGTAAGATTATGTATTAGCTAACATTAGGGGAGTTAAACTGACTAGTGTGGATTAAATGAATACTTCAACCCATGCACAAATTGCAAGCTGCTTGGTCAGTGCTTGGCAGAGGAAAAAGCTGCCTTCAAATAGAGGGTTTTTAATTTATGACTGGCCGATGTTTTGAGTTATTGTGGTGCTGGTTGTAAAGCACCACAGAACTATGACATTTCCCATGACTTCTGCTGCGCCACTTCATTCTCACACTTTATGGCATCTGTGTGCTCCAGCAAATGAGAAACTTTTTGGGTATCCTTTACAAATGTCATACTGAACACGTATGCATGTAATCCTATTAATGGGAAAATAGGTGTTCTCTCAGGCCAGGAGGGCAGCACATGCATCATTAGTAACAGCGCTCCACTGTAACTAATAACTGCTTTTGCAACAATATAAAATGATATGGATATTTAGTGCATGAACTCATGAGAGCATATTTCTTGGGAATTCATCACCCAGGCTTGTATTTATAAGGGAAACAAGGTTCAGCCTTCAAACCCAAAGTACGCACTTAAACAAACATCCGTCACGGAAATGATGCATAACATTCCTTTTTTGACACATCAGCTTTATTTTCTAACTCCATAGATTCCGACACATTATGCATTTTTTCTTTTTCTTCTCAGATACGTCAGTGTTACTGAAAGTAGAGAAGAGTCCACCCGTCAGTGGTTCTCTGTCTGGAAGAGTGGTGCTGCCGTGCCATTTCTCAACGATGCCCACCACGTCCCCCAGCCAAAACACCACCACAGACTATCTGAGAATTAAGTGGACCAAAATTGAGAATGAAGCAGAGACGACAGTACTGGTCGCCCAGAATGGTGTGATTAAAATCGGTGCAGGATACAAGAACAGGGTGTCAGTTCCTAGCCACCCTGAAGACATCGGGGACGCCTCCTTGACCGTTGTTAAACTACGAGCTAGTGATGCCGGCACCTACCGCTGCGAGGTTATGTATGGGATTGAAGACACACAGGACACAGTGACACTAGATGTTAATGGTAAGTTTGTCTCATGGTAGGTCCATCCCTTATTGGAGGGTTAAATTCTGAGACCATGTGTCTTTCTCCCAATGTTGACTTTGTAAATATTCAACATGGACCACAATGTTAAACATTGCATTTCCTTTATAACAAAAAAGATACGTTTCCTGAAGATAACAATCTGAAGCACAGTTTTCAAATGCTTCTATTCGGTTCCAGGCCATTTACTTACATGTCTTAATTGTGGTCATTTGATTTGGATAAAAACAGGCCTGGTTCTTAAGCCTTCATTGTGATGAGACTGTCTTTTGAGCAGCACTTCAAACTGGAGCATCAGAGCTTTTGGGGTGGTTCCCGTGACAAAAACTGTGTCTTATGACTTGTTTGTGGTCCCAATTATATGGATTTAAACCAGATCCATTTACACATTTGAAAAACCCTGGGAGGATTTGCTCGAAAAAAATCTGCTGGCTGGTGCCTCCTACAGTCTCCTAACGTTGTAGCAAAGAAAAATAATGTAAGAATATAAGAAAGTATAAAAATGAGAGAAGGCCATTCTACCCATCGTGCTCGTTTGGTGTCCATTAATAATGAAGGATCCTATCCATTGTAACTATCATTTCAAAAGGTTGGGGGGCGTTTATTGCAAATCAAACGGTGGGGGTAGGGGTGCTGCTGAGTTTTTGAGTGGGGGTGGGGTGCTACCAATTTGTTGAGCTGGAGGGGGTCTATGAGGGAAGGACAATTTCACCAGTAAACCTCATAAATAACATCTTTGAATTCAAATGCGGGGGGGGCGGCGTCTATGATTGAGGGGGACAAATTGACGCTCTGTCAATATAGGAGGCCAACCCCCACCCCTAAACCTATGCCTACGGTTAAAGCATGAAACTGGATTCTCTGGCCATGTGAGTAAACTGGTTTTAGTGAAACGGGAATGCACTGATTCAGCAAATGGTGAGGAATGCATATTTAAAGATCCCAGTTTACATTGTGCTTCTATTTGGCCTTGGAACCCAAAGGAACAAACATGCCAAAGAAAATGAAACGCATACAAATCTGATTATTCAACATGACATGCTCCCAAAGTATTCCAGCACAGCAAAAAAAGAAGTGCACAACCGACCAAGGCTAAGATGACATCTCAAAGCAAAATGTGTGGGAAGGAATCACATACAGACTAGGTTTGGTAAAAGGCTTACACTGCAGACATTCGAAGACATTTACAATTATTTTCAGAAGCGGCTTTTATTATAATGATAGTGAATATCATTATAAGCAAAAGATGTGCCCACACAGAACACAGAACAAAGTACAAAAAAACAACTAAATATCAAGAAATTACAAATGCTATACACTGCCGCTGTTAGACTGGGCTCTCAAGAAGTGACATTGTTTTTCAGATGTGTGTTTGGTTCATGAGATTTCATTTTTTCATGGCAAATGTTAGAGACGTTCTTGCATTCTGACAAATGTAAGCAAGCTCTAATGGCTTAAATGTTAACAGAGCGTCCTCCTGCTGTGAGTTACAGTCCCCTTTCCAGATTTATACACTGTGAACACAGACACACTAGTGCACCGCGAGGAGGGTTGGGGAAGTGATATTGGAAGTAGAACGATTTTATTTCTGGGAACGGCAACTGAGGAGAAGCATGGCAACTTGCGTGCTGCTGGTAAAGCTATTACAGTAATCAAATCAGGAAAATCATTTGAAGAGTAATGTAGCCTTTTCATTTTTCAGAAGCGTTTAACGATTGAAGAAAAAATACAAAGTTATATTCAATACATACACATGAGCATGCAGTGGACTCAATCTGGATAATTAATGTTTTTACTCTATTAATCATTTCAATGCCCTGCACACTTATTCGAAAAAAGGTCTTGAATTTAAGATGCAGTACAAACCTTTAGATATAAAGTGGGGAAACTAGCAAAACAGACTCAGCGATAACTTTTTGATTCTTTAACATTTGTCCTGAAATTATGATCAAAGCTGTACACGTGTTTCCGATTACTCCCATTTAATGCAAACGCTCTGCAGTCCTGGCCTAAAGTTCAACATCATGGTCTAGTTATTACATTTGCCTTTTTGGCACTTTACAACTTAATTTGAACGAGTTTGCCTGATATCCGAGGAAGTGCCTGCTGAAACAATGAAAAATGAGACTGTACTCTGGTATGGAAATATGTTTACTGCTTTACTTCAGTGGCTGTTTTTAAAGAGGCCAAATTATATTTCCTTTTAGGTCAAAGACATAAACTGTAAATACTGTGACAGACCAACTTATTTTTAGTATTTTTATTGAAGTTACTTGCTTGGACCAACACCTAGCTTTCTGCAAATATCGTTAGGAATTCAGTTAACATTAGATCTCTGGAAAATGTAGTTCCAGGATAAAATATTTGCTGAGGCAACTGGTTACATAGGGAAATGAAAAGCAGGGGCACAATGCTGTACTATACAATTCTTGGGGAAGATGTACAGTGCAAAGACCAGGCATTTGTAACCAGGCGGAGAGCATGTGACAGTATATCCTGCGCATTTAAGATGGTATGGAAGCTTGGCAATGTTGAAACATCGGTCATTTCATTCAGGTTTCCATATACAATTTGTGAACAATGGCTGCACTTCCACACTTTTATTGGTCAATTAAAGTACAGTTTACACATTTTCACCAACAGGCATTATTAAATCTATGAAATGCCCTGTTGGGCTGCATTACAGCTTACAACTTTTTTGGGACAGTTTTTTTTCATGTAAGGGGGGATGTTCACCAAAACAAAAGTTGCAGTTCTCTGGGTTAAGCTATCAAAATCGTTTTTTTGTAACCATCTTTACAAACCCATTAGTTTTGTGGTACTGCTGAAGTGTTATAAACATATTTATATTATAAGTACTTGATCATTAGTTTTTTGTCAGCTTACTATAGTGATTAGGAGTTATTCCCATGTATTTAAACTCAAACCATCTTGAATATGCATTTCCCATCATCTGGTATTAGTCCTACATTTTTTTATCCATTCATGATACAGACAGTATATCTTATTATTTGTATTTATTAATTCATTGTCCTGCAAAGTACATTTTAATAATACAATTAAAAAAAATCAACTGAATAAAAGAGTCCATCTGAACAGGTTATATGCACAATACTACAAACAAGAGGAATAAACTATTCACACTCGCATTTCAAATGCTTCCCATTCAATATATAGTCGTATCAGTAATGATTAACAATCCAGACCATACAAGGCTAATTTAAAATATTTTACTATAATATCTTAATCTGAAAGTGGCTTTGTGTTTTCTGTAGGTGTTGTGTTTCATTACCGGGCCTCCCACAGCAGATACACCCTGAACTTTGAGGAGGCCAAGCAAACCTGTCAGGATGTGGGAGCATCTATTGCCACAGTGGACCAGCTCAGAGCTGCGTACGAAGATGGGTTTGACCAGTGTGATGCTGGCTGGATGGCTGACCAGACTGTCAGGTAAATCCTTAAATTTTTGCTGTATTAATGTAAATAAAGCATTGGGGAGATTCCATTCATGGACTTGAAGGGATTCATCCATTCAACCGAGCAAAATATTTCAAACTCAAAACATGGCCGTTAAGTACATACATATTCTGCACTGATAGAAGGGGAAATCTCTTTACATAGAGAGTGGTGTGTGAATGTCTGGATTGCAGTTCTGTGGGAACCCTCAAGAGACAGCTTGACGAGTTTCTTAGGATATATCTTAGCCAGTACATATATACCAACATTTCCAAAGGGACTATGATAGCGTAAGTCCATAAAGGATGAAAGTATGTTTACATTTTTGTTTCTCATGTAGGTACCCCATCACCCGACCTAGGGCAGGTTGCTATGGAGATAAAATGGGACGGCCTGGTGTCAGAACATATGGAACCAGAAACCCCAAAGAGACCTATGATGTCTATTGTTATGTAGACAAATTGGAAGGTAAGATGATGGCTCCCTGCTAGCTCAAAGGGGGCTCCCCGTGTCAGAATCGAAATTATGAGTTTAGGTTTTTTACATCGACAAATCGTCATAAATCGTTACGCATATCAAAGCAGCCCTTTGTATATTCTTGCTCTGACTACACTGTGTTTTCTGAAATAAGTACACTTTGTGACAACTACATGTCGGTATAGGCTAGGGCGTCTGCTATGAAATAAATAATAATAATTATAATAAGAGTTGACAAGAGCGGTCACCAGAAAATCGCTCTCATACCAAGACCTAGACAAACTGAATATCTCCTGAGCAGCATTTTATAATTCAATATACCAAAGTCTTTAAAAATACATATGAATATGTGATAATGAAGGCTTTAACTGTTTCTGGCACCATAAAGAAAAGCTTTATGGGCAAACAATTTATCGCTTTGTTTTTTTCTCCATGATGTTGACTTTACTGAGTCGCTAAGCTCAACTCAACATGTGGCTTTCAGAAAGGGAACACAATAATAACAGCCTTAATTAAAACCAGCTATCTAGGCCAAAGATAACTGAAGGGTATACTGTAAATGAAGCCAATTCTATGGCTGTACAGTGTGAATTAAAGCCCATGCAGGACAAGAAGATAGATGCTGTTCAGGTACAAAACAGTTTAGTCTTTAACTGATATATTTTTACATTAAATCCCAAGCAAGATATTTCACACTGATTGGATAGATGTTTTAATGTTAAATTCCTTGTGCACATGCAACATTATTTATTTTCTACGAAACCCAAACCATCCTAACTAAAGTGAAAACAACAAACCAAAATTACATCTGCATATCTAACGGCAGTAGATCTTTTGAACAAGGCATTTCTAGAATCTCGGAAATTCTTGCAGCATCTGTTGGATGGTTAATAATCTGACATCCCTCCACCTGAAGAATAATGTTAATTTAGCATTCAAGACATCTGTGCATTGGAATCTTAATCTCCCCTTATTCCTATTTGATGATCTTCTATCAATTAGCAGGCAGCGCTGCAATTAATTTCAATTAAAGGAGACTTCCAAAATCATGGAATTCCTGTACTTTTTCCTATACACTTCCTGTCTGTGACATTGACAACCTTACCAGAAAAAGTGACAAAGAAATCACGCAGAGCAGCAATAATAACAAACAAGAATAAGAAAATGCTAAGTATATGCCTTTAAAGTGTGCCGCTGTCACAGACTTGATAAATGCTTAGCTAACTGCAGTATTTTCTTGGCTCTGATGTTGCTATCAAAATACAAATGCTCTTTTGTAAGTCAATATGTTAAATATGTATCGAGCCTGTTAAAGTGCAATAAGAGATGATGGGATATTTAAATCATTAGATTGTAAACCCTTCAATATTGTGGAAAGTTTAGTGGTTATTCTCTAAGCGACGCCCAAATCTAGTTAACAGAAATGATGAAAATAAAACACTTACTGCAGTCATTAGCTGTGCTTTCAAGACTGTTGTCATCACTTGTTTACATTCGACTCTCTGTGGAACATCGTGGCTCGTTTCAAACGAAGGCTAACACATTTTGTCTATGAAGTATTGCATAATTATAGAAAATCTAATTATTAAAATGGAAAAATAACATTTCTAAGATGCAAAAGCCAAACTCTAAAATTAAAATGTTCCTGAAATATAGTACTTTGTTACTACGCTATTAAATCAGTGCTTTCTACACTGTTTCTGAAGTAATTAAAGAAATATTGCACCAGTGGAGTACATGACACTGAAGATTTATTTATTTTCAGGTGAAGTCTTTTTTGCATCAGCCCCTTCCACTCTGACTCTCGAAGAGGCTAAAGGGGAGTGTAGCCGTCAGAAGGCAGTGCTGGCCACCCCGGGGCACTTGCACTCAGCCTGGAGAAAAGGTCTGGACAGATGTGACTATGGATGGCTTTCAGATGGAAGTGTGCGCTATCCCATCGCGGTGGCCAGGACCCAGTGCGGAGGAGGACTGCTTGGAGTCCGGACCCTCTACCGCTTCCGGAATCAAACTGGCTTTCCTGGGGCCATGGAAAAGTTTGGTGCCTACTGCTTCAGAGGTAATCCATCCAGGCATGCTCCCTGTGAAGCAATACTGTTTGTGTGTGAAACATGTCAATGGATGCCATTTGGAAGTAGAAATACTCTGAGCTGTCAAAGTGCATGCAAAGTCCAATTATGTAATATAAAGTAAAAGCTAATTGTGTGAACGTAAAGGTTTCCAAGTGGATGAAGATATATTGATCTGAGAGAGTCATGCTTTTGTGTGTATTGGGACCACTTAGACTGCTGTTGGGTTTTGTATCAGATAAGCCTTTCTAATAGATTTTAAGGTGGATTCATGAACTTTGGTTATTGCTGAGGAGGAGGAGAGCAGTGTAACATAAGGAGCTCAGCTGGTGTGCAAGGGAATTACAATCGCAGCTGGGATCTGATCGTGTGGACCCTCCTCTGAACAAACAGTTTGTTGACATCAGCTTCTTTGTCTCACTTAAATATGCACACAGTGTAGAAATTCCTCCAGGGCTTTCTTGAATCATGTCAGGTGTTTGCTTTTCTTGAAAGACTCCATTGCTGTTTGCTGTTTACTCACCATGCCTTTTGCTTGTCATGGACCTGCACTTGGCCCTTTTTATCAGCTCAGCTGGTGCAAGAGAGTTTGGCAGTGGCGGGAATAGCGAGGAGAAGGAATCAACATATCAATACAAGTATCTATAAATTTACCAACACTAAAAGATGCAGTTTAATTGAGAATCATGTCTGGAAGCTGTCCCATAGTTTGGAGGCTTGGAAATAATGTCTGTATTGTGGGTGGGGGGGTCTTACGAAGGTGCAGTTACAACAGCAGAGTGGGAACTTTCCACGTCAACGTGATCTTGTCTGGCATTGAATTAGCAGGTACTTCATGTCTGGGGTCCTGGAGAACACATGTTCGGACCAGAGAGTGTGAATGATTTCACATCTTTGGGTTTCCTTTACCTCCTGCTGGAACCAGATTTTCCTCCTCCTGCGTTTACTGCTCATGTTCTCATGCACACCCACTTGACATAAAACAGCCCAGCAATTTGCTATCTGTATTTCTTTTCACTGCTGCTGTTAAACATTTTATCTTATGGCTCATGCTATGTCTTTTTTTTTGTGAGACAAATCCTCTTGCCCTGAGAGTTCAAGTCTATATCGCTTGTGGTGTGTATACATTCCCTGGTGGTCCGCTGACATCATTTTGATTCTCTCTGGGGTTAGAGACGTTTCCGTAGAAACCAGCTTAGACAGGAAAGCTAAATTATATGAGGCTGCTGCAGACAATATCTCTGGATCTTATCACTTGAATCTAATGGATTAGGAGCTATTGAATCTCAGAAACTCTCTTTTTCAGTTCAGTGAGAATGACCTTTTACATTTATTTTCGTAAATTCATATTTTGATGATTCTTCCAGTAAATATCATAAAATAAATTAAAAAAACACTTTTAAATGTTTTTTAAATCTCATACTTGTCGAGTAATTTAAATCTTTTGCATGCCAAATAATGGTCCAGTGACAGTTGCAGGGATCTACAGTACATTTTATGAATTATTAAGAAAATATATGGAAGCCTATGGGCTTACTAAGAAAATTAAGAAAATCAAGAAAATGTAGAACACATAAAATCCCTTTAAATAAGGCAGTGCTCAATTGCAGACAAAGAACTTAGGAGCATTGCCAGAATGTCTCCTGTAAAACCCTAATGTCTCCTTGTTGTTAAGTTTCATAGTACAAATATATCATAAACAAGAACATATGGTTATAGATTATAAACTTGAAAAAATGCTTTTTACATTATTGGCACATTGCTTTATAGGATATCTTTAACACAGTCTTAATAAGTAGATGGTTTTGCCTGAAAAAAAGGTCAGAGCGTTAAGCCATGGAGCAGAATTTAAAATGACTGCAGTTTAGGACAGGGTGTGTTTTTGGTATTCCAAAGGAATGAAATAACACGACTCAAGTATGACATCATAGCATGTCTTGGATAAACAGAGTTCTGATTCAGTAGTGAGCTTTCTAAAATTATGTGTCAGCTTCTCTCACTTTACATTTTCCACCTTAATTTTTCTTAACTTCATCTATTTATATGGAGGATGGTCCATGCTAAATATAAACATATTAATTTATTAATGTATTTATTTCAACAAGTATGTATTCATTTATTTCAACATTTATTTATTTCCTGTTTGCCTCTTTGCTTTTTACATTTCTCAGTGCGCTTTTACATTTTGAAGCGTGTTCTCTATTTCTTTTTACATTTCACTGTGACAACCACCCCTCTGTCAGCTAGTGGGCGGTATCAAGTATGCTATTGGCCATAGAAAGATTGTCCCACCGCCCTGTTCCAGGGAACAAAATCGATGTTGAAATAAATACATGACTAAATAAATAAATGTTGAAATAAATAGATAAATGTCCATGTATTATTTATTTCAACATATATTATGTATTCGTGTATGTATTTCAACGTGTATTTATTTATTATTCTCTCTGTGTATTTTTCATTTTGGCATGGATAGTCCTCCATAAATGTAAATGAATTTGTATGCATCACTACATTTCAAGTGGACATTTGCTAAAGCTTGGTAGGACACTTTTTTCTTATTCTTTTCCCCAAGAAGAGACATCCTGGGATTGGGCGAAGCTTGTTGATTTATTCCACACTTCAGAGGATATGAAGTTAACTGTTCTCTCTTTCACTTTTAAAGCTGAAGCATACTTGGCAGGATTTGGTCTGAGTTTCTTCTCACAGTCTGAATCTGTGCATAGTTTACAGAATTTGAGCTTCCTATTCCTACTTAAGACTCGGGCCCAACTAGTCCTGTCTGGAAAGAAATACAGCCTACATCGCTTAGTGACCTCCCTGTTAATCCCTACACATGTCCTAAATAACACACTTAGTCTAATTTTGAATAGGGTATGACTTTTCTGTCTTCCCTTTCTTTGTATCTGGCTATTCCATTAATTTGATTATTTCTTCCAAATGTTTTTCCAATTGAGCAATCTCTTTTTTATGCCCGGTGATTATCTGTGTCTCTAAAAAGTAAAACACAACAGTAATAAATAAAGCTAAGTGTTAATAAAACAAAAAAAGATAATGATTTTACTAAGATCTAAAGAAAACAAAGACTCTTTACAGCACACAGACACTGCTGAGATAATGTGCTTTCTCCACAGTTAATAGATCCTTGTACTTTTATTAGGAAAATGTGCCTCATGGCTTACATCAGAGATAGCTGCTGCGAGAAAGAAGGAGGCAATTCTCTAATGTCTAACAGCTGGCTGTGGATCCGGATAGCCTATTAAGTCAGATAGGAATGTATCTTAAGTGGACATACCACAAAAGTGAATGGGATGCTACTATGGGGAGAGGGTTAGATTGACCACCTCAAATAATTGACAGCAGTAGCTCAACCTAGAGAGCTCTTTTCGGTCAGTTTTAGGTGATATAACTGAGTGTTTGATCTACATGAACAATGTGTATACATGTTTCTTACAGATCTTAAATAGCTGAATCAGGGCAATTGCATTGTTAAGTCACTATGTAATTCAGCTGACATGGAGAATTAGATAGAAGAAAGGACAAGCCAACATCATGCATTTGTTTGTTTGAAAGCCATTGGCAATACATCATCACTTTAATCTTTTCCATTTTTAAAGCCAAACAAATTACAAAATTCAAAGTAGAAAATTCTTAAGTTAGAAGTGAAAGAGAGGAAGATGAAAATTACACAAAACAATTAATTATTATTTTCCTTAGTTAAAGAAAGCAGATGATTTGAATTATGTGGGATAAAGGTGTGAAGCACAAATCTTTGGGAGGAAATCATCCTAAGCTGAACAAACATTTTAAGTTTTTCTGTTATGTTCCCAAGACATTTAAGCTCCGTTGGTCCTGGTGAGAAACATGTTTAGTTTATATGTATTATATAGAATGGAGGAAACACAGGTTGTTCTATAACATGTTAGAAATGAACATGAAAACTGCACACCAACTGCACACTGGTGTTTGAGGAACTAAAAAGTTACATGAAACAGAAGTTGGATTGTATTCCTGCATAAAATAGATCTTGATACTGTTGTGCTGGACGTCTGTATGCAGCACTAGCTTTTTCAATGCCATAAATGCATCGGCATCATTGGCATCGTGTTTATTTTTCATATTTCACTGACACAATACCCACAATAATGGCTGGGGCCTATGTGTTTCCATTCAATGGGAAAAAAAATATATATATATATGACACAAAAAGGAGTCTTGAGACCTGGAAATGGTTCCCCCCCTGGAAATGCTTGTTTTGGCAGTGTTCTAAAATTTCAATATAATACTTCAAGAAATATGACATAATTTCATAATTTATACATGGCTCTCTCTCAATCTGTATGAAAGCTTAATTGTCTCACTGACAAAGTATAAACACATACATGGTATGACATTTATGGCTGAAAGAATTTTAGAAAAATATTATTATTACAGCAGGATGGACTAAAACAAAAAGTAATGGAAAAGGCATTAATGACTTAACATTCTTCATTAGACGATGTATTGCTGAAGTGTTTGAAAAGCTGTGGAACAAAACTGAAATACATTTAAAATATCTAATATAGTACTACCTTTTTTCAGTACATTCAATAGGCTATACACCGATCAGCCATAACATTATGACCACTGACAGGTGAAGTGAATAACACTGATAATCTCGTTATCATGGCACCTTGTCAGTGGGTGGGATATATTAGGCAGCAAGTGAACATTTTGTCCTCAAAGTTGATGTGTTAGAAGCAGGAAAAATGGGCAAGCGTAAGGATCTGAGCGACTTTGACAAGGGACAAATTGTGATGGCTAGACAACTGGGTCAGAGCATCTCCAAAACTGCAGCTCTTGTGGGGTGTTCCCAGTCTGCCGTGGTCAGTACCTATCAAAAGTGGTCCAAGGAAGGAAAAGCGGTGAACCAGCGACAGGGTCATGGGCGGCCAAGGCTCATTGATGCACGTGGGGAGCGAAGGCTGGCCCGTGTGGTCCGATCCAACAGACGAGCTACTGTAGCTCAAATTGCTGAAAAAGTGAATGCTGGTTCTGATAGAAAGGTGTCAGAACACACAGTGCATCGCAGTTTGTTGCGTATGGGGCTGCGTAGCCGCAGACCAGTCAGGGTGCCCATGCTGATCCCTTGTCCACTGCCGAAAGCGCCTACAATGGGTCCGTGAGCATCAGAACTGGACCACGGAGCAATGGAAGAAGGTGGCCTGGTCTGATGAATCACAAGCTCAAGGTGTTGACTTGGCCTCCAAATTCCCCAGATCTCAATCCAATCGAGCATCTGTGGGATGTGCTGGACAAACAAGTCCGATCCATGGAGATCCCACCTCGCAACTTACAGGACTTAAAGGATCTGCTGCTAACGTGTTGATGCCAGATACCACAGCACACCTTCAGAGGTCTAGTGGAGTCCATGCCTCGATGGGTCAGGGCTGTTTGGTGGCAAAAGGGGGACCTACACAATATTAGGCAGGTGGTCATAATGTTATGGTTGATCGGTGTATTGCATACTACTACTAAAATGTTGCTGAAAGGTAAATTTCCACTGAGAAAAGCTTCTAAAATTAGATTTATTCAAGATCCTTTCTATGGGGGAAATGGTCAAAAGTTTCTCTGGTGCTTTAACATTCAAAAAGCCTTAGTCTCTCCTACCTGAGAGAGTATGTTTTTTTGTTTCTGTCAGGAATTGTTTCAGTGGTCACACACCAAGTTAACTACAGTTGTCAGCCAGTGTTTGTTTGGACTATAGGTTTGGCAGGTTGAAAGCGGTCATAGAGGGGATCGATATTTTATTAGTTTGTAGGTGAAAACCAAGTCCAAAATCTGTGATTATGAAAGTATGTCATAGCATGTTGTGTTTATGAATGCAGATTCTTACCTGAGCTTCTAGAAAATGTCAAAGTGTATTGAAACACAGGGATATTCCTTCACTGCAACAAGTATGCTTTATTGTTTTAATATTTGATATACAACAGTAGAAAGTGTTGTATGTATTGCATGTGTGAAATAAAGTAAGACTGGCTGTCCAGTGTGATTTCAAGGTGCAGGTTGCTTTTCCAGCAGATTTCATACCTGAGAAAAGGAAAATGGGAGGTTTAATACAATTGAAAACCAAGCTGTATCATGTATCATTGCCTCGTCTTTAAATAAGACTCTGCTGCCAAAGGAGATTTGCTTGTTCAGCATTTCTCTCACCATTCTGACTTCAAAGGCAATCTTAGCTCTCAGAAAGTAAAAGAACCAAAGCTTGATCACATATTCTTTGGGAAGCTTGTTGTATTTGGAGTTTTCTGCATTAGGTTTTCATTACTTGATTGCATGTCTAAAAATGTATAATTTGCTAGCAACTGGTTTATTTCTTTGTATTTGAAAAATCCTTAACTCAGCAACTGAATATAATAATCGAAATTCTAAAATGTTTTGTGCAAGTGTGCACTTAATAAGCTAGCAGTTGGTTGCAAAACATGTGGCATTATATGCATTGCTGCAGCTGTTTATGTAATATTTCTGTCATATTTTCTCCATATAGGTAATTTCCATCTCACTCTTTTTTGTTAATATGTCTTCGCCAATGTGCTGTGTTTTCAATGCCAGTGGCACCATTCTCTGGTATGCTCTTTTACCTTTCAGAAAAGAAGGTAAACAAATGTATCCAAGAAGTGCTTTAATTTGGTTGTACCTATCAAAAGACATGACGCATTTATTTTAGTTATTCCTTTGGTGAAAGAGGCCAAAGAGCACACACTTGCGAGTCCTCCAGTTATTAATCAGTTTTTTAAACCTTGCTTAGTGTCCATGTGCAGTTGAATGGAACATTAATGGATGCTATTCTTTTTTTTCCCCAGGTAAAGACTCTGTAATAAAGTTAACTGATATTGAAGTATCACTGGAAGGTGTTACTCCGGCTTTACCAAGGATGGACTTGCCACAAGGATCGCAAACCACCGGGAAACCTAGTTCAACACACTTATTGATTGAGGACAGCACAACAAAGGCTCCAAGTTCAAAACCTGCAGACCCTGAAAGTATAATTGAAACTGAAAGTGTTCAGAATTTACAGGCCAGCTTCATTGTTACTACGTTCCAGCCTAGATCACCTCAGAGTTCAGAAAAGACAAGTGTTATCTCTGACAAAGACATCTTAGTGTTTTCTGTCACTCCAGAGAGCAGAACAGACAGGACCCTAGCACCTGGAATTGTAGACGGCACTCAGCAGATTTTGGAGGAGGCCAAAACCAAACAGGTAGACATTACTGAAGAAACTACCACGGAATATCCCTCAATGTTCTCAACAAGCATGGCTAGTCCATTTAAACCAGTCCCTTCCGACTCTGTTGAACTGGATACAGTTATTGAGACTGTGACAGTGCTGCCCCCAACCCAAGCTACAGATATGGTTTCTATGGGCACCACATCTTCTGATTTAGACTATGAGTTAGATACTAAGATAAGTGACGTACATGCTGTCCCAAGAGGTGACACATTTTATTCTGTCAGTACGCCTAAAACAGATTATTCTGATGAGTTAACAACACAGCCACTCCCATTGTCTTCTGTGAAAGAAGATGAAACTGCAACAGTTTCTGAAGTGCCTTCCTTGCCTACCTCTCCTTCAACTCAAGAAGATGGAGAGGATGGCAGTTCTAAAGAGATCAGTGGAGAGATCAGAATGGAGACAACACCAGTAATCCCTATGTTCACCACTGAAACAGCCCCAGAGACCCAGACTGATAGAATTGATCATGTAACAGCTCAGACTGACTCCTCTGATGTTGTATCGTTTGTCACTGGGACTAAAGATATCCTTCATGGAGATGAAACCACAGAAGAACAACAGCAAGGCAAAAGCGATGAGTATGTTACAACTTTGCCGGTATCACATGCAGTCAGTTCTTTCCAGACCACTGATGAATTCCTGACTGACTCTAGTGGTGTGGGTTTACCCAGCGAAAGCACTAGCACTAGTTTTTCCACAGTTATCACTGTATCACAGCCTCCAAGCACTGAGGTAGAAGAGAAATCTATTGAAAGTGTAGAAGGTTCAGCTATGTATACAGAAGACACAACTAAACCTACTGTTTCATATACAGATTCATATAGCACATCACCTATAGCTTCAGACAGAGAGGCAGAGGAAACAACGGCATGGGCAAAACCTGACCTGTCAGATGTGGAAGGAAGTGGAATGCAAACATCTTCTGCATCCCCTACAGTAACACCACAGGAAACAAAAGCAGTTTATGTACGACCTGAAGAATCATCTACTATATTTGAACTTGTATCCACCCAAGAAAACGAAAAAACAAGCACAAGAATTTCAACCCAATCTGTGTCTATGACTGAAAAGTCTAGTTTGGAAGCAGATGCAACCAAATCCCCAGTACTGATCTCTACAGATGAAACTACTACCAAACTTTCAACTAAAGAAAGTTTTCTCAAAGAAGAACCTGAGGAATCAGCCATAAGTACAGGAGCTTTTTCTGAGCCTGCACATATTTCTTATACACCATCATCATTCATATTGGAAATTATACCTACTGCCACAAAGATGGAGCCAGTTTCCTTTAGTGTGGAAGGCAGTGGCATGAGTCCAGAAACACCTTCTGAGTTAAGTTCAGCAGCAGGCCCTACTGGTTCTACAACATTCAAGATAGTAACGGAGTCAGCACTGGGCAGTAGACCTGAAGATGCAGCTGGAACTACTGCTGCACCTCACGAACACATTGATTCCAAGATACCTTCAACTGAGACCGATGAGCATGTTTCCAAAGGAGTGGATGAGTCTCCATCAACAGTGGCCCCACAGGAAATTGTGGTCACACTGACAGCAGATGTGAAAAAGCAAATCATGACCACAGCAGACTATTTAGATGTAGAACGAAGTACCACAGGCCAATTGACTGAATCAGTACTTCCCACAACAGTTCAAACAATTGTGGAGAGAGACTTTAAGTCTACACCAGTCCCAGAAGTTGATCAGGAAGAGACCACTATTCCAGCGGATGAAGTAGAAACAATATTGCAGGTGGAGGGACAACCACCCGGCCGACCTCCCCAGGGAGAGGACATCCTTCCTAGTACAACTTCTCCAGAAGATGTGACATCCACAGTCACTGTTCCAATGGTGGATGCTGAATCTAGCTCTGCAACCACAAGCGAGAGAGATACTACAGAGCAAATTGTTTATTCAGGAGAGACCACAGAAGATTGCATTTCTGATGAAGATGGATCTGGTGTTTCTGAAGAGGCTATCACCAGTGTGTCAGAACCTTCTAAAGTGGATCCAAGTAAGCATCCTCTCATTCCAGGAGATGAACAACCCACTGAAGGAACATATGTATCAGAAGGGTCTGCTATGTATACAACAGGAAAAGTGTGGTCATCTCCTGAAAGCATTACTTCATCTGTTCTTATTAAAGAAACAGGAGAAAAAGAGGAAGATTCTGCTATATCTGAAACCAGTACACTTGCACATGTAACTCCTTTCCCTGATTCGGTTTATACTTCTCTTCAAGAATTACAGACAGATGGGTCAGCAGCAGGTTCTGAAGAGGTTCTCACTGCTACAAGTACAAGTATCACTGTATCAAAACCTGCAGATATCACAGAGGCTGCTGAAATCAAGTCTACTTCTCAAGGAGAAAGCACGACATCTGTTTCAAAACCGCCATCATTAACTTCTACAGAGGATCAGGGTATGGGGCACACTGCTCCAGAATATGTAGAAACAAAACCATCTGCTGATGGAAAAGACATAATGTTACAAACCACCAGCTCTGTAATTGAATCACACTCTCCAACAACAAGCCCCTCTCTTGAACTACAATCTGTAGCTAAAAAAGAACCCACTGCTTCAGTCCAACATGCAGGAGAACCTGTAATTGTTTTCAAAGATCCATCTGAAGGCTCAACAGGGTCTGTGATCCCACCGACAGCTACGCTTTCCGTAACCAGCAGTGACACACGTCCCAAAACAACAGCAGTGACTGAAAGAACCCCTGTACTCCCTGAAAGTGAAATTGACGAAGACACCACAAAGGACATAGTCATAATCGAAGAGTCTGCAATGATGACATCGCCACCCCTTGATGACAAAATGGAAAAGGAACCTATATCAGAAATTGACACTGAGTTTTTTACGACAGCAACCAGGCCCTATACAGTGGAGAAACCACCTCAGCTTCCACAGGCAGTGGAACCTACTGGAACGCCTGTGTTACAACATCTTTCTGAAAATGAAACCAGCATACAGGTTGAACCCAGTGGGCAGATAAATGTCATCATTGTCTCCATCCATGGGAAGAATGCATCAAGTAAGTTTATTCCTTTTTTTTTTTTTTACTTTGGACTTAGATCTATTTTCAGAGTTTGGTTCTTTGGTCCTCATTCTCGTTTTCTGATTTGTTTGGTTACGTTATTCACGACAACAACATAACAAATCGAAAGGTTCATGAGATTGCTGAGCAGTTTTTACTTTTTCTTAATTGTACTACTGTAAATAAATGTATGCTGTATAAGGAGGGTAAATAGGTTAAGGATAAGAGCTGCTTATTCAATATAATAGTTTAATTTCTGTTTTTATATTTTATATTCAAGAATACTATTCTGACTGTATCCTTCAAAGAGCTATGACCAGGTGTATTCATTCACTTATGAGCTATAAAGTTTAAAGAGTTTTGTAGACAATCTCACATAATCAGTGAAATTGTAGTCTTTTCAGAACCAGAAAACATTTGTGGTATACATGTATTTTCTTCAGACCCATTGATCCAATATAAATACACCTATTAAAATTCATACATTTCTGAGCTAAAGGATTTCATACACCATTTTCTGTCCAGAACTTGCTCCTTTTTGAGTTCAAAGCAGACTGAACTGAACACTTAATTAGTAGTGTAAGTAGCACATCACAAGTTGGTTTGTCCAGCATGCCAATTTATCATGGTTCAAAAGAGAATATTTTTTTTAGAAAACAGATTCCTTCACCTTAAGAAACCAAGATCAGTTCCAAACAGGATTACATGGTCATGTGTACAGCAACTGGGTCAGACTGTTGGCCCTTGTCTCACCAGCTTGAACTGTAGGAGGCCTTTAATTGTTTTTTTCAGGAGCAGCTTAGATTCTTATGAGGTGAAGGGAACACTGAAATGGACAAATATTGGCACATTCAAGTTCTAAGAACAAGCTGCCAGTATAGTGAAATATATGTTGAGGGAGCATGCATCTGTGCACCTTATTTTGGAATTGTTTTGTGGTTCATCTAAATTATGTTACTGTGGAACAACTATTTTGAGAACCCTGCAGAGCTAATGAGAGAATAAGATCTAATAGGGATTGTGGTCTATGCTAGAAAGAAAGAGCTGTTGTTTTTTATTCACGGGGCATTACAGTACAATACAGTAATTACAAATGTCTAATTTTATGATCAGGTGCTATACTCCAATCATTTTAATAAGAAGACAATAAATGTGGACCATGCAAGTATGGGAGATCCTGCTTTGATGGTTTACCACTTTGTAAGGTTTGGCTCTGTCCAAGGTGCTGAATTTGGAGCCAGGCTTGTATAGTGAGGCAAGCACAAATACACAAAACTCCTAATCTGATATCAGTTTGTTTTTCTACACAAGAAAGTCTCTGATTTGAAGAACATAGGACAGTCTTGAAGAAGAAAAGAGCCTTTGGCCAATTATATTCATATCCAGCCATCCACATCCATCAATATCCATTTATACCATTGAGCTGAAGTACGCAACCATCTTTTATAAGAACCATTTTCTTTCTTTCTTTCTGTCTGTCTTGCCTCTTCTCAATTTGAATTGGCTACCAGATGCTATTAGTTTATCACTTAAAAAAAATGTCTGTACACGGTCCATTAATATTCAGATTTATTTAAATTTATTGAAATGTATTCAGATTGTCAGTGCTGCAAGTTAAGCTTCAATTTCACAGGTTTTGAATTAAGATAAATTGCATGCCATGAGAGATTGAAGTCTCAAAATTAGTTTTTCACATATAAGTAGGCTGGCTGGTTTAGGGACTTTAAAGTTACTCGCAATACACATAAGACTAATCCCTCAAATGGTTATGAACTGCACTAGTAAGATGGAAAATTAAAATGACTTTGGCTTTTACGAAAAGGGACTAATAGTAAGTGTAAGTTTGTAATCCTTCTGGACTACTAAATTAATAAAATCCTAATACAGTTATTGGATATAACTGGTAACTATGGGAACAGTCTTGTTTTAGGGTGACCTAATTCTGCTTTAGGTAATAAATCTCAACACTTGAACAACCATTTTACTACAGCAGTAAGTTTAAGGCAAACACATTTTTCCCAGGCCACGGGATTTAGAACATGTCATTCTGTAATTCTCTTTAAAACAGTGTTCTTTTTCACGATGTCATACTTTATTGGGTGGGTGGAGTAAGATTTGTGAGACACATGTTCTGAGTCAGAAGAAACAGGAGTTTCACAGAATAGTCATTGTCTAAAAGTTGAGCTTAAGATTTATTTTTATATATATGTAACAAACTCGGAATGAAAGGTGAATAAAGAAAGAAAGCAGCTGTACAGTCAGTTCAGTGGCTTACTTGAGCAAGACACAGACATGCCTTGGGGCTTGAACAAACAAGGACAAAATGAGATGTTTAAATCACTGAAGAATCACTGAAGGGTTATATAGCTGATAGAAGATAGCTCGGTATAGCCTCATTGTGTACATTTCTGAAGAAGCACATTCTTTTCCAGACTCACAGAGATTAACAATCTGTTTCCCATGATTCAATTCTTTGTCTTCACATTTCCCTCCAGCTTGGGCAGTACTTATGAATACGTCTTAATTTAGTCCCCAGGTGCTTCTAACATGTGAATTGTTTCTTAAACATACATGTATTATCCTTGCTAAATCAGTCCTGTCAATATTTACCTAGCTATCTCAGCTCAGCAAAGTTTCCAATGACAATGATAACCTGAAAAATAAGTTAAGTGCACTATATAGCAGGCTGGCCTTGTTAAAACAGTAAGCAGTTTAATAATAAATAATAAGTTTAAAACGCAGATAATAAACTTTTAAAGTTCAATGAAAATTAAAAATCTTGTAATGTTAAGCTTCCTTGGAGTATATTTCAGTAAACGTCTACAAATGAAAAGGGAATGCAAACAAAAAGGTATAGTCTTAGGAAGCCCCTACAGAATTCCTGATGACGGGACTTGAACATTCATTTGACCCCAATTTTTTTAACTTGGTATCCTGTGCTTGAGGTCTGTTTTTCTGTGCTCATCTGTATCTCTTCACCAAATATGCTCTGTACAACTTCTGGGAAAGTAGGCTCAGTTGCAAGGACCACCCTAGTTTATACAGATGCAGACACATGAGGATGAACAATAAAACAAACAAGAAAAGAGGAAATAGAAGTGGAACTTTGCAAACAGCTGCTCATTCAGTTAACCGATTTTTAGGTCAGCAAAACAAGTCATGGCTTTCAGGTCTTTGTTATTTTATTTCATTAAGTGCTCATAAACTGGCGCATGGTCCAGAAATCTGCAAGCAATAGACTTGTCTACATGATACCTTGTGGTAATCAGTTAAAATATGTCATCAAAAGATAGCTCAGTCCTATAGCAAAGCTCTTTAGCTTTCACAAAGAAATGATTCAGTCTTTTGGCTTTCTGACAGCTATTAAATTAGACCTTTCCAAAAATGACTATTGTAATATATAAGTAGGTTTGATTTGTTAGTTGTTTTCTGAAAGATTAAAGACACCCATTTAAGTTTCAGTGTTAAAACACATTTCTAAAAGAAAGCTTGCTATGACCGCATGCATATCCTTTGAATTACTTTTTGAAATTATGCTGAAAATAAAATTAATTGCCAGACTGGGGGAATAAAATATCTAGGAAATTTGGAAACATTTACAAAAACATAGTCTCTGTGGAAATGTGAATAAGCTTTTAACTTGAATTTGAAATCTTTCAGTTTTATGACTTCTGTCATCTACGTTGTCCCTAAACATCCTTACCCTGAACATTTCGGATGTGCAGAATTTTAAGCAAGATGGAGCAAGAGAGCTTACGTGCTTTTCGCATGAGTCTGCAGACTGAGGGTTGTGTGAGCGCAGTGTTGCAGTGCTGGGGTGTTTGTGTATGTGCGGGTGGGGAGGGGGTCACAGTTATGTCTGCTTAGTGTATTCCCAGATCTAGTGCTCCAGTTGTAATGGTTGCATCAGATGTACCAGTTAAAGTGTTGAATCACAGATTCCTACGCTATAAAAACAGTTAAGCACACCACAGAGCATTACTTGTTTCTTTGTTTGAGGGCTGTGCTGCAGTCAGAGCTGCCCCACCTCCTCGTTGTCTCTGCCTTCGGGACAGTTTGTATCAAAAGCGACTGCAGCAATCGTGGCACGTCTTGGACTAGCTGGTGTTGAGACTGGTGCAATTATCGCCTGGTTGTACAGAAATAATGACCTACTGCCTCTCTTTGTTTAGTCTGGCCCTCAGCCGGCCTTCAGAAACGTTGGCTTCTTACCTGTGTAAATATAGATGTCTATTGGCACTGCAGGCAGGATGCCACATCAGAAAATGATGTCATTTGGAACCGCCAGCCTCTGTGAAGACTGCTTACCAGCTGGAAAGGTGCCAAGAAAGTGACTTTTTATATGTATGTTAGTGCATCAGTTTCTGTTGTATAGCTGAGAATGTACTGATGAAATCCTTAGGTACTGCTCCGACCTGCTGGAGCCTGTTACAAAAAGGAAAACCTCTGGAAAATATGACATTACCTTTAATGCTTTTTTCTTTTTAGAAACAGAACAAATATCTGTTGCATGTTACGCGGTAGTTATTATTTGAACCCTTGCTAAGTGTCTCTAAAGGTTTTTCCTGAACAAAGACTTAAGGAACATAACTATTTGTCAGTAACAATGAGCACATGTCTATCTTGTCTCTTCAAGTCTCCATGCATTCCCTGCTGCTGCTCAGATGCTCCTCTTATAACACCGTGTTTTGCATTGTGTGAAGAGAAATAACACATTGCTCAAACGACTTGTCATTTCATTGATACAAAAGGAAATGGTACATCAGCTGCCACATTTGATGAACATTTGGTTCATATCTAGGTGCTGTGTTTTAGTAACTGTAAGTACTAGTTGTGTGTTAATCTTTATTTTACGTATTAACGTATAAATTTTTACTTAGCTTTGAAAGAAACAGTCACATGAGGAAGGATTCACACAGGATATGTTGTTACAAGCAATAATAATGTAGTATAATCTATACTATCAGAGAGTAGTATAATAGTATAACTACTTGCTACATAATTTATAAATATAATTTATAATGCCAAATGATCCTGCTGGATTTGTAAATATAATTCAAAGCATAATTCCCAAAAGGTGTGATGCAAAGCATGGCAGATTTATTCTATGATAACTTCTGCTGCACGCTCTTAATAGGATTGCTTACCAAAATACATGTCAGGTGTCCAATATGAAACACCTACTGCTGTGATTAAGAAAGCATGAGCTGAAAATGTGCTTTTGTGCAATTTCAGGTATGATGACTGTTTGGGCTTTTCCCTGTTGAAATGATCCCTCTTATAAGCCTTGGACAGATATTAGTATCAGCTTAAAACAAATTTGAAATGTAAATTCTGAAACCATATACATATATACATATATGAGAATAATTACTCAAACTGAGAAGAAAAGACTTTAAGCTCTCCCTTAGAGCTACTGGAATTTTTCTGAAGGGTAGCGATTGCTGTGGTTGAGGTAATATTTGCAAATACAGGGTTATTGTGAGGGGCAGAACACCTTCAGTTTCCTTTTAGATCGTGCCCTAACTTGTTTTTATTTAACAGATGCTTAATATGGCACTAGGAACTTTGGCCATTTGTAATCATTGGGGTCTCTTCTTAGCTGTTCCCTGGCTAGCACAACCAGAAACAGGTGTCCGCCCCTGTAAAATCCATCAATGCAGGTGTTGCGATTTGGAATCACTAATCTTTTCAGGCTACAGCTTGTGGGAAGGCATTTACACATCAATAATTGAATGCAATTTAATTGTAGCTAGTAAATAACCATTGTTAGTGAATTGGGAACACAGATGGGGGCTTGTTTGGGAATATAAAGCCAGATTTCAGTCTGTGTGTCCCAGCGGTTGCCACCCACTTCGGGATAGCTATAAAGATATACATCAGCATAGGAAGAAAATTTCGTGACCCACCATGCCTGTTACTTGGGAGATTGTGTTCGTCCACAATATAACACATTTTCCTTTTATCAACCCTGCTCTTCATATATTGATTTTTAAATTGGATTGTCATTATATGTAAAATGGCTTTACAAAATATTGAACATAAAAATATGGAAACAGCATAATGCCAATTATTCCTGTGTCCCCAGGTGACCCTCTTATATGTGGGTGGGCCTTTGTAGTAGAGAACGTTGAGCATATATACGTTCTTAATTCAGTTCCAGTTAACAATTACATAAAGGTGGCAGTGAAACACATTAAATTGGATCTTTCTGTACTGAAGTGTTCTTTGTTTTCTTCTGAACCTCTGGAGACATTACTGTTCAACTCCCCTGTTTTTCTGTGCAGTTTCAACTTCCCCCAGAACATTTGGCACAACAGATAACTTGCTAAACTGATAAGACACCGAGGAGTAATTTTACTATACTTGGAAGACTGTTTCCTTCAGAAACATCTGGTACTACATGGAGTGTTTCAATAAGCTTACTATATAAATACATCGGCAACATATTTTGAGATTGTATGAGGAGACAAGAGGCGTGTCAGTATGCTAATGCAGCTTGTATTGTGTAAGCACATGCCAACGCCACTCAATGTTATCATGTATGATAGTGACTATCTGGTGAGAAGGAGAGCTATAGAATCACATTAAAACAGATTTGTTATCTGAGGGGCTTAAGGTCACAGGACTGCCCTGGGTGGCTACTTGAACAAAAGCCTTTCTGAGACTTAGCTCCAGCAGGAAGAAACAACCTGAGGGCAAATGGCAATCCCCTTCAAACATCAATCAACGACCTAATCACCCCAGCTAATTACTTCTGCCTAACTTTCACTCTTGGAGGATTGAGTTACCAGGTGGATGATGCTTAGGGGTTACTCTGTGTTTCTATTAAAATAATGACTTTTATTGCAGTTTTTTTTAGAAAGAAAGAACCATACCAATTGCACATTTAATTTTATACTTAACATTTAGTTAAACAATTGCAGCCTTTATGTGTATGCGGCCACAGTGCCCCAAATCAGCCAAACAGCATGGTAACTGAAAAAAAGATATAAGTAGCATTGGCCCTGGGTAGTTAAATATTTGCAAGTGATTGAAACAGAGGTCAGAGAAGGTTATCCCAGTTGATATACTGTTATTCAGATATTATACATTGGCCTGCAACAATTGACATTGTATTTTACTTCACAAAAGTTTGATTGTCTATGTGGACTGACTAATTATCTTTCCTTTCAAAATTATTGAATCTTGCTACCCGTCTCTGGTTAATAATAATAATACTTATTATTATTATTATTATTATTATTATTATTATTATTATTATTATTATTATTATTATTATTATTATTATTATTATTATTATTATTATTATTATTATTATTATTATTATTAACCAGAGACGGGTAGCAAGATTCAATAATAATAATGTGATAACCCTGGATAAGGGTTCTGCTAAGACATGGATTAATTCAACCATTTTAGATACTCAAATTATGCTCTATCAAATGTGATGGATTGTTATATGAAAACCAAAGTGTTTCTCTGTATATTCTAGCTATATTTTTTTATTTTTTATAAATAAAAGAAGCAAACAAATAAATCATATGTAGTTTTATGTTTGTGTTCTATATGTACTAACTTAAAATATAGTTGCACAGCAGCCCACTTGAATTCTGACTTCTGGTGTCTTTCTGCATGCAGTTTTCAAGTTCTCTCCATGTCTGTGTGGGTTTTCTAGACAACCAACTTAGACATATGTGGATTTCCACTTTAACCTTCCAGAACTGCTGTCTTACATCTAAAACTAATAGTCAAATGCTTAATCATACAGCTTGAGGTTACAATGTTCAGTGGTTATTCTAAGTGCTCTGTCTAACTTGGTAAATAATGTTTCTTGCTGGTACCCTGTATGGTATATTTTCTACAGCTTTGCTTGAAATCTTTACCTGATTTGATCTTTACCCCTTTCCTATGGGGGGGGGAACATTTTTGTAAATGCTTTTGTATTTTTTCTTTCTTACAGTTGAACCCCTAATAGAGATCCTTGGGAAAACCTTTGATGATGAATCTTCAAGATCTCCAGATGTAAAATTCCCACCCCAGATTCCTGAGACCATGGTGCCAACAGTTTCCAATGAGCCTATTCCCAGTCCTGTAGATGGTGAAATTGTATCATACTATAGTGGAGAACCAGATGTATTTTCTTCTACATCTGTGACCCATACCCCAACACTTAGTTTCATCAATGGAAAGCAACAAGTGACACTTGAATCACCGCATGGAGGGGTAGCAGAATTACAAGGCAAACAATTTGAAAGTGTTACCCCTCAAATTTCCCATTCAGAAAGTGATTTATCAGCTTTGGGAACTGAAAACTGTATCCTTGAGAAAACAACATCACCAACGCCTGACTACAGTCTTCTTGAAATATACAAAGCCATAGAGGATTCCACACCATCAGCTGAACCTGATTATGTGGATTCTAGAGAAAGCACTGGGGTTGAATCAGTCCATAGCACTCATTTGCAGAAAGAAGAGTCACATGAAGAAACTTCTGGAATGGGCATGACTTTGCCTTTCACTGTGTCTTCCACAGCAACCACCGATAATGACATCCTTTCAGAAACACAGAGCCAGCCGCCAGTTGTGTCAACCACAGTTTTTGCCTCAGTAACAGAAGCTGCAAGTAGAACAGTTGATGAAGAGGTCTCTGGAGACTTCTCCTCTGATGTAAAGACAACTGTTTCTCAAGACCTACTCTCTGATAAAGATACGAGTGAGTCAACAGGGGAAGATGGCTCTGGAATGAAGGTTACTGATTTTGTGCAACATATCCAGACCACTCTGCTCCCAACTGTAAGCAGTGTTACCCCAGGAGACAAAGAAAAAGGAGACATGCACCTTACACCTGGGGTGGAGGAAGTAACACACAAACTAGATGTTGAAGCGACCGCTTCATCTGTTACAGTTTCACCTGATGTTGGTATGAGCACAACTTCCATTCTCACAGAACTAGAAGGCTCAGGAGAAGAAACATCTCATGCACCTACATCATCCAGCCAAATCACAGGTACTACAGACACAGAGAAGACTTCAGGTGAAGATGGTTTGGGAATGGGGACTCATACTGAAACCTCAGTGGATACTATTACTGTTTCCCCAGTTGGCGATGTAAAAGATGAATATAGTGGAGAGGGCACAGCCATTTCTATTTCAGCTAGAGTGGTTGATGAAAGATCTGGACTGGAAGTATCAAGTACTGACATTCTACAAAGCACCACTTTATCTCCTACATTCATAACAAGTGCTGTATCAGATGTATCAGCAACTCTATCTGTAAGAGTGGAAAGCGCAACTGCATTTAAACCTGAATTTATGTTTCCAACAGAAGAAAGTTCTGGCCATGAGGAACAGCCAGCTATTGATGAACCTAAAGTTACAAGTACAGCTTCTCCACAGGCAACTACTGGAGATGAAAAGATGCTAGATGTCACAGTATCTGCAGGAACTGTTACTTCAGAGGAATCCATTGTAGAAGTGACTGAAGGTTCTGCTGATAAAATAGATGAACTTGCCATCAAATCTGAGCACAAAACAGAAGAGCCAAGTACAGCTTCTCCACAGGCAACTACTGGAGATGAAAAGATGGTAGATGTCACAGAATCTGCAGGAACTGTTACTTCAGAGGAATCCGTTGTAGCAGTGACTGAAGGTTCTGCTGATAAAATAGATGAACTTGCCATCAAATCTGAGCACAAAACAGAAGAGCCAAGTACAGCTTCTCCACAGGCAACTACTGGAGATGAAAAGATGGTAGATGTCACAGAATCTGCAGGAACTGTTACTTCAGAGGAATCCATTGTAGAAGTGACTGAAGGTTCTGCTGATAAAATATATGAACCTGCCATCAAATCTGCAGGCAAAACAGAAGAGCCAAGTACAGCTTCTCCACAGGCAACTACTGGAGATGAAAAGATGCTAGATGTCACAGTATCTGCAGGAACTGTTACTTCAGAGGAATCCGTTGTAGCAGTGACTGAAGGTTCTGCTGATAAAATAGATGAACTTGCCATCAAATCTGAGCACAAAACAGAAGAGCCAAGTACAGCTTCTCCACAGGCAACTACTGGAGATGAAAAGATGGTAGATGTCACAGAATCTGCAGGAACTGTTACTTCAGAGGAATCCGTTGTAGCAGTGACTGAAGGTTCTGCTGATAAAATAGATGAACTTGCCATCAAATCTGAGCACAAAACAGAAGAGCCAAGTACAGCTTCTCCACAGGCAACTACTGGAGATGAAAAGATGGTAGATTTCACAGAATCTGCAGGAACTGTTACTTCAGAGGAATCCGTTGTAGCAGTGACTGAAGGTTCTGCTGATAAAATAGATGAACCTGCCATCAAATCTGAGGGCAAAACAGAAGAGCCAAGTACAGCTTCTCCACAGACAGCTACTGGAGATGAAAAGAGAGCTGTAGTCACTGTAACTGCATTGGATTCCTTGACTGCATGGACTGAAGGTTCTGCTGAGGGTGAAACAGCAGAGTCTTCCAGTAAAGGTGAAAAAACATTAGTTGCAACATTCCCATCCGTAAAAGCTACCGCTGATGCCATGCAAGAAGTAAGTACCAAAAGTGAGGTTAGACAACCAAAAGAAACTACCATTGGAAGTTTGGAAAGTGTGGAGACAGTCACAGTTCTTAGAATTGAAGGTGTTCCTGTGAAAAGCACTGCTTCATCTATTTCACCAGTTGAAATCTCAGAGACCTACACAGAAGCACAAGAAAAAACAGACTTCACAGAAGCTAGTGTTGGGTCTGGTGAAGATCCAGTACACACTGAATCTGTTGTAGTGTTAACTACTGTTGTACCTCAACCAACAGTCCCTAGTACAATTCACACAGATGAGGATCATGTAACCTCTGTTACAGATATTGGGAGTACTGCTGTTTCTAGTCAGACTCATATTTCTGCAGAGGCAGAACATGGAAGTGTTATTCTAACATCTTCTCCTGATGTTACAAAGAGCTCTGTGGCTTCACCGGCTCCTTCTGTAGTGTACCAGCAGATTGATGAGCATCAAGTTTTACTACCAAGCCCAACCAGCAGCCAAGCAAAAACCAGTATTGAGGAATTTTCAGCCACCACAGGGACATACGAAAAGAAACAAGCTACCCCTTCTGTTATTATATTCACTGAAGAAAGACAGAATGAAGATGAACTGTTTTCAACGGTGACACATAGTGCAATAGTAGATCATACAAGTTCTATGGTTATTTTAACTGAAGAGACCATCATCGATGTTGATAATAGATCTCAGGCGCCAGTTGTGGAATCCTCCCCACCTTATTCTCCAGCTATCCTGACTGAAGAAGTCAGTGGTGTAACAGCTGTAACATTTACTCCACCCATGTCAGGTCCTGAAGGATCTGGGGAAGATCCATTGGCTTCTTTCACTCCAGACACCCCAGTTACTTTTGGAGCAACAGCTGCTCCTGTACAAGCATCCGAGGAGACAGCATCTGAGGGCGTGAAGGTAACAGGCACCAGTGAAGATGAGACAACAATGCCAAGTTTGACTTCTGAACAACCATCTGATACAACTGAAGAGAAAGATGGACTAATTACCCCATCCCCATCCTTACCCTTTGAAGAATCAAAAGTAACAACTTCATCATCAGGAAGCAGTCTTCCTACAGATGAGCTCCCTGAGACAGGCACCACATTCCATGACAAAGAAATAGCTCCATCACCATCTTCCTCAGCAAAGGAAGAACATACATCTACAGAAACTGACCTTGACTCCCATCCAACAAGTGATTCATCACTACAACCTAAACTAATGATTAACTTAAGCACCACAATTTTGCCAAAGTCTGATACCACATCATCTAAAACAGAAGATATTATTCATGAGCCACCCACCGATGATAGGTACATCATAGAAAAAGCAGCAACCATGGATAAATCCACTACAGCTCCTGAGGGAAAAATTCTAGAAGGTCCTTTCACCACTGCTTATGATGTGGATCTCAAACCCACTCAGACTCCCTCAGTAACAGAATCCATTGCCATGACGTCCTCTGTAGACCAGCAGTTGCAGACTTTAGCCACCAGCACAGTGTCAGAGGAAGGTCATTATGATGAACAAATATCGGTTCATGTAGATCCTCCCAAAGGAAAAAAATACAATGGCACTGAAACAGAGATGGAGACACACTCAGGACAACCCACTGATGACCCACTAGTCCATGTCCCAGGTATGGATTAATAATTACATTCTTAAGTGAAAACATTGCTCAAATACTTGAAAGTTAACATGGCAACATAGTAGAGAAAAAAAATCATATTATGTATGTTGTTAAATGTCACATATTTGACCCTACAGATACAGAATCACAGCAAGATCAGTCTGCATATGTGTTTATTTCTAATGTAGTTCTTTCTGACTGCAGGCCCGGATTCGTGTGAGGAACATTTGTGCCAAAATGGAGGATCTTGCTACCCAAGGGACTCCACCTACGTGTGCACATGTGCAGCAGGTTACAGTGGAGAGCACTGCGAAATAGGTATGCTACCACTTAAAACAGGGATAATCTCCCAGTTGACGTCAAATGGAAAATATGAGGTTGTTTTCCTTTCCAATTATTAATAAGTTGCCCATCGCGTATGAGCTCGTTATGGTGACATCATCACCGAAATCCTGATAGAGTGTCCAGAGTCTTTCTGCTGCTGAGGCTGCGAGGCACTCATAGGTGTGCATGGAATTAAGAGAAATGTACTATTCTAGAAATGTAGTATTCTTACTATCCTAACAATAATGTAATAAGGAACTATAAAAGGAAATATTGGTTTCTCTAATGCAGAGATGTACGGTGCCTCTATATCACATATACCTGTTTTGTTTGCACAAATTAGTTTCAGTTTGAATTGATCGTTGACCCATGTTGTGTCTCTCTATGGAGTACAGATGTTGATGAATGCCACTCGAACCCCTGTCGCAACGGTGGCACTTGCATTGACAGCTTCAATTCCTATACGTGTGTGTGCCTGCCTAGCTATGCCGGAGCACTCTGTGAACAAGGTAAGATTATGGGATGCTTCATGTCTGTCATTTCCTTTTAAATGTTTCAAAATGTTGACATTTATTTTAAGTCACTGAACCAATCCAACATTGAAACTTTTTTAATAGTGGTTTTAGCAAATGAAAAACCTTCTGCACACACTGTAAAAGTAAATCATTTGTGCCTTATCATCTGGCTAATTGTTGGTTAAACCTCAGCCAAGAGCTTGTTTTTATAGTAGGTAATTTTACATGGCTGAGAAAAACTATATATATAATTCCCTGTACTAGACATCTGCATTGAAATTGTTATGGGACTGTTATTTGTTGGCTCAAGTCACTCAAGTGCACATTCCTGGAGTAATAACACAAAGGTTTCTCATTTTTTTAATAGACTTCCACTTGAAAGGTCATCCTTAAATCAAAAATGTGATAGTTTCCTGTATTATCAGATCAGATGGTGGTCTAATATGGAACTCAGCATTTGAATTTTCCAGACTAATATTTTCAGGGTTTTTTTCCGACCTGTGGAAAAAAGTGCTATAGGCAAACTTTCCAGAGATCCAGACACATGTGTCTCACAGTTTAACATGCGTCTGGCAAAGGTCTTAAATTCATGGGAGTTAACAGCAGGGCATAATGTACAGAAAACCCTGGTAATTGGTAAAACAGGGCTCTGTGTACAGGGGAGTGGTTCTATGTTTGGGCGTTATTGTTTATCCCTATGCATATTCTTGTTATTAGAAACTTATCCTTTGCAGCAATTTTGAAAGAAGGCCTTGATATTAACCTTAAAAGCAGGGCTATAAAATCATGCCTCTTTTCAGATTGTGTAAACAACAAACATCTAAATATTGTTTGTTTAAAATCTATCTTCATTACAGTGGAAAGGGTTCTTCTCTGAGTATACATTATTAAATCACTACAAATCTTATTTAATTCATTAGCAAAGTATATGCTCTTTCATCTTTGCCACAAGGTTGCAGTATAAAAATGGCAACACAGTATGTCGAAACGTATAGAACATCCAATAAATATCCCACTTCTGTTGTGCTGGGAATTCTCCTTCATAAATGACAAGCCTGGGCTAATTAGTATGTTATGCTTTGCACAGTCCTAATAATGAGCTCTTTGTAAAACATTTGTGTGAAATGAAAAGACCTTTCAAGATTTTATGATTTTAAGTTTTACTAAATATTACAGAATTGTCAGGTCCCCGAGTTTAAGGACTTTATTGCCATGTCAGTATTGAATATTGTTATCATGGTTATATAGCTTATACATAGATAGATAGATAGATAGAGAGAGAGAGAGAGAGAGAGAGAGAGAGAGAGAGAGAGAGAGAGAGAGAGAGAGATACAGGATTTGTTAGTTTTTTCCCTAGGAAACACAAAACAAATTGAAAACAGTGACCAAACTGTTTATACACTATTATAAATCACTGCTTTTCTGAATTTAATTCAATAAAAATATTCCTCAGTTGTGGCTTGTGTATGGCTGTAAATGGTTTTGATTGATGGTAAGTATTTGTGAACTGGACTTTCCCAGGAGACCAAGTCTCTCAGACCCTCAAGAATACAATTGTTCACAGTCTGCTGTAATGAACCAGCTGGTATCAATTTGAGAACATTGTTAATGTTTAAATCAATCTTACCTTGGCTGCTGGAATGCAGAAGTTTGTTTTTTGGTGGGTTATGGTAACTATATTCTTGTTACCTGATGATCACACACACACACACACACACTTTACAACTTTAGCTTAGTTTTCACATTTTCACAACCATGTAATTCTTTTTTTTTTGTCATGGTTTGGCTCATGCAACACATAGGACTGTGTCTGGTCAATTCCTTTAACAAATACATGGGAGCTTGCTGGACAGCAATGGATGGCAGTCTACTGTACCTAAAATCTGTCTGACCTCCAATGCAGTGATGCCGGTCATTTTTAATCCAGCTAATAGTTTCCAGAAAATCCTTACAATTACTCAGCAACGGATCACCCCCTGTCTCTAACTGCATCAATGCAGCTGTGTTCTCAGGCTTGTCTGCCAAGAGAGGGGGGGAGCTTTTTTTATCAGAACAAGTCTGGTGCAGCTGTGGTGAGGGTTAATGAATAAAAAGAGATCTGCATTAAAAGCAAATGTTTTCTTATTAATGCATGTGGTACTGTAGGAAGAGGAAACAATTAGATGTATTTCTTCCATTGGAGGCATTCCTTCTATGAATATCAATACTCACTGATTCAGAAGAGTGGCTCTCTGAGGGGCTTTGTGTGAATTTTTGTTGAAACTTTGGCAGTTACCATCATTTTTCTTTCAAAAAAGCAGAGAGTGAGTTAAAGAAGATTCAACTGTGGGCATGAAAAAAGACCATTCTTAAACCACAAGTATTGATTGGCAACATTGGGCGTTTTCCATAATTTCTGTGTTACTTTTACTATAATAATAATAATAATAATAATACAGTATTTTCAGAAGTAACAAAACCAAAAAGACACAGAAACCCAACTGGACATGCATTTCAAAATAAAGGAATAAATAATACAATATATTTCAGATAACATTAACAGCAAATTTCAAGGACATTAAAATAGTAAATGAGCCTTGGCAATACTATAGAAACAATGTGGAGGTCTTTCACTGTATTTGTAGACTGAACCTAAGTTTTTCCCTATTGTTTAAGCGACTTACTAGAGTCCTATAATAGCTGCACTTAGTGTGTAATACAGTGCAGTAAATCTTTAATGACCCATAGATTCCTGGCAAGCCGCCTGTAGTTCAGCAAACATACATGTGTTGTTGTTTTAGGCTTTTACAGACGTTCGTCATGAGATCAACAATCTGAGATTTCTTATATAATTGCTCTTGATTTTGGATTGAGCTAGGCCTCTCCTAGACTTCTGTTGGCTCTCCCAGGACATTCACAAGCAAGGTACAGTCCCCCTTCGGTCCCACCCCTCTCACATCAACTCCAGACTTCCTGTGAGAACAGGAGGTCCCCAGCTATAAAATCGAAAGCCTCCAGTGAGAGAGGCTCAGTTAACCAGAGAATCCCCTCTGCAAGTCATATTCGGTGTGAAGTGTTCCAAGCACGCCCTCTCCCTTCGCGTGGTTTCAGGTACATGAAGTTTTGTGGGAAAAGTTTGCTGTTAAGTTAATGCAGGAAAAACACATTCTATTTGGTTTCTTTCGATTTGACTTTCATTGTTTCTCTGTTTACACGGAAGAACATAAGAAAGTTTACAAATGAGAGGAGGACATTCGACCCATGGTGCTTGTTTGGTGTCCATTATTAACTAAGTGATCCAAGGATCCTATCCTCATGTTTCCAAATTGTTGTCTTCAACCACATCGCTGGGGTTTGTGACACGTTCATCCTGGTACACTGTGTCATCGTATGTCTTACATTTCCATGCACAAACGCCAGTTATTTTTCAAATGATATACTCTAATTCAGAAATTCCAATAATCGTTCAGTCTGATGTCCATTAATACAGAGTACATACCTAGTGGAAGAACAGAAATGCTGCTTCAAGGGAGAGATATGTGATCCCCTCATATCCCACAGAAATGTTTTGAATACAAATTCTGTTTTCACTTCAAGTTTTCATTATGTACATTACTATAGCTTCTACACCAGCACAGACAAGCACACACTGCACCCTGCTGGCCTGTTGTTGTGTTGTGTTTTACATAAAGAAAGCTGCCATCACTCAACAGCTATGGCATGTAATTACACTGCTCTTTCAGAGAAATCTCTTTAAACACAATATTCAATCAAATCAGCAAAAAATGTAGATTCCCATCACAGAACACAATAATAGCAAATGCCTGATTACTATATAATTAGTTTTTCCTGAAGTGCGTCATTATGGTCTTAATATTAGGTCTTCACCAACCTGTTCTGTTCTGATAGGTTCAATTACCATACATTTGTTTGTCTTCATTAACAGAAACCTATTATTCGTATTGGGGTATCCCATTTGATTTGTCTCCCTGAGGCGGGGATTAAAATCCAGTTTCTGTCAGTGTCTCCATTTTGTAGAAAGGTCAACATTTTTTTTCCCTTTTTAAACCAAGAGCTAAATTCAAGCTGCCAAAATTGAAAAGATTACTGTTAGAGTTGCAATTTGTAGCCAATGCTTTTATAGGTTCCCCTCCAGCATGATTACGTACATATTATATGAAAATAGAAAGAAAAATCCCTTATCTTAGTAATGTTGTGACTAGTTTAAAAAAGAAAAAAGCAGAATAGCTGATTGCCAAGAATGTAAGAGGAGTTCTGGTTCTTAAAATGGTAAATTAAACCATGTGTATAAAACACACACACATCTGTCATTTTGATTTTGTGCATTAAAATGGCTCTTTCAGATAATTTATGTGATTGCAATTGATTTTGTGTATAGGTTTTCCTTGTAGACTTAAAGCAGATTTTTGACTAATTCCCAATAATACTTTGGTACAGAATGGCTATATTGCAGCAGGTTTGCTAGCTCTCTTTAAATCACTAACAATATCAGAACTGGGAAGAGTAGTTAAATTGGTTCATTGAAGACAATAATTATTAGTTCATAATTTGTTAACAATTGGCTAGTTAGGTTCCCAGGTGGAAAAACAGGAGGACCAAGATCGAGGGCTACACTAATATACAATATAAACACATATCTTTTTATAATTATTACATCAGAAAGCAATGGGACCATGAGGACCCTTAAGCTACCAGTTGAATTCAAGGTGCTTAAGCTTAAATGTAATTCAGTCTTTTAATTAAAGGAGATGATTGTAAATGGCCTTTCTTTTGTTTACAGATACAGAGACGTGTGATTACGGCTGGCACAAGTTCCAGGGCCATTGCTATAAGTACTTCGCGCATCGGCGCACGTGGGACACGGCGGAGCGGGAATGCCGTCTGCAGGGCGCTCACCTGACCAGCATTCTTTCACATGAGGAGCAGCTGTTCGTGAACCGTAAGTGCTGCTATTAGCTCTAGTTCACAGGGCTGACAGGAAGGCAGCATGGGGCTGCTTCTAATTTAAAGCAAAAGGGAGACTCTCACCCTGGAGGCTGATGGGCTCAGATATACATAATGTGTGGAGATAATCTGAGTCTTATCCGTTTGCCTAACACTGCGAAGCAAAACCCATCCAACGGTGTTGACAGAGCTACTGTGCTGACTGCGTTTGTTTTATCCAGTAGTGAAAAGTCATGGTGAGGTCTGCTGTGTGAGCTACTTAAACCAAAACAGCAGAGAGAAACTTCAGAGAGCTTGTTGGCCTACTTTCTAACAAAACAAACAAATAACAGATAACTTTGATTCTCACCTCTACCACATGGATAGCCGTGTTCGATTGATTGATTGCTGATTGCTGTTTAATTTATAAAGATCGTTGAGACAATTCTCAATTCTGTGCTAGAAATCTTCCCCGAAACTGCTTGCTATTCATCAAAGATATAAGGTAGTGCCAAAACTAACTATCCTAGCTGATTTCTTAAGCAATGCTCATTTCCCAAACATCAAATAGGATTCCTGGAGGATCAGTATTCCTTAATCTCCAATTATAATTTAAAATGAACTAGATGAGACTTTGGAGTTAATGACTACATTTTGGCAAAAAAAGATGTCTGCTAAATTGCACATACTGTTAGAACGCAGGCTTTGGGAACAGGAAACATGATTCATGAGTATAAAAATGTCTCTCTTTTTTATTTTTCTATATTCAACTGAAAGCCTAATATGGTAGAAGAATTAAAGGCTTTACTTGTGCCTACAATTTCTCTCCAGGTCTGGGACATGACTATCAATGGATTGGATTGAATGATAAGATGTTTGAGCAGGACTTCCGCTGGACTGATGGCAAGACTTTGGTAAGTCAATGTAGGAAGCAAAAAATACCTTTTAAATGTTTAATGATTATAAACATTGCAAATGATCATACTGTGTGTAACAGATAGCCTTATGTGACTTGTGTGGTGCCTACTTTAAAAGGGCACTGGGAAACACCTTATTTATTAGATTGATGAAAGAAAAATAGATCAATAATATAAATTACTTAAGCTATTTCCTTTCAGTCTGTTAAGCTCTCACTGTGATGCTGTAATTCTAAAAATTATTAGGTTAAATGTGGTATTTTCTGAATTATTAACAAAATGTGGGGTGTATCTTATTGTAGTTAAACAAACATACTATGATTATAAAATTGTTCCAGGCTGTTTTTACTGGATGTGTACCACAAAAGAAATACACTGTAGGAAATCTGAAATCACTTCATCACACAATTTCCTAAATACCCCAAATGAGAAATACAATTAAATCTGTTTACCTAAAATCATGTCCACTAAAGCGGTTTGCTCATGGTAATGGTGGTTTCCAATACTTATACACTTCCAAACATTGTGGAGAGGATACACTGCAGTGTGGAAAATGGGAATGCAAAAGGTATGAGAACACAAGTTGCTATGCTACAATACAAAACAACAGCGAAAGAGCCAATAAAAGAGGAAAGAAGCTTTGTAGAAATATGGAAATATGTTCATTATTAAGAGATTTGTGGAGCCTGTCAAAACTCTAAAGTCAGGACCTTTATCTGTCTGAGAGAGTATTAGTGTGTGTGTGAGAGAGAGTATGCTATTGACCCCTGGTGTCAAATACCCATTTGAGTGCTCCCTGTCAAACAGACCAGCAGGAGTAGAGAACATCCTGACATGAGAGTTCCTTAAAGTAAGCAGGAAAGTGGCTAATTACTGCTCATGGCCTGCAGTTCGGATCTGGTTGTTACAAGTTGAAACAACACAAAAGGCCTAAGGGCTCAGAGATAAGCCTCAGGACCCATCTGCTGCCTGTTAGTTCAGCTCGCCATCCAAATAAATAAATTAGTCAACAGGAAAGACAGGACATGTGTGGACAGGTACGCTGGGACTGTTTAAGGAGTTGCTTGTTAGAGTAATGCACAAATGGCCATAGCAGATGAACAACACCTGTCATGCTGAAAATCATCAGCAGTAAGCTTGGAATAACTGCCGTTTAAACAGTCCCTGCAGAGCAACGGAAAAGCCATCAGTTTCCTTCAGAAGTAAAAAAAAACAAAAAGCAAAAAAAAAAGCAATAGTACGCAGCTGAAGACCTACCAAGAATCTCATCATAACTCTTGCTTAATATCATTTTTTAACACTTTTCATATGAGCAGTCCCTTCCTTTTCCATATTTGTGGGGGGTCTTGATATTAAATGAGATATCTCAGTTTTTTTACCATTCTTTGCAAAGGTTTGGCAGACTTTCTCTCATGGCCACCAACCGATCTGGAACTCTAAACCCTTCACTTATAGGGACTCTCTCTTATTAACCCAGCCCTGTCAAATATGCACAACACAGTTAAATGGAGGCTTGCAGACCAAATGCCAAATTTCACATGAAGAATGTTTTCTGAAAATATACTAGGGGAAGAGCTTATTTTAACATCCACAAAAGTGCTAGACGCCCCAGTGTGTTATTCTAAAGGCAGATGATGAGTCATCCCTGGAGGCCAGTAAAGTCACACGCCTTGTGTTGACATGTGGACATAGAGGAACCACCCAGGCTTGGTGAGAATGCTAGAGATAGCTTGATTTCTAAGCCCAGGTCTGAGGAAAATGGCACACAGCTGGTATAATTTGTCGAAGAATCCCAACGACAACTACAACAACAAACCGCAAATTTGGCTTGAGGTGCTGAGATTGCAAGGAGTGGCATTGTTCTCTCACTCCGATATTAATGTTGCCCTTACCAGCTGAAACATCATCAGAATCGACAATTTGTGGGAAGCAGTTGCTACCTTATTATATGAGTGATGTTGTGATATTAGTACGCAGCGTAGGATTTAAAAAAATATTTTACTTTTTTCACGTTTTGCTTTTGTAATTGTCTAGTTAGAGATTTGATCAATTCAATTAAACTTTTAAAAGAAGCCTATATACCATTTTGCGGCAGCATTAAATAGATTTCTCTCCCTGGGAATTGTTCCAGAGAAATTCCAACCTGATATCATTCCTGCATCTGCTCTGGATCTGTGCAGTAATATGCAGTCTTGAGAGGGGAGTTAGTGCCCGGACGGCTTCTGGAAGTAATTTTGCAGTTGCGTTGTGGTGAAGTCGGCTCTTTCAAGTCCTCAGAGACCTGAAATGACATTTCTCATGGGTCTGAGCCAGCAGTGATGGCCAACTGGCCTGTCCTATGCATAGGCCTACAGAGGAGAACATCTGGGCACTCTTCCATTGAGTTCCTGCTGCCAAACTCTCATTTAGCTCCTTCTCTTTTTTCCATATGAAAAGAATATATTTACAAGGATGAGACACAGCCTCACTACATAGGTGGGGCAGTGCAACCAAGGCCCAAGCAGCTGGAGTGTCCTGTCTTTTTCAATGTCATTAGGATGGACTGATTGTCTAGTACATTGAAATATTTTAAATCTGTGACACATATTGTTGGACTGCCAGGGAAGGGCAGGGGTTAAATGCCATCTTTGCAGTCTTTGGGAAATCCACTCAATCGGTTCATAGATTCCCTTTTTTTCTACACAATACATCTTTTAGAATAACTTGCATCCATCACATAGTAAGTGTTCATTTATCAGAAGAAAAGTATCCACATTGGAATAAAGTGTGCATGGTTTTGCTAATAACTGAATTATACTCCAAGATGTTTTACAACAGAAAAACAATGACCTTCAAGTCTCTTAAATATCCCTTTAATAATTAGAGCTGGTAAATGAGACCAAACCTCATAATTTTCACACACCTTTAGATAAATGCTTTTAGATAAAAATATACATACTTATAAGGAAATAGCGCACCCATGTGGAATGCTGAGGGGTTGTATAGTATTTTAACCATGCATTTTAGGCATTTGTGACTTTATTTTAAATATATCTCTATAGCTTTGTGCTTTTATGCTGTATAATGATATTAAAGTGTCCCATATACCTTACAATTCACTGCTGCCTTGTAAAAGAAATGGGCATTTGCTGCAGCAGAATATTAGCTTTGGCTTTACTTTCTTATTGGTATTGTAGGTTCTCCAAAAAAGAGAGCCTGCATCAAGTTGAAAGTAATGCTTTGCATGAATAAATCATCAATTGCTTAAAGTGGCCGTCTTGACGAAATAAATCTTCCTTCATCAACCCTGATGTCCAAAGACTTAATTAAAGTATGTAGCGATCTTAATATAGATTAACTTCATCAATCTGCATTCAGAATGAAGTAGTCTTATGTTTAATATTTGATAGAAATAGAATACGTTTTCAATCTACTGCATCCATGTTATGGAGTAGTAGTATAATATTTTATTTTGCTCTATACAAGACAAACATCTTATGAATACATCTGAAAGTGGCTGTTTTAAAATCTTTTCTGGATAGATTGCCATCCTACATTGTTCATCATGAAGTGGTGGAAGTTGTATTTTAGAAAATGTACATACCAAAACTGTTTAAACCTACCTCCTTCGTTCAAACTGTATAGAGAGTCTGAACGTAATAGGTTCAATTTGAAACCTGCTTAAATTCAAAGTACTCTTGGAACAGGAAATAGAAAGAAATAAAAGCAGTCATAGCCTCTTTTATTAAATTACTTTTTAAACTACTCCTATTGCAAAGTTAAAAGCACTGTAAAGATTCAAATAGTCTTATTTCTTGACTCTTGTTCTCTCAAATAAACAACTACATTTCCAAAGCTGTTAATAGAATCTCATATCCTCGTTTCAGTGCCGTAGTATGGTGGTGTATGGTTATTAAATGCAATGCCTCTGCAGTTTAATGGGCTCTTTAGAATTAATATACGGGTTGCTGGCTGCTGGAGGGAGATAAGGCCACTGTCAGTGTGAAACTGGTGCTGAAAGTAATCTACACACCATAAAACTGTTTCTGCAGCGCAGCTCCCTGTAATTAACACAGTGGATCAGTAATCTGTATATGCAATCCCACAGAGTTGCTAACATCTAGTCAACTGTGTTAAATGGTTATATAGAGAAGGACATAGATTTGGCAGAGGGCAGGGGAGGGGGATTCTATTTAAACAGTCTGGCAAGTGTAACAAAAGTAGAAAAGTGTGTTTTATAGTATTGGTATTATTAATAATGATACTGAAGTTTGTGCTGGATTCTGGTGGAATCATATAAGCACGTAGCTTTAAATTATAGAAAAAGAGTACTTTCTGGTGTGTGTTTTGAGATGGTTATCTAGCAGCAGTTGACTGTTTAAAACATTTTTTTTTTTGATTCCTTCTCGTAATTGAAGAAAGATATCACTCACGGGTTAAAGAAACGTGGCAATCTGAAATCCAGACATCTGCACATTCCTCAAAGAAAGGACTGTGACAGAAGCTAGTCATCAGACTGTGACGTTTATATTACATGCAGAATTCCTGCAGTCTTGCTCAGTCTGCGAAAAAAGGCACATCTGCGTCTTTCACATGGGTGGTTCAAAGATTTGCACCAATGGAAAGGGGTTGAAGAGTTATTGCAATTGAATTTACCACCTTTAACCCAGTATCTAAATAAGGCTTTAAGAAAGCTTAGACAAACTAGAAGAAGCGCTGTTGCACTACTTATAAACATGGAACTTATTCCAGTGAAGCAAATTTTTCTATTTCAGATTGAACTCACTCTCACAGCCCGCCAAAACAAATCAACTTAATGAAGTTATCAGATCCAACATAGCAGTTTTGTCATGCCTTGAGATACTCAAGTCTCCTGCCAAACCACAGCCTAGCGAAATGTGTTCACCTCTGCACCACAGTTAAATATTTTAGAGTTCCCATGACTTTGCAGTGCACAGTCTTATAATGGCTATTATTCAAATGTCTAATTTTAGAAAACTGCAGTGTGATATTGATCACATCGAGTTAATGAGAGGAAATTGATTCTGCAGTAATTTAACATTTATTACGCCGTGGAAGTACCAGAACAGCGTATTAAAGATATTCTTATCTCAGAAATGTGTTAGTCTTGTTTTGGTCATAAAGTGCTCTGTTAGAAACTATATAACAATAAACAATGGAAAACAAAAGTGGGAATCTGAACCATTAACAAAATACTGGTGTTGTAATTAACCTTCATTTCTCTTTTGACTTTTTCTTCAGCAATATGAGAACTGGAGACCGAACCAACCTGACAGCTTCTTCTCGTCTGGAGAGGACTGTGTGGTGATGATCTGGCACGAGAACGGCCAGTGGAATGACGTGCCGTGTAATTATCACCTCACCTATACCTGCAAGAAGGGCACAGGTAAAGCACTTGCTGTAATTCTTTTTTTTTTTTTAAACGAAAACCTATGAGTCATCGAGGAATTGAATATAGTCTTTCCAAATACAAATGTGGACCACTCCAAAATAAAATAATATGAGTGAAATTGATATTGAAATGATTTTAATATGAATAATTCTCTAAACTATACATGACCTGACGCATCTGCTATGCACTGTATAAAAATAGGCCACATTATCTATTGTTTACTGTCTTCGTATCTTCCACACAAGCCATCCTTCCCATTGTTCAGAAAAGACTGCACTAAAAGTGTTTACTATTACTATTGTAATCAGATTATATTATTTATTTATTTATGTAATACATTTTTTGCGGGTGGGGGGGTGTAATTAAATGAAGTGAATAAAAATGGTACATCAGTAGGTTTATGTCAACATTTAAGGAGTGAAATCTACTTTCAGGCAACTATATCTCAGAAAATGCAAGAATACGAGTGAGCAACAAAAAGAGAATTTAAATATAAATATATCTTACTGCTAGGATTTACACCCGATTATGAGTCATAGGTTTCTTATTGTAGCACTGAAGATAAAAATTACAAACATCTGTATTTTGTTAACCATGGATTGTATTAGGGTACAGATTAAATTAACTCAAAAGAAAACAGGAACTTCTTGTATGTCGCTTTAAGGGGTCTTCTGTGTCATTTCTCACAGTTGCCTGTGGTCAGCCCCCGATTGTACAAAACGCTCACACCTTCGGCAGGATGAGGCCTCGCTATGAAATCAACGCTCTTGTGAGATACCACTGCAAAGAAGGGTTCATCCAGCGACACGTCCCGATCATTAAGTGCAGAGGCGACGGGATATGGGACGAACCCAAAATCTCCTGCCTGAGCCGTAAGTTTTGAATCCCAGAATGACACGGGTGTTTATCGAGTTTCATAGGGGGGCATTTTAAAACTGGTCAGCATAGGGATGCATATGCCTCATTATATGTGACTTTATTATATGAATGTGCATATAAATAAAGTGATGACAGGGAGGCAGTAATCGGATGCTTTGGTTCCAAGAGTAAAAATGTTTTACAGCCAGTTAATTAATAAAGTTTACTACACTGTGATATTTATTTATTTACTCACTAACTGATTTACCTAACGTACACATTTTGTTTTGTAGCATCAACATACCAGAAGGCTTATTCCCAGAGATACTATTACAACAACTTCATCAACAATGCCAAGAGGAATCCCAATGACTCTCCGAGACACATCCATCGTTGGGTCAGTACGGCGGAAAAGAGCAGGCCCTGAGCCTCACAGAGGTCCCTCATACCATCTGAAGACAACATCTCAATGCATATCCAGCCAAAGCCCTTGAGAACAGTGCCTTTAATAGCGTATACCGGGAGTCTTTCAAAAAAGAAAAGAAAAAAAAGAAGCATTTTCAGTGCAAAAGGAACACCCCACAAATGAGTGCCTGTAAAATGTTCAACATGTTTAAATTGTTTTTGTGTTTATTTTTCTAAATGATAGAGACTGTCTTTATTAAGGAAAACAAAACAAAAAAGAAAAATACAATCAGCTGGTCACTGACAAATCTGTCTCCTGTCAATCTGGATGACTGACAAGATCCATTTGCTGATAGATATAAACATTGCTTTTGGTTTTGGTTTTTAACATTGCTTTTTTTTTTTTCTTCTTCTTTCTTGTATTTACTTTGGTAAACATATTTAAGTTGGTAAACATATTTCCAGCCTAAGACACTGTCCCTGTGCTGGCCTCCAGTAGCACATATGAATACTGTATTAAAAATGTTCAGCGGGGAGGGAAAACAACAGCAAGCAACAACAATAACGAAAAGGTTCGACATCAACAACAACAACAACAACAACAACAACAACATGTAAATAGGTGTCAGTTTAATGCTTAAATAATGTAAATAAATAATCAGATTTAAGCAGATGTTTAATACTGGTTTATTAGACTTTGGAATTCAAAAGGTCTAAAAGCCAATGTTTATGCTGCTCCTTGTATAGGCTGGAAATTGTTTGAAAAGCTGCAATTACATTTTATAGGAAAGGATATTTAAAATAGCAAGGCATTGTGGGAAAAATATATCAAACATTCCAGGAGCTAAGATCCTTGAATGTTTGATGTCAAGGTAAATGAAAGGGAGTAATTTAGCTTTCAATTGAGGGTTTTTTCCCTTCAGAAATTGTATCAAGCATGCAGAAGCCTTCCATGCAATACGTTTTGAAGCACATTTTTTTCTTTTAATAAAACAAAATGGGAATATAGGATTAGGACAGAGCTGAGGACTGCAACAAGGAGCTATTCCTTTAAAGAGGCCAACATCAACCAGACAAATTTCTGAGACTGAAAGGAGGATCTAACATGGGGTGTGATTTATTCACAGGAAGTCAAAGTGCTTTTACAGTCATATTTCTGAAACGGCAGCTTTGAATAGCTCACCAGCACATACTAAAATGTAATTAGAGAACTGCATTTTAAATGATACTTTTATTGTAAAAAATAAATTAATTTTTGTATATATAACCATTTTAATCCTTTTGTTTTTAAATATATTAAAATGTTAAAAAAAAAAAAAAAAGTTGATGAATGTGTGTGTCTGAGTGCTCCGGCTAGAAAGATTTCCTGGAAAAGAAAAAAATTAAGAGAATGAGAAAAGCCATAGAGAATTAATTTCCTGGATATATTCTGTTGACCTACAGAAGTGAAAGGTGGTTTCTGAAAGAGAAAATGTACCTTATTCATGTCCACACTTGGCCCCTGAGTTCCTTGATATGTTTACAGACAACCTTAGATTACTTTTCTCCCTAATCTGTGGCAATAAATTCCAATTCCCAGTGTAGACCTTGCCTTTGCTTATGCTTTCGTGCTATTCGCATAACTTAAAACTACTACTTAAAGAATGTACTATGTGAAACATTACAAAAGACTTGAATGATTGCCTTTTTGAAAGATGATTCAAATAATTTATTTTAAACTGCTCTATTTTTTCACATGGCTACATATTCTGAGATGCAATCGCACTACAACATTGCGAATGTTTCTTTTGCAGTATTTATATATGCATTGCAGGAGAATGACACAAGCAAAGCATTGTTCAATGTGATGAAGAGGATCGTATTATATTTACTCTGAAATACTTATAGGAAATATGAAGGCATTCAGGGGAAGGTAATGGACCAGCACATATGATATCCATCAGTTAACACTGCTATGGCTCCACTGAAACATTGTGTTTTCTATACAGACCACCAAATTGTCAAATACCAAGTAGAAAATCTGTTCTTTTCTCATTTTTTATGATCCTTTTTTTTTTGTTTGTTTCTTTTTTTTTTGTTCTCTGTTTTTTATCATTAAAATGCACATAATACATTTTTGAAAAATATTTATATTATAACTTTTTATTGTATAATGTGAATGTTTGGGAAGTTTGTGAATTATTTCTTTTTATTATTATTATTATTTTTTAAACTTTTTAAACTTTTTATACATGCTATGTTTCACCAAAGAAACCAAAAAAGTTTTACTACATCCTTTTGTGTCTTGTCTCTTTTCTATTCCTCAACATCAGCATCAATAATAATAATAATAATAATAATAATAATAATAATAATAATAATAATAATAGTAATAGTAATTCATAGGAAAATCACACAAAGGTTTTTAAAAATTGAATGTTTTTTAAATGGCTTTTTAGACATTGTCAAATCAATTATATGCTATTATTCTGTGTGGGTATTTATTAAGGTAGTGTCAGTTGATGCGTATAAGCTTCTGGTTAATTAAACTACATCCTAATGACATTTATGGTAATCCAGGGCTCTGGACTCCTGAGTGGGGGGTTGTGGATTCAGTCCAGTAAAAACCCAGCTGAGTACATTGTATGTATACAATATTGTGATGTATTGTAAATTGCCCTGGAATAAGGGTGTCTGCTAAGAACTATAATAATAATACATGCTCAACCTAGTCCTTCTGTTTCCTTTGGCAAACTGTCCAAATCATAGTAAATGCATCAGCTGTCTGAAAAGTAGGTTTTTGTTTTCAATAAAAAATAAAAGATCCTTTTAAAAAATATGAACGGTACCTTTATATGACCACATAGAAACCAAATTGTGAAATAGATGTGAACCATTCATAAGAGCTTTTTGTGGGACCTCGTGGTTAATATCACAAAATAACTCCTCCATCTTGACATAGAAGGGGCAGTTTAAAAAATAATAATAATCTCAGTTTCATTGATGATTGCATCCACCAACCTCCTTTTACAGCTGTTACCTAATCTCAGCCACTCACTGAAAGGCTGCAGAAGTGACCCTTAACATCACAAAGATAGCATTCAGTCAAATATTAAAGGGCTAGTTTAACTGACCCAGATTAGCACTAATCTTCATCTCAATGTTATTCAGCTTTAATGGGACCAAGTTGTCGGATGTCTCAAGATAGCAATAGTGTTGAATCCTTATTTATTCAAACTGAAAATTAAAATTGGTTAATCAGAAGTCCAAAAGTGATATCCATTTGTTTAAACGCATCAATATCCAGTTTCATACATCAACGTCAATATACGGATAATACAAATTATAATATTAATTTATGATTTATGATTTATGACACATTGCTGTTATAAAGGCACAGACAAATATTCAGCTCTACTCTTATGCAGGGGTGTTCAGCACGGTGATCTTACACAACCCAACCATGTAAAACCCACATCACATATTTCCATTCGCAGATAAATTATTTTTACATATGATTTATTTATGAATATACAGTTTACTACTTCTGCTTGATTTTGAATAAATGAAAATGAAAATAAATCATCAAAATGAATGGTTTATAAGTGCTTCAGTGTCTATATGTGAAATTTTACAATCCATATATCACAAACTGAATACATTTTCAAAAATGTTTACTGGTACTTTTAAACGTGTTTTGAAGAAAGTGCATTTTTGGAAGATTACACAAAAAGGAACAGGCAAATACTGTTTTCCATTCATGGTCATTCTGTGGAGCATTCTCAAAACATTTATAGAGACTTAAAATGATATCATACTTTAACATTTTTCTATATTTGGCGCTAGGAGCCTAAAATGTTTTCCCTCTCTTAGAATAGAGCAATAAAGTTATTTTCCTGCCCACCTTGTTTTAAGACACATTTGCAAGAGAACATGTATTAATAGATGCTTTAGTTACCAGGGTTTCAATGGGCAAGGCTTAAAATACAAATACAACATGAATCATGTACAGCGAAACTGGGAAATGTGCGGTGTAGACAAAGTGAATGTCTGTCCTAAAAGCCAATACTCAGGAGACCAACGACCTCAAGGTGTGTCTGCAAGGGTGTCCACTGCACAACGAGAGTCAATGAAAAGTCACTGTCTTGCTCCAGTCATCCATGAACGCAACAGTCTTTAAGACAGGCATGCTGTTGAATACATTTTCAGTAGCTTCCTATTGCTATTTCGTATGTTGTCTAAGTACGTCCTTCATGTAAATTTACCCTGTCTATATAAAGTGTTTTGCTAGGGTTTTATCATAGTTTTACAGTGGGTTACTAAAGGTTCAAACTGCTTTTACTGTATTTTACTTAACTGCATATTGGGAATACCATGGTATACCATTAAATATATTACTGTTTACTAAGCCCAGTGAAAGTACATTAGAACTACTATAACCGGAGTAAAACCATGTTTAACACACTTGCATGAATTGTGTGATAATATATTGTATGTTTCAGTTACATTGTACCTTATCTACATGTTTTTAATGACAATACTTTCAGGATGCCATGCAAATGGAGCATAGCATGTATTGCAGCACACTTCCAGAAAAGACACTATACATTTTATATACACTCCTCACAATTTGAAAGGGTGTGATTTTGTTAACCTATATTTTATATGAAAACGAAACCAACCAAAAACTGGACTATATTTACCTTTAAATCAATTTTGTACTTTGTTCTATTTTATGCTCTAAGGCTACTAAAATAGACATCAGCAGAAAATATTTCCTTTCTTGTTACAGAATAGTGATGGTGGCGCAGGGTGCTACAAACACTAATGGCAGTAGATGGTGCTGTTGAATGTTACACATGAGACCAGACTTTAAATGTCTTGGCATTTTGGAAGCAAAATCCTAAGAGTTTTAGCCGGCACAGTGAAACTTAATTTCACATATTTAGTACATTCGATTTCATGGGACCTGTGGCATTAAAAGGATGGTTCTGTAAGTGCACTGCTGTTTATACAACTGGTGCCAGTAGCTGGGTGATATTAACATAAATATTAAACTCCAGAGACATCAAATTAATAAAGACAATCATCCAATCCAAACCAAAACACTGCACGTTCATAGTAGAAACCCAGCATTACTTACTACTGTCGTGTTGGACAGTCCCAACAACTACTCGTAAATTATTTCTTATTACATGTTGAAGCTATCAGGTTACCCAGACGTGTCCCACTTACATATTAGTAGGTTTCAAGACTACCGTATATCTTTTCTATAAACTGAATTAATTTATTTATTTACCAGATAAAGATACACATACATCTGTTTTTTTTATTTTTCTAATAGTGCAAACCTATATGTTTTTTAGGTTTATTTAAATGCACAGTGGTTTGTTACCCCCAGATATGATGATTAAATGCTTTGTGATCTGTAGCACAAACAGATGTTCTGTGGAATTAATTTAATTTCTCCACTGACAATCACATCTCTCTGCAGCCTGAGTTCCTGTAGATTCACTGTCAAGATGTCAAGGGGGATCAATTCTTCCTGACAGACCTGACAGAAGCTTATTTTTTATTAAATGTAGACTGTCGCGTTTGTATAAGTATTGCATTCGTTGCTATGCAGGGCTGTTTACATGCATAATTTAGGCTTTCATAACCCCTGACTTAAACCATGTTCACTCATTCAGATGTTGTTACAGTCACTGAGTTTGCATTTGTTCGACACAGTATATATACCTTCATCATTTTCAAATTGCTTTCTAATGTTGGAACAAAGATTTAGGAACTTATTTGCAATTTAAAATAATTTAGTGGTGCTCTCACCTAATAGTTTCCAGTTGCCAGAAAGCATATTACATTATTTTGTAATCTGATTAAACCTGACATGGAAGGGGAGGTTTCTCAAATCTTTAATTCAGTTACACAGTTAAGTCCCTTTTGAGTTTTGGGGACATGGTCCATAAAATGTGAATGGAATGGCCAAGGGTTACACATTCATTTACTGATCTACTTTTCTTTCCTATTTTCCATCTTGATTTCTGTTCAAGTGTGACAGACTAAAGACATATACAACTTATTCACAACAATCAAATATTTGTCAGTTCCAAATGCACATAAATATTCACAGTATCAGTACTGATATAATCACAAGGTTTCATCCATAATGTTTAGCTGCATAAGGCTTAATCTTACATGCAATTTTCCCTGTCATGTGTTATTGTATTTATTTAATTGTATGTATTTGTATGTATGTATTTGTATAATTTGTGACAGCTGTAAGACTTTCTAAGAAATATTAATTAATTAACCAAATGTTTTCCTGACTATTCAAGCGATTGACTACTTTACCAAAATTAAATAGGCTTGTGTTACATAGTTGTGTAATCTGAATACGGCATAAACAATTTGATTCATGTGAAGAATATTCACATTTTCCATTATGAAGCCAGATTTCGTCCCATATGAATTTCACACCTCCATCAGTAACAGAATGTCTTACATTTCCCAGAAAGTGTGCACTTTAATTTTGCAAATGAGAAAGTAGGCACAGTTGCTTGGTTCTTGGGCCTAAATTATTTCAAAGGTTATGAGCAATTGAGCTGCCATTAGTTGTTTCCCTGTGGCTTTCCAGAGCACTCTAGATTACTTTATATGGAAACCTGCCCATTCCTTGTTGGATTTATTGCCAGAGTAGATTGTAAAGAGAGTAATTAGTTTTTAATGCCTCAGATCTGGCGGCTTTTGGAAAGTGAAGTGGACAGTTAATGCTGGGGGAAATGGTGGACAGCGCAGGCAAGAGATAACTGTTTTGGCAGCCGAAAAGTTAAGCAGAAAAGTTAATTTCTTTGTGAGCGCTTGTCTCTACAGTATGGGTGTGGTAATTATATTTGCCTCATTAGCTGAACTCCAAGAAACTGCCTGACTGAATGTTGGTTATTGCCCTGTAATCAAGGAATGCTTGCATGCTGATTACAAACTACTGGGAAGTCAAACAAACAAACAAGCCAACAAGTATTCATATCAAACATGTTTTCTTATTTGTATAATTTGTTGACTGAACATATGGGACTTCTTTGCCTTGTGTTGTGAATAGTAAAAAAATAAGATACAAGTCAGTTAGTACTTACACAACTGTTGATTAGGGTTCTGCCACCTTGTTCTCTCCTGCTTTTTTGACATGCCCACTGTTACACTTCCTTATAATGTTTTGCTGTGAACTCTTCATACATCAATTGAATTGTGTGCCCGTTATTGTAAAGTGTGAGCAACTAATGTATAGATATACATTAACTTTAAGGTTAAGTATTTGAATATTGGATTTAAACTGAAAACCATTCCAGATTACACCTTTCCAGTATTACTTGTCAATAAAATTAATTTCAGTGCATAATGTAGCTAAATTACTCACCATAATACTAAATATAAACATCGGACCATTCCGACCTTAATCAGTTACTTATTAATAAGTACAACTATCAATGTATTTCTAATTTTGGATATTCATTCATTAATTCTGTAAACTACTATTAATATTAAAAATATTATATTTCATTTCATGTCATTGCAGAAAAGGGATTTGCCAGTAACCACAATGTAACAGGGTGGACAGTGACTTTGAGGACATACAGAAAATAGTCAACTTATAAAAAGTGCAGCATTTAACATAAAACTACTATACATAAGATAACATTTAATTAAGACAATTTGAGAATTAGGAAATATTTTGAAACAATTATAATTATATTCCTAATTATTGTCATTGATGTTGATTGAGCAGCACTTGGGACACTGCAAAAATGCTTCCCTCCACTGAAATCAAATCATGGAGGTGGAAACATTATGCTTTGGGGGTGTTTTTCTGCTAAGGGGACAGGACAACTGCACCGCATCAAAGGGACGATAGACAGGGCCAAGTACCGTCAAATCTTGGGTGAGAACCTCCTTCCCTCAGACAGGGCATTGAAAATGGGTCGTGGATGGGTATTCCAGCATGACAATGACCCAAAACACACAGCCAAGGCAACAAAGGAGTGGTTTAAGAAGAAGCACATTAAGGTCCTGGAGTGGCCTAGCCAGTCTCCAGACCTTAATTCCATAGAAAATCTGTGGAGGGAGCTGAAGGTTCGAGTTGCCAAACGTCAGCCTCGAAACCTTAATGACTTGGAGAGGATCTGCAAAGAGGAGTGGGACAAAATCCCTGCTGAGATGTGTGCAAACCTGGTGGCCAACTACAAGAAACGTCTGACCTCTGTGATTGCCAAGAAGGGTTTTGCCACCAAGTACTAAGTCGAAGAGGTCAAATACTTATTTCCCTCATTAACATGCAAATCAATTGATAACTTTTTTGAAATGCGTTCTTCTGGATTTTTTTGTTGTTATTCTGTCTCTTACTGTAAAAATACACCTACCATTAAAATTATAGACTGATCATTTCTTTGTCAGTGGGCAAACTTACAAAATCAGCAGGGGATCAAATTAGGGATGAGACTGAACAGTCGAAAATATATATAAAATGGGTAAAATCATACAAAATGGAAAGAGGGCGTTACTGTATCTTCAGGCTCACCCGTCTCATTAATTCAAGTGAGCAGCACTAGATGGAGTAAGAATAGGTTCATGCAGAGAGATTCCAATGTAAATGGCCAAATAAATTGTGAAATGCAAACAAGTATTAAAGTGTATTCATCCTTGTTAAGCATTAGGGCTTTCAAAAAATAAATGTTAATATAAATATGACCGTGTGAGACATGGGGGGTGGGAGTGAGCTGTGAGCTGTGAACTGCTGATCTATGCCATCATCTTAGCTGGCACATACTTGTAAAATTACTCATATGGGTTCAGGGGAGCAGTTTTTTCAAATGATGGGATCTCAGTGTTGACTTTTGCAAATGTCGCCATTTGATTTAAGCCAGCCTGGAGCTAGAACTGAGACCGTGGAGCCACCCCGGAGCCGGAGCCAGCAAACCTGGAGCATTGCCTACCCTACTGCACAGGACAACATAATTAGTGCTAAACTGAGATGTTTACTCCAAAATTGAACCTCGCAACAAGTTACAAGAATCGGGGCAGGATGCGCTAGGAAGGCATAAAAAGTATAAGAGATTTTTGTAAATACAGGCCCGTTCAGTTCCATCCTCACCTTCTCCCCCCACACACAAATAAAATGTAAAATACAAACCTTTTGAAATTCCCCTTTAAAAATCAGGTTATGGACACATAGTTGGATGCATTTGTAATCAAACCAGTTCAAGAAAATGGAATAACAAAGATGGAAAACAAGAACCACAATATATATATATATATATTACTCTTTTATTAGAGATTTGATTTTCCATTAGTTTTTTCTATTTATTGCCCCAAACAGGCACTCCACTTCTGCTGCAGGAAGCCCCGCAGCATGGGCCCCATGCACATGTCTAGTGCCTAGATCCAGGAGGTGCTGCCCGCCAAATGGTGGCAATCAGGGTGTTAGGCAGTGCAGAGGCCATCACCAGGAAGCCCTCGTCCCCTCTGTCACTCTTGGGGATCACGATTGACAGGAGAAGGGATTGAAGTGCAGGTAGTGAGAATATGTCAGAAAACTGACTGAGGGTCAGGAATCCGGTGCGTGGTACAATAGGGCTAGGCAAGAGGCGTAGTGGAGTCACAGTCGGCAGGTCAGGCGATCGAACGAACAAGACAATCAAGGAAATCCTAAAGGTGTCATCAAAAGAGAAAGCATGGGTCGAATACACTTGGACTTGGAAAAAGGCAGGAGGCTGCTGTCTGCCTGCACAGTGAGGTCCAGATCTTCATCTCCTCCTCCTCTGTGAAGCCCTCCGGCTGAGCCTCCAGCTGCACAGCCTCGGGGACGGAGGAGGGAGGGCAGCAGCTGGGCCTGGCATTGAAGGAGAGAAGGAAGCTGCTGTCTGCCTCCACAGTGAGGTCAAGATCTTCTTCTCCTCCTCCTCCGTGAAGCCCTCCGGCTGAGCCTCCAGCAGCACAGCCTCGGGGACGGAGGAGAGAGACCAGCAGATGGGACTGGCCTTGAAGGATAGGAGCATGAGCAGGAGGTTGCTGTCTGCCTGCACATTGAGGTCCAGATCTTCATCTCCTCCTCCTCCGTGAAGCCCTCCGGCTGAGCCTCCAGCAGCACAGCCTCGGGGATGGAGGAGGGAGGCCAGCAGATGGACCTGGCCTTGAAGGAGAGGACCATGCCCAGTTAACGGTGTCAGTATGGGCGCATTCTGTGGCTCCATCTTCTCCTGGACTTGTACTTGAGTGGAATAGCCAGGGGAGCCACAGTCAACATTTCCACATCTACAGGAAATTTAAAACCAATCTCCATGGGTTCTTCTTCCATTTCATCGATCTCCATGGGTACTTCTGTAGCCATCTGGGCCTGTTTTTTATGGAATTGGCCAAGAAAATCTTTAACTTTCTGTGTTACAAAAACTCTACACATCTTGGCGCTCTCTTTAGGTTCTCTGTATGGTCTGGTTAACAATGAGAAGGTGTGGCTCTCTCTGTATGGACTGGTTGACCATTAGAATGCATGTGAAGGATTCTAAAGTTGTTGTCATGGATACCGCATGTGTCACAATGCACCATGTTACAGTAAGGCAGTGATGTAACTCTATTTCGCTCTGGCCAATCATAATGCAGGATTTGGACCTTTCCTATCTTCATGTATATGGCATATTAAAACTAAACTGATTTTAACTGGTTGGGCAATTTTCATCATTTTCAATGTTCCCTTTTTTATTGTGATTGTTTTCTTAAACATCTAAATTTTCAGTTGATGCTGATACGGGAATGAATCAGCTTAAGTTCCAAGTCATGCTCAATCGTTAGCCTCCATTACAGTGCGGAGAGGAGACAATTCACCATAACCCACTGTATTACAACAACAGGGTACGGGCCTCATTTTAGGCCCAAATACCAGCCTGAACCCCAGCCCTAGCCAGTGCCAAAATGTCAAACTGAGCTCATATAAATCTACACCCAATTCAGTTAAACCAGTAGAAAAACAACCATGACCTCAACGAAAGTCCAAGTTTAATGGGGACTCTAACCCGAACACTGGCCTGGAAAAAAATGTAACCCAACATTCAGGGATGGGCAGTATTTATAATACATGTATTTAAAATACGTATTTCAAATACAAAATAGTATTTTGTAATTTGTATTTGATAGGGTTGATGGAAATGGCTTCATATTTTGTATCAAAATACTTTAGTGTTTTGTATTTTGTAGTTTAAAAATACTGTAAAATACTTTGTGAGAAGTCTACATGATGACATCATAAAAATGCTGCCTCTGATTGGTGCCTACTTGCCCAGACTTGTTGAGATCAGAACAGAAAATTGATCCATACCTGAAGAAGAAGGTCAAGGTGAGAAACGTGTAGGTTGCCAGCTTTCCATCGATTTTTTTGCATAAATTGCTACAATTTATAACAGTTCAAGTTAAGTTTTGGTGTTCGTTTTAGTAGCCTAGGCTAAATAATTTACCAATTTACGTAATGTTCTAGCTAACTATTTGACCCGAGTAGCAGCCCTCATGGTTAACGTTAGCTTGCTACTTTCAGCCTATGTTACGTTTTTGTTGGTTGTGCACGAAAAAAATAAAAGCGTTTCAGTTTTGTACACTACTACATTATAATGCCACGATATGGTGTAACTTGTTAAATGCACACACGTGTGCCTTATTGTCATTAACAACGTTGTGCTGCAACGCCATTAAAGAGCAGGTTGTCAACCCATCCACCACTCCTTGGCAATCTCTGTTGCTACTTTCTGATTACGTTTTTGGCTACATTTAAAATCAAAACATATTGAACATTTAATAATTGTTGACAAAGTGCTAAAATATTTGTTTTCAACCTCGAAATAGGTGTCCAATGATTGATAAATAAATAATTGAATGCTAAATGATTGTACCCTAATTGAAGTAGCTGTTTAGTAGGATCATGATTTTGCATACCATTGCATGAATGACTACCTGACACATAGAACATAAGAACATAAGAAAGAGGAGGTCATTCGACCCATCATGCTTGTTTGGTGTCCATTAATAACTAAGTGATCCAAGGATCCTATAATAATTTATTATATTTATGATTAACAATCAAATGATTAATTACTTAGAAACTAGTTGCTATGAATAAAGGTGCCATCAGTTGTCTTCTTATGAATTACTTGTTTGTCATTGAGTCAGTGTTGCTGATGAAAAGTAGGGCCTTCATTACCAAACCCTAAGTAACTAAATTAGGATACAATTATGAGTCATTAGCAAACTGTTAGTTAAACATTAAACTGTTGGTTACTTTAAAACTAACCTTCATCTGGGTGATCACAGGTATATGTGAATATTTGATCTGTTAACTGGTTGTATATGTCAGATTTATCGCTAAGCAGAGGAAAGCTGTTGCTATCAAACATTGTTTACTTAATCAGCCGAGTCACTGTACTGGGATAGATCAAATAGGCTGATAGAAGGAAGGTTTGCAAAGTGAATTCATGCTCCTGTGTAAAAGTATTTTTAATATTTTTAAAACACAAAAATACAGTAGTTTATTTTGATACATGGTGTGGCTGCTGTATTTTGTAGTTTATTTTGATACACTTCAAATTAAGGTATTTGGTATCTTATTTTAAAATACATTTTGATGTATCTTTGCCCATCCCTGATTGTAATTCATATTAAGGTAAACAAAGAACATGTATATGTTATTTTCAGTTACTGGAAATAGTTATTTTTACAGTTTTTATACCTGGTTCTCAATACTTTTAGTTAACTTTTTCAAAAATCTTCGCACAGTTCGCACAACAGCAGTCTATGTGGACTAAACTGTAGATCATTTTTCATTGCTTTCACACAAAATGCATTCAATGACCACATCTTTCTAAATTCATGAATTATTTTCTCACTCAAACCACCATCAACAAAACTCTATGTATCTACAGCCCATTTTGTATGGAAGCTTTCTAGTGCCAAAATACAAAACAATACATATGTTGAAATAGAAAAAGTATCAGTGTATATCAATATTGCTTTACAGGATGTTGTGAATGTGTCGTGCCATAATTAAATACAATGCACATGTTGTAAAACAATACAAGCTTGTTTGTGTGTTTTATCCCTGCTGAATTTGCTTCATAGCATCGTAGTGTTTGAATGCCACAATTAAATGTAATACTAATGTTTTGCATTGCTTAAAGCAGCATGATGGCAGTGACTGCATTAAATACTGTTTTATTGTTTAAAGTATTTTACATTTTCAAATAAAAACATTTCAATTTTTAATACTTATGATTAAAAAAATAAACAATTCTTAAGATCACTTAAAATTTTTAAAATCTTTGTGATTTAACGAAAACAAAATACTTATCTTCAAATAAACAAGTGCACAAAACAACAAAACAAACGTGATTAAAGCAAAACTGCTACCAACAAAAGGTCAAATACATTGATAATAACTGAAAATGCACTGGACAAAATAAAAAAACAATTAAAAAGGTAAAAATAAAAAACAAACAAAAAAGGTCCAATGCATTTAAAATTAAATCCAAAACGGACAATGTATTTGACAAAAAAATAGAACAAAACTAAACCAAAAAAACCCTAAACAATGAGTGTTTTAAAAACAACTAAATCTTTAAAAACAGTTAAAATTCATTTTTAAAAGTCATTTTAAAATCAATCATTCATAAAATAGTTAAAAGATCTTGGACTCGGGCTCCAGCAGGGGGAACTGACCGTCCCCGGAGGTGGGTCCCATCATGGGATCCTGAGTTCCCCTAGATCTTGTATATGCCAGTTCTTATAGGCTTCCTCCTTGCCCCTCTGATGGACCTCCAGATTGACGTAGTCCCTCACGAGCACCATGCCCCTCCGCGCGATGACAATCGGGTCCAGCTCCTGCTTATTGAATAGACAGATATTCCGTCCCTCCCACAGGGCCTGCTTCACTGCGCAGACGACACGCCACCAGCACCTCAGGGTGGAAGATGTTAATCCCCTGGTAGGACCATATAAGATCTGCTGGGCGGTCACCCGCGCAGGGACGGCAAACCTGTGGAGGAACGGAGAAAACAGGAGCCAGACCCTGTAGGCGGATGGGCAATCTCTAAAGATGTGAGCCTCCGTCTCCTTCCCCAGGCAACCCTTATAGGGGCAGGTGTCATAAGGAGCTATGCCCCTTCTGTGCATGAACACTCGGGTGGGGAGACAGCGACTCACAGCCATCCAGGAGACATCTTTCTGCGTATTCGTGAGGCAAACGTGCGTAGCGTTAGCCCAGATAAACCGGCAGGTTTCGGGAGGGAAATCTTCTATCTGGCTGGTCTCCTGGGTAGATCTCATCTGACTACAGATGGTCTTATAATCCCAGGAGGCCAGCACGACTTTATGGAGGCCTACTTCGAGCGCAAAGGCTCGGAGCGCCCTGTAGAACGGCGGGGGATCCCACGAGTGCGGCCTGGTGTTATCCATGGCGCAGAGGCCGAATGGTCTCAGGCTGCTGGCAAAATAAAAGCGGTTCATGAAACTCACTTTCTTGCCAGCAGCCTGGATGTTCTTGACCACATAGGCCAGCCCCTGCGCCTTTATCAGCCGCACAACGTCCGGGACCCCCCTGCCTCCATCCAGGGTACCCTTCACCATCTGCACTCTTTTCAGCCTCTCCATTTTGCTCCCCCAGACAAACCGAAATATAATTCGGGTCACAAATTTTGCACACTAATACACACATTGCATTGCAGCACGTCAGTGTTTTGTTTTACACAATGGCTCCGTGTGAAGAGAGACTAAATTAAATACAATGTAGGGATGGAGACTGCATGTGATTAGCATATGGGGGTGGGGCTATAGGTGTGGTTCACCCCGGAATCTCAGCGCTATCAAAATTAAGTTTTCAGGGAATCTGTACTTTGGGTTTTAGACAAGCAACACTCAATATCAGTATGGGTTGCCTGGAAATAATTAAAGAAGTCATTTTAATAAAGTTTTGGAGCTATTTTCGAAACTGGTGCGCTCGCTTGTGTTTGTTATAGCTGCCTGCGTTGAACGCAAAGCTGAACCATTGTGATGCGCTGATTGATTTACAACTTACTATTGGAAATAAATAAACTTTATATATACATATATATAGCAGCACTACTATAGCTTGACTCAAAACTGTTCACACTTGTTTCTAATGATGTGATCAAACCAATTGTACAGAATACACCGATCAGCCATAACATTATGACCACTGACAGGTGAAGTGAATAACACTGATAATCTCGTTATCATGGAACCTGTCAGTGGGTGGGATATATTAGGCAGCAAGTGAACATTTTGTCCTCAAAGTTGATGTGTTAGAAGCAGGAAAAATGGGCAAGCGTAAGGATCTGAGCGACTTTGACAAGGGCCAAATTGTGATGGCTAGACGACTGGGTCAGAGCCTCTCCACAACTGCAGCTCTTGTGGGGTGTCCCCGGTCTGCAGTGGTCAGTACCTATCAAAAGTGGTCCAAGGAAGGAAAAGCGGTGAACCGGCGACAGGGTCATGGGCGGCCAAGGCTCATTGATGCACGTGGGGAGCGAAGGCTGGCCCGTGTGGTCCGATCCAACAGACGAGCTACTGTAGCTCAAATTGCTGAAAAAGTTAATGCTGGTTCTGATAGAAAGGTGTCAGAACACACAGTGCATCGCAGTTTGTTGCGTATGGGGCTGCGTAGCCGTAGACCAGTCAGGGTGTCCATGCTGACCCCTGTCCACAGCGCCTACAATGGGCACGTGAGCATCAGAACTGGACCACAGAGCAATGGAAGAAGGTGGCCTGGTCTGATGAATCACGAGTTCAAGGTGTTGACTTGGCCTCCAAATTCCCCAGATCTCAATCCAATCGAGCATCTGTGGGATGTGCTGGACAAACAAGTCCGATCCATGGAGGCCCCACCTCACAACTTACAGGACTTAAAGGATCTGCTGCTAATGTCTTGGTGCCAGATACTACAGCACACCTTCAGAGGTCTAGTGGAGTCCATGCCTGGGCTGTTTTGGTGGCAAAAGAGGGACCTACAAATATTAGGCAGGTGGTCATAATGTTATGGCTGATCGGTGTACAAGCCAGTTCAGAGTGCACAGGTGGCACACGTGTGTTGAATGTTGATACCAACAATGGATGGAAACAATCTGAGAGGCAGAGGAGGAAGAGTACGTGTTAGAGGTGATGGATGAGGGGGAAGAATACGAGGACGAGAAAGACCAAGACCAAGAACAGTAATTTCAGATTAAATTTGGGCAACTGTGATAGAACATGTTCTTGTTCATGGAATGACAATGAGGGAAGCAGGACAAAGAGTACAACCCAATTTGAGCAGATTCTCTGTGGCCACCATAATCAGGACATTCAGAGAAGAGAACAGGTAATTGTTTATTTTTATTTTGGTCATTGAAAGTTTACTGTATACATTTGATTCAGTACATCACTTTGTCAATAGAAAGGGGACTGGGGAAAAAAGAAAACCTTTCTTACCATACAACATTTTACATATATTAGTAATGCCCATTACTATTTTTAATATATGTATACGTTTTTAAATGCATCTTCCCTTATGGAGGATTGCAAGACTACCACATGAGGGTGGAAGGACTACTATGTTCTCCCAACAGCAAGAGGCTCTCATTGTTGATATGGTCCTTCAAAACAATGCCATCCGACTGCATGAAATACAGCAAAGAGTTGTTGAACACAATGTAAACTTAGAAGGAATCAACAGTGTCAGCCTTTCTACCATTGACCGTGTCCTCCAACGCAACAGGGTACGCATTAAGCAAGTGTAAAGAGTACCCTCTGAACGCAACTCAGAAAGGGTCAAAGATCTACAATTTATAACACTTTCAGCGGTGATGCTTACAGCACAATTCTATGCTACTAGCCTACTGTTACTGTAAACTGCACCATATCATAGTGTATGTAAATCAGGAGTGCATACAAATACACTATTGCAGAAGTCTTTCTGTATCACTTACTAAACTACTTATTTATCTTTTTTATAGAGAGAGAGTGTTTGAACTGGATTCCATGGAAAGGCACCATGAATACATTTTTGTAGCTGAAGCATAGTTCAATCTGGCAAAGAGGAGAAGGAGAGGCAGGAACATAATTGGCCAACATGCCATTGTGGAAGTCCCTGGCCAGCATGGTGGCAATGTCACCCTTTGTGCAGCCATAAGCAATTGTGGGGTTCTCCACCATCATGCAGCCATGGAACCATATAACACTGAACTTCTTACCGTACAGCCCTTTCCTCAACCCAACAGAAGAGATTCTTTTGCCACATCAACCTGTTTACTTCCCTCCAGCCCTGTGCCTTCTGGTTTGGATATCGGTCAGGGGCTTGCTGCGCCCCATATATCCTCTCCGTGTGCTCGATCAGTTGCTTCTCTCTCGAATAACACTGTCTCTGCGCTTAATTACTAAAAACAAAGAGGCAGGGGTCCAGGTGAAGGCAATCAAGAGAAGACATGCAGGTAAGTCCAGGTGAGAATGTAGCCGGTGGCGTGCGCTTGGCAATAAGAACAATAAACCAATCCCAACCCCAATCATACAAAAGAAAAGTAAACAACAATATAAGGAAGTAAGAAAACACAATTCATAAGTGAAAAAGACAACTGTGATTTAAAAAAATAATAAGTGCACACAGGGATAGTTAGCAAACGTCAAACTTGTCAGATGATACTAAAATTGGTGGCTCAGCAGATACAATCTCGGCAGCACAGGCTGTTCAGAGGGACTTAGATAATATTCAGTTGTGGGCTGACACCTGGCAGATGAAATTCAATGTGGATCTACCTTGGTTAAGTGCAAGGTATTACATGCAGGTAACAAAAATGTCCACTATAATTACACTATGGGAGGAATAGAACTAGATGAAGTAACACATGAGAAAGACCTAGGAGTCTACATGGACTCCTCACTTTCTCCATCCAAACAATTTGGGGAAGCAATAAAAAAGGCAAACAGAATGTTAGGGTATATTGTCAAAAGTGTAGAATTAAGAACAAGGGCAGTAATGTTCAGACTGTACAATGCACTAGTTAGAGCTCATCTGGATACTGTGGACAGTTCTGGACTCCACACTTCAAGAAAGATATCGCTGCTCTAGAGGCAGAGGAGAGCAACCAGACTTATTCCAGGTCTGAAGGGAATGTCCTACTGAGAGACTGAGGAAATGAACCTTTTCACCCTGGAACAGAAGAGACTACGTGGGGACTTGATTCAAGTCTTCAAAATCATGAAAGGCATCGACCACATCAAACCAGAGGAGCTTTTCCAGATCAGCAGGGACACACATACCCGGGGACACAAATGGAAATTGGTCTTCAAGGCATTCAAAATTGAAAATAGGAGACACTTCTTCACACAGAGAGTTGTCACAATCTGGAACAAAGTGTAATGTGGCTGAAGCTGAAAATTTGGGAACATTTAAAAATAGACTGGATAGGATCCTTGGATCACTCACTTATTAATGGACACCAAAAGAGCATGATGGGTCGAATGGCCTCCTCTCGTTTGTAAACTTTATTTTGTTCTTACACGTCTAAATAAATAAGCGAAATAAATTGTAATAAATCAATGAGGTGCAATCAATTAAGTGCTAAATTGCCCGTCACACCCCACCTGTGACATAAGTTTGTATTGCTTAAAAATTTGTGCATTGTATTTAATTATGGCACAACAAATTTGCAACATCCTGTAAAGCAATACGCCGATAATGTTTCTATTGAATTGTTTTTTATTTTGGCACTAGAAAGCTTCCATAATTTTGCACGTTTACATATTCCTTTCAAAACATAAATTTAACATAACACAAAAAAAAGCAATTTGCTACATTTCTACAGTAATACCATATTTAAATATATTTAAAATCTAAAAAATTTGACCAACCAACAGCTGATTTCCATTTTAGCTGAAGACCTACCCATGTGTTTTGTTTTTCAAGTTCATTACCATCTATACAAAAGCGGACATCTTTGTAATGTCTTTGGAATCATCTTTGTGGCATTTCACCACTCCCTTGCAGTCACAGAGTGGTTTGCAGCCCATCCCAGGATGGTGTCACTTTTCCTCCCACCTTACTCTCCATTCCTTAAACCCATAGAGGAATTATTTTCCTCATGGAGGTGGAAAGTTTATGACCACTGTCCACATGATCAGATGTCCCTCCTGGATGCAATGAATGCTGGATGCCTGGAGATATCTGCAGAAGATTGCCAGGGATGGATCAGGCATGCAAAGACATTCTTTCCCCAGTGTATTGCAAGAGAGGACATAAGGTGTGATGTGGATGAGAACACAGGGTTGACTAGCATTGCTTTAAATCTAGATCTCTATCAATTGGTAGATATCCTATGTATATGTATAGTGTACACATTTTTTGGTATTACAGTACTGGAATTACTGTAGTTTCATTTTGTGTATTTTGGAATTACTATATGCAAAAAATAAAAATAAAAAACTGCAAAAATTAAACATATTGAAGCATACTGCAGCATTTCTGATTCATTCCTGTAACACATACTGCAGTACAGTCTATCCAGTAAAGAGGTGCCATTTTGTAAAGGAATGTTGTTAGTGTTTTTTCGGTCATTGTGAGTGACAAAGTGTTATTGTTGGGAGAAAACTTTTGCTACTGTTATGGTAGAATTAGTTTGTGAGACATGTATGAAGTGTTTTGGTAGTTTTTCTGCATTTTGGATGTGAGATTAACTGTTGTGCCAAGCTGCATGTTGGTAAAGAGAACTGCGTGAAGAGTTTTGAAAAAGTGAACTCAGAATTGAGACGTGTGTAACCAATTGCAAAAAACCTGTAATATATGTATTTTAAGTTGTGTACTGTTTCTTTTTCAAAAAGACAGTTCGCCTAAGCTACAGGATTTCGTATCATGGGACCTCTCAGAAGTATCTTGAAGTAAATACTACATTTTTGACTTCCAGAATTTGTGTTGAAAGTCATTCATTGCTAGTTGTCATACTTTGTCCTTCAAATAGACTCTTGCCTGAAGGAACTGGCAACAACCTACTGGTGAGAGGTAATTATTTCTTAATTTCCATTAATCCTTTCACTTTCAACTAAGGACAGAATTTGAAAGTGTATGTGAACAGAATTATCTTGGCCGTGTTTGGATCTGATGTTGTAAGACAGATTGGAAGTCTTCTACAAGGCTGAGATTGTGAGAGGGTCCAGGTCAAGTATGCCCATGTGGAAGTTGCTTTTAACACTTTTAAACTCCTCCCCATCCCTCCCCTTTTATTAATGTGCAAATTATTGCATATGTATTAGCTCAGAATGGGTTCTCATGTGGTTATCGGACTAATACTGTGCTATGGACTAAGTTTGGAAGTCAGCAAAAAAGTAAAAGCTTGCTCCCTTTGAGAAGGATTGATGCAGCAAATCTTGGCTCTGGTTAGACACAAGCAGCTGGCATTTTTTTTTGTTATATCAGGATCCCAGTGGCTTATCTGCCAATGAATGCTAATAAGGAGTGCTGCACTTGGTTATATAGTCAATACAAATGTCTCAATAAGGACATTTAATTGGGAATGTGTAGTACAAACCTGTTTTTATACATTCAAAATATCTTCTGGCAAAATATATTTGTCTTCAATTACAAATGTGCTCATCATTTTAAATTATTATTCTAAAGGCGGATAATGATTCACCTGTATTTCCTTGCTATGTATTTGAGACTTAAAGCATCAAAGCTGGTTGTATTTGTGTAGGACCAGTTTGTGAATGTGCTCAAACTTGGAAAGGAAATGCTGTTGATAGGAAAATGCTCTTCACTCCCTTAAACACCTGAAACAGACCCTTTAGATTTTTTTAAAAAAGATGAGAAAACAATGTCTATAATTAGAATAATCATTAGTAATCGGTGTGTGGCTTCATTTGAGTGGAATTACATGACACATAATGTAAACTAGGACCAAATCTGACCAAACATGACCCATTTCACCAGGACAACCAGCTATTAAGCTCTGTGGGAGACTCCCTCTCTGTAGAATTTGTGATTGGTTGAAGTGGATAACAAGGTCTTGGAGAAATTGTTTATTTTGGCCTGCAAACTGCGTCACATTCTGCAACTCCCACCACAGTGACACTCTTGAATTCCAACACTGAGCTGCATTTATTCAAATCAAAGCCCTGACGCACAGCCAACCCTGGGGACATCCGTAGTGTGTACTCAACCTTCTGCTTTCAAAAAGTCACTTTCACTATACAACCGTCCAATAAATAGAAATGTGCAGTTTAATCAGTACATTACAGTACAACAATTACCTGTGATAATCATACTATCACCGGGAATGTGAGGGTGAGGGAGATATTGGTAGTATTGGTATCTAGCAGTGTTATCCCACTGGAAAAGTATTATGCATGTAATGTATAGTAGGAACATGATGAAATCAAAATAAGTAAAAAGTATTTCACATATAGCTTTAGAAATATATGGAGAGATTTGAAAGAAACTCTCCTCTGGTTTCATCTGCTCCAATGTGATGTTCTGTTTTTTTAGATAAAATAATGTGATGAAAATTATTAATTGTGATTGAATACTTTCCTTACTGCATATTCATCAGTCAGCCAAGACATCTCAGTTTCCCCCTACCCCCATGAAAATAATAATAAATAAAAACAATCAAATAAAAAAAGACAGAACATGGATCAAAGTATTGTGTTATATTGTGGCAAAATACAATGAAAGTATACAACTTAAAATATTGTTTATATAATTTTGCTGGTAAGAAAAAATATAGTAATCTGGTAATCTACGAATTTCAAAATCATAATTAATAATTTTAAAATCAGTAATCTATGAATTTCCTTTATAGGACACCATGATATTTATGTCAATACAAAATTATAATTTGTTCTCAAACAAATATGTCATTTTTTTAGTTCTCAGCAAAGAAGGTCTTGAAAATAGTTGTGAAAGACTATCACAGTAAAATATGGTAAAACTCAATGCCCCTTTGATTTGCAAAAGCAAATGGATTTAATCTACTTTTTTAATTTTAGCTTAATATACAGCTCTGGAAATAATTAAGAGACAACTTAACATTGATTTCTGAACTTTTTAATTTTTTTCAGAGCTGTAGTTGTTCTCTCTCGAACCCACATTCATTCATAAATACACTCAAGGACAACAGTTTGCACACTCAGAAAAACTAAAAAGCAAATAAACAAACAAACCAAACAAATAGACAGGAAAACAACTCAATTTAAACCTAACAAAGTATTTAATAGTTTCCTATGAGAAGAAGAGAACATTTGCACACCTCTTCTTCTAAGGGTGTGCAAACATTTGTCCAAGATTGCAAGAAAACAAAAGTATAGGCTATAATTTCTGAATATTATGCATCTGGGGAAAAAGACTAAAACAAACAAAAAAACATAAAGCTTTCTCTTTTCGAACTTTTTATTTTCTTTTGGGAATTTGGGTCAAAAAGTATTTTAAATATAGATACAAACAATACTTCCATAGAGTAATGGTTTTATGTACACAAACCAAATAGGGAAACTTATGTTTGACATCTGATGTAGCTTAGATCACAGTTTTCAAATTTGACCATGACTTGACATTTTATTTCCTGTACTTGGGATTTCTGTACCTATTAGCCAATTAACCAGTTAACTGTCTGTATAGTTGCCACAGCAAAACCAGCAAAACAAAGCAATATGAATATGCCTATCAATAATTATGCATGATATTGCCAGCAATGTCATTTGGCTACTAGGTTCCTGTTCTGGTTAATATAATGTCCTAATGTCTAGTTTAGTGGCTATTGTTCTAAAATCATCAGAGAGCATTGCTATTTGATCATGCCCTTATCTCCCAATCTGTGACCTTCACAGTATTCTGATGCAAAGAAACATTAAATACTATAGTTACATATTTGGTAAGATTATCAAGTTTTTAAGGCTAACTTAAAAACCAAGCTGCTTAATTTTACACTTTCTCTGTCCAGCAGTTCTTTGTGGTAACTGCCCTGAGTAGATGATGCTGCGTAACAAATGCTATTATTAATATAATTATTATTATATATTTTACCTTTTTTTGTGATAAGTTTTAAATAATCACAGAAAAGCTACTCTAAGGTAACTGGATACTTTTCAGGCTTTACCAGGAGATCAGTTATAAGACTGTGTTTTGCTTTTGAGCTTGATTTTCTGCTGAATGAGGGTTATATATTTTCAGTGTATGCATTTTTCGTGTATCCACTCTGTTGTTCAGTCAATAGGTGTCTTTAAATATTTGATCAGCAGCATTTTGTAGAGATTGACTATATACAGTTAGTTCCAGTTCTTTACACAGCTGCTGGTGTTTAAAATGAAGATCAGCTCTGAATAATATTTTTTCTTTCCCATTGTGTAACAGTACCATTCCAAACACAGGTGGTATTGACACTATACTCCCTGTTGGCAGGTTAACCACCTTTTCCCTTCCCTCTCAAACTAAAACAATCAATTTATTGTAGCAATTTCAGGGCCAATATTCGTCTGAGCACCAAACACATCCTAACACCTGGGAAAGACCTCACCTGAACATAAAAAACAAACAAACATCAAGTATCAGAAAAAAAAGTACTGCCACTGTCATCCGAATTTGACAGATTCATGTGATATAATATTTCTATTTTTGTGTAAACCATATACATTTCACATATTTGTATCACAGCAATATATAATGTAGGATTGTTTTTTTCCTCCAAAATCTGTTTGATGTAAGTTTGGTGATGGCAGTTTGGTCCCTAAGAATTAAGTTCTGTGTAATACAGGAAATTCTGGGGGGTTAGTATGTAGTTTAGCACCTCGAATAGCAAATTGATGAAAAGAGTAGCTATCGTTACTCCCATTAGAATTATATATATATATATATATATATATATATAGTTTCTCTAAAATATGGGGGAAAAGTATCTGCGCTAAGTAACTCATAAAGCCCTTTGATTTTTTTCCATTTAAAAAGCAACACAGAATGAAAACAGTAATTCACATCAGCAGTTTTAAGTGATATTGCTAATGCAGGCCACAAGACAGTAATAAAAAGTATTCAGATAGCACTACGTTTATCATAAGCTGATAGTTCAATCTCTTAATGCTGCAGTTTTACATTGAATAGGGTTAAGCGCCTTAAAAAATATCAGTTTCCTATTTGAGAAGCTTTACTGTTTTAGCGATCCCAGCAACTGCATGCCCCTCTGATTAATGGAAGTATATCTTTGTTGGGATGATGAAACTCATCTTTTTTTTTAGTTTTTATATAGTTTTTTTATTTTTTATTTTCTACTATAATGCATTTTTTATATATAGAGCTCCAGAATTATATTAATTTAAAATTTCTGAGAATGATTAAAAATGAAATAATGTTGGTAAAGTTTACAAAACATAAACATTATGACAAACAAATAATAAATCAAATGTTTTTTGTTTGTTTGTTTGTTTGTTATTGTATGAAAATGGTTTATTTTTCTCTTACAGTAATAAAAAAAAAGGTTATCACAGTTTTGGTAACTTTATGAGTTCGTACTAGTTAAGAGAAAGTCCCACATGTGTTTTGTAAATGAATCGGTTTTCAGATTAATTCTCAGTTGTAAGCTCTGAAGCAGTAAACGCCATAGAGCTTGTGTTTCTTGTCGGGGAAGCCCACAAAGCGCACAGCTGCCTCGGTGGGACTGCAGCGTCGGCGAGGCCTGGAGATGGGGTACCGGACACTGCCGTCAGCAAGCCAGCCTCCATCGCAGCGGTCGTATCCCATCAGTTTCCATGCGGCATACATCTGGCCAACTTTAGCAATCTCAGATCCATCCTTCTGGCACGCCTGGACGGCCTCATCATAGGTGAACTTGGTTGGGTGTATTAAGTAATAAAAACGGCCTGCAAAGCAACACGGTGGAGTTTCAGTCTAAGCATCTACTCAGGGTTTGCATTTTATCAGCTGAAATGGCAATAAGAAAGGGATAAAAAGAACAGCATGCATGCAAAGATAATCTAAGTCTGTAGCTTTACAATAAAGAATGCAAGTAGTCTAAAGTATTGGTTCAACAGCAAATACTGCTCAACAAACAGCATATCAAAACCAAATTCGTGTTCCAAAGTACTTCTTACCTTTGTAGTTTGATGTAAAGCAGAACACATCATATCGGCTCTTCTCTCTATCGCGAAAGCCGTAGTTCCTCACACCGGGAACCGTATCTTTGCCTCCGCAGGGTTCTCGGGGTTGGGTGATGGGGTACTGCACAGACCCATCACTGAGCCAGCCTGCATTGCACCAGTCCAAGCCCGATCTCCATGCGTCATAGAGCTGGTCAAAGGAGGCCACTCGGGCATCTTGATCCAAGCAAGCCTTCTCGGCATCAGCGAAGTTCAGGTTGTAGCGCCCGATGCGGAGAAAAAAGGGAAACACGACTCCTGCGGATGAAAGTGTCGTTTTAATGAACAGGTTGTTCCAAAGTAAGGATACAGTTTCAGCAATATATGGAAGAACAAGCACAAACATTTTATCATTATTTATTTAGTTAACTATGATATATTTTTAATACAAATGATTATGCCCTGATTTGTCGCTTTTGTCGCTTAAATCCCCGGATTTGTCGCTTAATTGTTAAGGATAGTACTTGAGGAAAGGGTGCCCCATGTGTAAATACAAGTGATCTAATGCTACAGCTGAAATTAAGCCAGAATTACAAACTAATTCATTTGTCTTTTCTGAAATCTGTAGGAAGGGACTTTGAGATTTGTAAGCAGATGTTGAAATAAAATGATGAGATACGTTACTGGGGACGTAGCTATGCCTTCCTACACAGCAGGATCTTTGCCATTGCTGATTTTTAGAAGAAAACTTGAACATTTGGAAGTAAAAAAACTCTCAAGGATTCAGGTATATTCCAGTCAACCAATGTGAGGTGGACTGCTGTGCCGTCATCCTTCTCATTGTCCTTGTGTTGGCCCAAATACACGCTTTTATCTGCAGTTCCTCAGGGAAATAGACTGTATCTTATCTATAGTGAAGCAGAAAATACTGCAGTCCCTAATATTTTTCACAAAGTACAAGTGCATTAAACAGTATTATAATATGTTCAGAATTGTATTAAAAACTTTTGCAAGCAACCTTTTTAACAGAGACATTGTAAAGCGCTTTGATTAGAATTGGTGTGTTAACTTAAGGACACTGAAATACAAAGCAGTTTAGAGCATCAGAAGGGAAATATAGGGCAATGCTAATAAGAAAGCAAATCTCAAAAGCATTGCCATTGCTGAACAGAAATGTCAACTTGGAGCATAACACTTCTCTTTTAGCATTTCTCTGGAATAAAAAATGTACCTTTTTATTTGTCATGTAAGTAAAAATTGAAAGACTCCTTTCAATGTGTTGCTTTAAATACAAAAAAGACCAGATGCATCTCTAATGAGAAAGCCTTAAATAAATTAATATCTATCTATATATATATATATATATATATTTCGTATTATAATTCATTCAATATCTCTAGACCAAACACAAGGGAATGAACAGTGCTGCACAGGGAGCATTACTTTAGTCGTTTTATTGTTCTGCAGTGGCAGGGTATGTTTAAAGGTCTTAACCTTGTTTTCAGGTGACTAATATACCACCGCTTTCAAGCTAAATTATAGTGGGATGTATTTGTCTATGTGGTGAAATACAGAAAGTAAGAAGCAAATTTTTACTTAGAATGGGGATTTGATTAATTAATTAATTAATCATATTGACCATTATGCATGTAATGGAGCATTGGTTTGGACCAGGGGTAGTCAATAGGGGGACCGCGGGCCAAATCCGGACCGCCAGACGCTTTCGACTGGACCGCGAGAATAATTTCAATTAACTTATTATCATAATTTTTTTTTTTTTTATGTAATGTTACGGAGGTTTGTTACACTCAGTGTGTATTATTATGTGGAACTTAATAGCATCCCTTCCTGGTTATTAGCCAATAGGATGTTACGTATTAATATGGGATGTCCTATATAGAGCTCGTATTCCCGTTAGTTAGTTGATTGATTGCTCACAGATTCCCGGTTTGGGCGTTTCTATACACGTTATGGACTGGGGCAAGAGTGTCACTTTATACTCATCAAAAACACAGGTATTCGGTTTGTTTTCCTGATTTCTATGAATAAACAGCTAAACTGCGGATCATTTGTCATGTGGACATATTTCAACCTTGCCTCCAAAATATAAAAGTGCAAACACATGACCAATGGGGGGTAACGGTTACATAGCTTGTATTCATCTAGAAACTCCTATATCAGCGGCAGAAACAGACGATTTCCAATGAAGATGCATATTTCACAAATCGAGAATTGTGCATCCTCACCCGTTTCAGTTACAGAGCTCCACCGAAATAGATCTCTGTGATTGACAAGCACCAGAAACCGCATCTAGTTTGCCTGCATAATGTCGGTTGATATGTGATTTTACGCTGGTGATATGTGGTTGTGAAGCAAAGATATGTTTGAGTCCAAATCTGCCTGATTTCATGGAGATTTTGAGCTATGTTTTTCAACTTCGAAATGACACAGAATTTCGCATTTTAGGTCTCCAATTGTCAAAATCTTGTGGGGGACCCCCAGACCCCCTGCCCTCAATTTCTCAATCCTCTTTGCCCTCATTTTTCAAAATTAATTTTGTGCAGTGCATAGTGGGGCGAAGGGGAATGGTAAAGACTTGAATCTAATAAGACACAAAATGCTTGAAAAGTTCATATTATGTTTATCTATATGCCTACAATAATCTTTAACAAATTAAAATTAAAAGTGGTCTGAAACCATTTTAATACTAAAATTTTCATTTATTAGTCAGTTGAATACTAAATATAAGCAACTAGGTATATTACTAATTCACATAATTGTGTGTATGTGTTGGAAAGGGTCAATTGAAGGTGTGATCCCCCCCCCTCTGATGCCTGGACCTTGACTATACCTTGACCAAGAAATTTGGACCCTGACACTAAATAATTGACTACCCCTGGTTTGGACTATCTGATGCTGAGGGAAATGTGACACCAGCTGGATCAGCACAAGCACTTCCAACATGATATGACACTACTTGAACATTTTTAAATTTTTAAAATGAACAAATGAATGGTTTTTAAATGAACAATATTTTATGATCATTACTCATATGCACTCAAATGCATGTTAAGGATAATAGTGAGATTCTAGTCATGAAAGCATGAAAAATGTTGATATCACGTACAACAAATAATAATTGAAATAGGACTGTTCAAACTGTTATTTACTTATTACTAACTTGAAAGAAGGCAAAGTTTTACAATACTCTTAAAACTAAATAAACTAAGCCATACTAGCCTTCAGCTTTTTTCTGTTATTATAAATTCAAACACATATATAACAGTGGAGACTTTCCATTTTCTTTGACTGATAAAACTATATTCTGTTCTTAAGCTAAATTAGTCGTTTATTTGGATGCATTCGATGTTTGTTCAGACTGTTGGGTCTGAACCAAAAAACAAAATGTACCAGGTTAAACTTCAGTTAAGAAGCTAGAGGTTATTATTACACAACATCATCAAGTTGATTCTGAATTTTAAAAACAAGCCAATCTATGGTTGATTGGAATTTAGGCTTTGAATACATAGACGATCATTTAATTCCCTCAAGGTTTCCTCCCCTTAATGTTTAATCCCACACTGTTAAAGAGCTGGAATTGAGACCAACCCAATACCACCCTTTCCTTAGTCAGAGTTTGGCTCTCCCCATTGTAGCATTTTAGTCTTTTTGATACTGGATTGACCGGTGCCAACAAAACAACAAATAATGAGAACAAAATCGGGGGTGCAAGGAACAGTTTTTATTCTCAGGCAGTTTACGAACCACACAGAACTTTGTCTCTGTCTAAAGTACTTCAGCTTGACGGAAACCAGGGGAACCTCTATGTATCTCCTTGTCCCCCCTGTTACCATGCCAGGTTAACTTTCAACTCTGGAAGCTACAATAATTCCCTTTAATAATCAGATCCCCAGCCTCCAACACAACAAACTGACAGACACACACTTACGGCAGTCCCTCTATCCACCTAAAAGTCTCAGATCGCTATACTATAACTAAATGCAATAGCCAAGCAAATCCAAGCCTAGTCATTTTCCAAAAAAAGTTTTCTTCCCTTTACTGTTAAATCACGTCTTTGAACTGAACGCTGAAGGTCTAAAAAAAGGATCTCATTAAAATGATGGATCTAATATCAATATTTAAAAAGCCTAATTGTCATAGTCTGAGCTATTTCTAACTTCTACTTTCATCCCGAGCGCTGCCTTGGTCGCCTCTTTGCCAAACTAGCCCGGCAGTTCTGCCAACATTGTGGAGCCACACTACATTTTTTATTGGATCGGATTTCCTGCCACTAATCATTTTGATCACTTAAGTCTATACCCTGAGTAGAGGAGGTTTATAAATCTCCTTATTTAGCAAAGATCGGTGCAAAGACTAAGGGTGAGATGTACTTTGCAGACATCTAGTAATTCGGACTAGTGTTTATGAAATGGGAAATACGTGCTAATAAAACAGAACTCCGGGGGATTCTGGGTATTTCTTTTTTATTTTGATAAAATATGTCTTTTGTTTAGATTGTTACTTGACATTGTAAAGAAAATGGTTTGGAAATTCCCTGAGGATGTAAGTGGATCTAGGATATTGTGCAGCAATATTAGTTTTATCCAGCTTTCTCTGCTATACGGTATAATATTAACTTGCCTTTCCAACTCAGTTCATTCATCAGAATCAAGAGCTCTTTTGAGAAGATATGTATAACAGCAGTAAAGCTGAACATATACAGAGTACGGATCAAGCAAGAAATGAAGAAACTGAATAAGGCAGATGCTTTTAGGTACTCCTTGGGTTTGGGAAAAAGAGAACTAAAAACAAAGAGAAGTTTATAGCCATATAGCTGATTTTTTAGGAATCAAATGGCCTCTTTGTAAGGCAAACATTAAACATACTGTCTCGAGCCAATCAGAACTCAGAATATGTTGATCCTGCTATTCTTTATACACTCACCTAAAGGATTATTAGGAACACCATACTAATACTGTGTTTGACCCCCTTTCACCTTCAGAACTGCCTTAATTCTACGTGGCATTGATTCAACAAGGTGCTGAAAGCATTCTTTAGAAATGTTGGCCCATATTGATAGGATAGCATCTTGCAGTTGATGGAGATTTGTGGGATGCACATCCAGGGCACGAAGCTCCCGTTCCACCACATCCCAAAGATGCTCTATTGGGTTGAGATCTGGTGACTGTGGGGGCCAGTTTAGTACAGTGAACTCATTGTCATGTTCAAGAAACCAATTTGAAATGATTCGACCTTTGTGACATGGTGCATTATCCTGCTGGAAGTAGCCATCAGAGGATGGGTACATGGTGGTCATAAAGGGATGGACATGGTCAGAAACAATGCTCAGGTAGGCCGTGGCATTTAAACGATGCCCAATTGGCACTAAGGGGCCTAAAGTGTGCCAAGAAAACATCCCCCACACCATTACACCACCACCACCAGCCTGCACAGTGGTAACCAGGCATGATGGATCCGTGTTCTCATTCTGTTTACGCCAAATTCTGACTCTACCATCTGAATGTCTCAACAGAAATCGAGACTCATCAGACCAGGCAACATTTTTCCAGTATTCAACTGTCCAATTTTGGTGAGCTTGTGCAAATTGTAGCCTCTTTTTCCTATTTGTAGTGGAGATGAGTGGTACCCGGTGGGGTCTTCTGCTGTTGTAGCCCATCCGCCTCAAGGTTGTACGTGTTGTGGCTTCACAAATGCTTTGCTGCATACCTCGGTTGTAACGAGTGGTTATTTCAGTCAAAGTTGCTCTTCTATCAGCTTGAATCAGTCGACCCATTCTCCTCTGACCTCTAGCATCAACAAGGCATTTTCGCCCACAGGACTGCCGCATACTGGATGTTTTTCCCTTTTCACACCATTCTTTGTAAACCCTAGAAATGGTTGTGTGTGAAAATCCCAGTAACTGAGCAGATTGTGAAATACTCAGACCGGCCCGTCTGGCACCAACAACCATGCCACGCTCAAAATTGCTTAAATCACCTTTCTTTCCCATTCAGACATTCAGTTTGGAGTTCAGGAGATTGTCTTGACCAGGACCACACCCCTAAATGCATTGAAGCAACTGCCATGTGATTGGTTGGTTAGATAATTGCATTAATGAGAAATTGAACAGGTGTTCCTAAAAATCCTTTAGGTGAGTGTATATTATCACATACTGGAATATAATCATTTTGTGGATGCAAAGATAGTGGATTGCAATTAAACAATACAACAGCTAGTGCAAACAAATGACATTTTCACAAAGATTCCAGGAAGATTTAGAATAATATTTCTGGAAATATATTATATAGGTTCTGCAGTGCTGAACACGTCACATATGTTTGAATCCTATACTTCAAAAAAATCCAAACAAACATTACCTTCCAGATCCAGTGCTACGACACCCGTATCATCTTCGAGGCCATCTATGATTTCACACTTGTACTTCCCATAGTCATCCAATGTGACGTCAGTGATGACGAGGGAGGCGTCATTGTCACTGGCCTGCTGGAGAAACACCCTGCCATGGTAACTGCCATAACTCTTTTTGTGGTATCCCATGGAAACAAAGACATCGATCTCCTTGAGGTAATCTGATGTGAGCTTAGTCCATTTGATCCTCATCTTTTGGTTAGGGTTGGGGGCCGCTTGGGAATCACGGAAGAACTTGCAAGGCAGGGTGACATTGCCACCACGATGAGAGATGACTTTGGATTGCTCTGTCACCACTGACAGGCGAGGCCCATTTTCTGAAATGGAAACAAGACTTATTGTTATTAGCATTGCTTGCCGTCACTTTAGCACCGTGCCTGAACCAGGTCAGAACTTCGACCCACGGCCTTCAATCACAATTGAAAGACTTGATGGCAGTTTTTAGTAGGTAGAGGGAAAGAGCCTCTGAGTGATAAAAATCATAAATATATGATTGAATACATATCACAAAGGATATACTGTTCTTTCCCTCTTAAAAAAGGAGGAATTCCAATGAAAATACATTCAGGATTAGCAACTATATTGCACCACAATGACGTGTGTATAACAGCTGATAAGACTAACACTGAGATTTGGGTTTATCTGTAGGAATTTTAGGCAGAAAGCCCACTTTGGTTACCCAACATCAATCAGGTCACACAGTGGATAAGGAGCTATGCACATGCTATAATCTTGACATCATGGCTGCCAGTACACTCCAGGGTTAGATCTTAATAAGAACTGCGGACATGCTACTAATAAAGACAAGTTATTTTGTCTGTCAGTGCATAATCCCCAGTTAGCACAGCATTAGCTCCAGGGCTGCATGCTTTGTGAATGGCTCTTGTGTTTGCAGCACCTGCAGTAAGAATTACACCAAGGACAGCAGGTGTTTGGAAAAGACTTGAACTGCAGTATCTGGAAATGGAAACTAAAAGTGAAAGTGTAAGGTCAAGTTCTATTATTTATTAAACATGGAAAAGAAAAACAGTTATGATTCACACACACAACAAATCTGTAAATATTTTGATAATAAAATTAATCAGAATTAATATATCCCTGCTGTACGCTTTCTGTCATCCAAATGTTTCCTTGGCCCTGATACAAATGTAACACTGGACATCAGCCAAACTTTCATAATTTATATTTAAACAGACCACAGCAGCCGTTTATTTATAAGGGAACAAAGCATTTACTCAAAAGTAAATACACAGTACAATGGATTCACCATTCTAATATTCTAAGCATATCTCAGCATTTAATACTGAAATCTTCAATTGCAAAAAAATCACTGGCTTAGGCAAACGTTTGATATCCATTTGAAAACAATATACAGTAGGATTTTCTGAGGAGTTAAGTGGCTTACTCAGCGTTTCTCAACAAACACAATGTATTTTATGTTAGCACCCATCAGTGCAAGGAGAATCAATTTCCAACAAGAATAACCAAGCACGGCTCACATTAAAACATGGAATGCATACCACCTAACACCAGTAATAAAATATATTCATGGGTATGTTGAACTGGCATTTTTTGCATGTAAAATGCTAGATATGCAAAACAATTTAGGGCATAGGTGTGCATATTACATCTGTAATATGTTTTATTAAATAATATGTCTTAGACTATGTAAATCAATTAAACATTTTAGTTAACTAGGTGGAACGCATAATTAGTTGACAAGAGTTAAAAATAAAGAATTCACAGAAAAATATAAATTGTAACATATACACAGAGGGGTGACAAATTAATGGAAAAAGCTGAATAAATGAGTCGAGGAACATAACGAATGCAGGTGCCTCCAGAGAGGTGTACTGCATGATACAATTAAGCAATTCACATCCTATCATGCTCTGTGGCATGTATAAAAATGCTGAGGAGGCCCAGTTGACCTCGATTTTGGTGACTTTGAAAGAGAGGTCATTATTGGGGCACGAATGGCAGGAGCTTCAGTCACAAAGACGCTCAACTGGCTATAGTGTTCTCGACAAGTGGGCGAGTGTATGTGTGGCGACACCAAGAGAACGGTACAGGCCTGACTGTTGACCCCTACAGTGAGGGGGTCCGGAGGCTCTGTTATGCTGTGGGGGCATTTTCCTGGCATGGTTTAGGTCCACTTGTCCCCTTAGAGGGAAAGGGTCACTGCAAATCATTACAATGTTCTTCATAGTGATCACCTTTATCCTATGGTGAAACACTTCTATCCTGATGGGAGTGGTCTCTTCCAGGATGACAATGCCCCATCCACAGGGTACAAGGGGGCACTGAATGGTTTCATGAGTTTGAAAATGATTTGAATCATATGCTATGGCCTTCACAGTCACCAGATCTCAACCCAATTGAACACCTATGGGAGATTTTGGACTGAGAGCTCTCCACCACCATCATCAAAACCCCAAATGAGGGAATATCTTTTGGAAGAATGGTGTTCATCCCTCCAGTAGAGTTCAGAGACTCTGAGAATCTGTGCCAAGAGCATTGAAGCTGTTCTGGCGGCTCGTGGTGCCAAACACACTTTATGTTGTTTTTTTCCTTTACTTTATATCAGTAATATCAGTGTGCTGCTTACAAAAAAGAAATGAAAAAGTGTCATTTATTGTTTCATGACAGAAAATGTCTCTATTAAATGTAAGCATTGACAGTTGGTTAAACCTGCCTTTCATGGATTTCATGGAATTTACTCTTCCAAGTTTTTTTTTTTAGATAATGAATTAACTTTATTCAACATTTATGCAACATTTCTTCTACTTCTCATCTAACAGAAACCCACTTGACCTGTATTTGGACCTCCTTTCAAACAGACACTAATCACCAGATAGGCAGTGATGTTTCATTTCCTTGAACGTATGTATCAGGTTGGGAATATATATCCAGGCCCTTAATTTCTGTTTTAAGCACTGCCAACCAGGAACGCAAACACCAGAGGAATGTCACCCAGAGGAAGGATCTCCCTTACTCATAATGCCCAGCCTCACGGATGTCTGACCAGAAACAGGGCTCTTTGGAACATAGTTAGGTGATCATTTGCCAACTGTCTCCACTCCACCCAGACCCAGAAACAACTGACTAATTGTGTGCTCCTCTACCACTGCTGCTTACTGGCATAATGTTGGTCTGAAACTACTACCCCATAGGACCCATCCTGATTTAAATCCAAACTTTGTTACCACTATTATGTACAGGTATGTAGTTTGCTATTAGCGGGTGGGTCAAAGTTTTGATTTAATCTGGCCCTTAGTCAGCGATTTTGTTCTGATCGGTCTGCTTGTTTACCTATTAAATTTATTAATTTTGAAAGCCCTTGAATGATTCAATCTAGATTTGGAGTATAGTCAAATTAAGCCTCTAATGTTACTCATATTATTAATATGAACCAAAAACTTCCAAACAACAGAGATTTGATGATTATTGATACTGGCTTTCCATTAAAATGCAATGACATAATGCAGAATACTTAACTAGTAAGTCCGTGTGTCCTGGCATAATGCTTCCAGTGAAAACTCTCTTGAGTTGTTCCCCAAAAAACATCTCGGCTAACAAAATGTCATAGAATTAAGGCAGGACACACTGAATAATTTGTTCATTAGACCTCACTGCATTTTAATGAAACTGAATTATTTATAGATACCAAATTCATGATCAAATCTCTTTGATTTCAGGGAAGTTAACAATGCTATTTAGCAGAAATAAATGTTGAATTTAGTCAGTATGTAATTCGATGTTGAATTGGCAATTTTAATATTGACTCTAGTTACCTGAAATTCTTACTCTATTACTACCTTTAATAAAAGATTAAAAACTGACTTGTTCAGTCTGGCTTTCCCGTCAGTTTAGCTCAGCCTTTTTCAGCTCTAGCTTAAGTTAACATAGTAGTTCAAGTTATTTTGTTTTACTTTTTTTTTATTCCCTGTGTACAGTGTCCTTGGGTTCCCTGAAATACATTCCATGTATAAATATGTTTTCGAAATCATATTCAAACATCAGTGGAGTTTGAATAAAGTCAGACAATTCCACACATTTATTTTGAAGAGCTGAAATAAATAGGACATTTTCTGCATTATTATAAAACAGAGATCCTTTAAATTTCTTGCAAGATGATAGACATTGTCAATATATGTCAGCCAAAAAAGAATTCGATATTAAAGTAAAAAAAAAAAAAATGAGACATAAGGAACAATATATCTGTTGAAAATGTTATACACCAGGCATCCATACTTAAAAAAATAATATATTCAGACTGATAATTCATCCTATACAGCTGTTCCTTTAAATGTACATGAAACCGTGAAATAACTGCAGTGCAGTAGTGCTTCATGTGGAGTGCAGCGTCACTATGTCAGTTTTGGTATACTATTGTGGGAATCTTTATTTTTCACATCCTGAACAACTTTCAGTATTAATCTCAGCTGAAGAGTAACATATTCTTCTTTAGAGGTTCCTAGATGAACACTGAGCATGTTACAGGAGAAAATAAAACCCTGAGTAACGGTGCAATGCAGAGCAGTGCAGTCCCAGACTCTAATGCCTGCAGTTCAAAATCCTAGCCCCAGTGTGTCACTGGACATTCAACACTTCTCTAAACTCCTCCTGAGATGCTTTCTCAGACTCTCTGGACAAGAGACTTTTTGGTACGATACTGAAACTTCTCATTTATTTAATCATCAGCTGAACAATACTCTGTGCTACTTTTCTATGGTGCAATGTGCTATGTGTAATGGTCACAATACTCAATGCTGGTTACAACTTAATAATGATTTCAAAGTTCTGATATTGTATATGCATATTTTGATTATATCTAAAGAACAGAAAAGTGATTCTAATGTTATTCAGTGAAAATTATTATCTTGCTCCTGTAAAATTTTGGAACTTAATTTCAAAACAACTGCTTGTTTTAAATAAACTCAATAAGAATAGAAGTGATGACAATCAATCACTAAGCTAACCTACAGATCACAGTTATACAATATTTGTTAAAATATTCTAAATAAACCTTTTGTCAGAATGCCTGTAGATATTTTGCAGGACCTTCACTCTTTGCTGGCATCCTGTTGGAAGAATGGTTTTGTGACAGTCTAATGGCTGTTGAAATCATGATGTTTCTATGGTGAGAATTAAATTACAGATTCTCAGAAATCATCAGTTTTTTGTTTTGTTTTGTTTGTTTTTTTGCAAATAGCCCAAGCCAACATTTGGGGTAGTCACCTCACTGGAGAGAATTGGGCGTGAAGTTTCTACAAGCCAAGTCAGACTGGACATTAACCAAAATATCCTAATGCAACTTTTGGAAACTTGGATTGTCAACAGAATAATGTAATGCTGTGGTGCCTTTTCAGTGTCCACTAATAGCACAGTTTCAACATTAATAAGAATACAGGGGAATGTGGCATATGTGATTTTCCCTCATTATGCAAGCTGAGAGGGCAATTCCGGCCATTTTGGGTGAAGGTTCACAGCTCACAATTCACTGAATCCTGTGGAAATATACACCTATCATATTTATAACATGTACACATTCCACACACAGGAAGAAATGTAAATATATATATAACACATTTGAATACAGAATTTGTATGTATTATATCGTAGCAACATTTTTGGTTTGTTATCATTCAAGGGTCTCACTATTTCCACATCTGCATACCAACATCATGTCTGCACCCTTAACCAACAGAACTCCACAGAATCCACAGAAAAACTCGGTACAATACACACAGCTCCACACTTCACTGAAGCATCCCCTCTGCCTCTATACACCAGGCATTTCTGCTGAACTACCATGATTGTTTTATAAAGCCACATAAAGCAAATCCAACAATGCATCTGAAGTCAATTGGAGTGCATCAGTATAGAATTAAATGATGCTCCTCTGGATTAAAGTCATAATAACACGATAGAGAAAGACGTGCCAGCTCTGCCAGGCTATCACCAATACATGGACGGTCTATTTTTCTAGATACCAGCCTCAGTGAATCAGGAAGTCATGCAGGGCACATGTTCCACGGCCACCTGGGCGTATCGGTGTCACAGGCCAGCCGAACTGCTATGACCTCACCATTACCCAGGAGGAGGGCAGGAGGCAGCCAAGAAGCATGGGCGTCTTGTATAAATAGTCAGAGAAATGCTGATAATATTAGAAAGATAGATCGACAGATGGATATATAAATTAGATAGATATGCATCAGTTTAACATAATCTGATACCTCCACAAAGTTTTCTATAGCTTTTCCCCCTTCTTCTTTTCAAGCAGATGGACTGGGAAACAAACTGGCAAACGGAATAATATAAAATGCACAGTTACATGGATTGATGTCTGGTTTTGTTTGATAATTAATTTGATAATTCAGAATTCTTGCTTTTAACATTTGCCACAATACCTTCTTTAGACTCTTGCAAAAGGTATCAGAGGCAACAGATGTTTCTCTATGGTGAGGAATTATTTTATAACCCTTTGATGACAACAGCCCAACCCGTATCATGCGTAAGTAGTTAAATGATTGCTCTTCGAGCTTGATGCATTAGTCTACTAGTCCTTTACTGCAGTCTTGCACACATGGAATTAATCTATATATTAAATACAATTATAATCCTACCTGATATGTAGATGGTTCTGTAATTCACCAGGTTTGAGAATTGTTGATCAAAGCTATCAGCCAGGCAGAGGGAAACCAAAGCTAACAAAAGCAGGGAGTTCATTTTAGCACCAAGGGTCTTCTTCACTGCAAAGAAAGAAAAAAAAGCTAAAAAATGCATTGTATCTTTTAACATATCCACTTTTGTATCACATTAATCCCAGTAGCATTGTTTGGACACTTAAAAGTTTTCACATTCTTCAACTTCATTTGAATAGTCCCCCTTTTAAATGGGTCTTGATTACAGCAAGACCTTTAGGGTGTGAGACTGCATTCTGTATATTACACAGCTATGTATAAAATGCACACACACACACATACGTATGTACACACACACACACACACACACTCAACTGCAGTATCATCCCAGTGCACTACGGGTTTGCGATAGAATGCAGTCCTTACTGTGTCCTTCAACGACTGTCATAATCTGTCATAATATGGAAGAAGCAAAACAGTGAGCCAAAGATAAATTAACACCACAGCAATGTTATCTTATCTTTTGACATCTAACATGAATAAAGCTATTAAACTTTCAAGTTAAATCCTAAGCTTAAAAATCTTTTTTGTTCCCTCTTTAAGCTGTGGCAAAACAACATCTTTTATGCAGCATAAAGCAGTACAACTATGCACATTTTTGCCAAAACATTACTGCAAGAAAACACATAACCAAATAACAACCAACACTAATTTGATGTTTGTCAGTTTGTAAATCTAAAGAAAACTTGCAAAGCACAGTCTCTCATTACACATTACGCTATTATATCCCCCCTGATGTTAAACTGCAATATGTACATATCTAAATATAAACTTACCATCTTAAAGAGGACTTGCACCTGACCGGTGTATGTTGAGAGCCATGCACAAACTAGGTTAGAGTTGTGAGGGCTCGCACTGCAGTCACACTGATTGATTTTTCATTCATTTCTACCTAGAATGCTGACGCACTAACTCAGTGTGCCAGGTAGTGTTTCTGCAGTCAGCAGAACTGCGCGCTGCAGAACAGCGACTCTTCAGACAGCGAATAGTAATTAGGCAAATGAGGATCCAAAATAGATAAGAAAAGGACACAGAAAAAAATGTTCTTTCGTCTGGGAAACTGAAAGTTATAGAAGGAATTTCCTATGTTCAGTGCCCTTTATGTGAGGATCTTATGACAGTTCTTTGCAACACCAGGCAATGCAGAATTTCCCTCCACTATCAATAAACTGATTCTATGCAAGATTAGGCAGAGTGAGGGAGGACACTGCATTGATTTACACAATTAAATAAACCTTAGGTGTCCCTTTATGACAGAGAGTTTTTTGCAGCTGAGAGAGTATATGCCTTTTTATGGTAAGGATTTATTTTCAGGTAAATGTTCCATGAAAAAAATAAAAAAATAAAAAAATGCAATACTCAGTACAGCTGTCATTCTCAGAAGAGTGCAAGTTTTTGGAAAAATCACAAAAAAAATATATCAGACAGGACCTGCTGCCAGGGTGAATAATATAATAAAATATAACAGAGAGAGAGAGATCTTGTGTGATAACAAACCAGAACAGAAATCCAAATGGGGAATTCCAGGAACCTTATTCGAAAATCAGTACTTTTAAATATTGGGTGGGTCCATTGTGACACAAACCTCCTTCAGAGATTCTAGGAGTTAATTAGTTATCAAAGTCAAAGAAAGTAGGTGGTTCAGAGAGACCTTAAAGGATGTGAAACTCCTGCAGAAATATTCTTGCAGGGTTACCCCTCCTTAAAACTGCAGAGCAGCTTCTTTCAAGAGGCCAATTGGCTGAGTAATCTTCCTCGGGGAGGATTACGTTCTCTCTGGTCTTCGCTCAGGCCCAGCACTGTGTAGAACGAGGTGTACTGTTGCACTGCTGAGTCAGTTTAGGTTGGGTTCCCTTCAATGCCAATCGAGTCTTTGTGCAGTCTGTGACTCTTACAGACTATGGGGAAGATGTCACTTGGATTGAAGCTTGGATAGATGGGGTCATGACTTCATACAGAAGAGAATGTACCCGTTCTGTTATCCACGTTTCACTGTGGTGAGGAATAACCATTGCATGTTTACACTACACCACGTATTTGAATGCCTTGCTAATCAACCAAAACCAAAAACAGACAACATTTATTTTTGATCAAGTAGAACAAAGCCCTGGACCTACAGCTAATATGTCTGGGAACTGAGAATTGTTATTACATGGCACTGTAGGCTTGGCACAGCATCACAGGGGGTATTGATCATCCCTGTGCATGGCTGTTCCCTGGGTCAGTGCCATATATTGATGGAAAGAAAGAAGGCAGATCACATGGAGGTTGTCTGAGGACATTCCTTAC